>NC_140498.1:97923362-98505862 GCF_964271855.1 Acomys minous
GACCAACATGGGCTCTGGCCTGCCTCCGTGAGGACACTTTATACAGCACTTTGACCCTCCCCTCACTACTCACTAGGGCCCTCACCACACCATAGGGCAGCAGTTCTCAATCTGTGGGTCACGACCCCTTTGGAAAACCTCTATCTCCAAAAGTATTTACGTCATAATTCATAACAGTAGCAAAATTACACTTATGAAAGTAGCAACAAAAAAATAATTTTATGGTTGGGGGTCATCACAACATGAGGAACTGTATTAAAGGGCCACAGCATTAGAAAGGCTGAGAACCGCTGCAGTAAGGCCTTTGCATCTACGGACAGTCCTGTCCCCGTGGGAGTTCTTTTTCTTTCTTTCTTTTTTTTTTTTTTTGGCTTTTCAAGACGAGGAGCAGGGTGTGGTGGCGCACGCCTTTAATCCCAGCACTCGGAAGGCAGAGGCAGGCAGGTTGCTATGAGTTTGAGGCCAGCCTGGTTCTACAAAGCAAGTCCAGGATAGCCAAGGCTACACAGAGAAACCAACCCTGTCTCGAAAAACAAAACCGAGGGGCTGGAGAGATGGCTCAGTGGTTAAGAGCATCGTCTGCTCTTCCAGAGGACCCGGGTTCGACTCCCAGCACCCACATGGCAGCTCACAGCTGTCTGTAGCTCCAAGATCTGGTACCCTCACACCAATGCACATAAATTAAAAAAAAAAGAAAGAAAGAAAGAAAGAAAGGAAAACAAAAACAAAACAAAAGACAAGGTTTCTCCCTTGACGATCCTGGACTCACTTTGTAGACCAGGCTGGCCTTGAACTCACAGCAATCCACCTGCCTCTGCCTCCTGAGTGCTGGGATTAAAGGTGCACACCACCAAGCCCGGCTTAAACTCTGACCCTCTGGAAGGGCTGTCAGCATCCTTAACCACTCCAGCCCTCACCGCATGTCTGTGGAGGCAGACACAGTAAAGACATCCATGGAGTTTATTCCATCCAGCGAATGATAAACTGTCTTTTACAATTCTGTAGTGCGCCGGTAACAGACGGAAATACGCTGTTAAGTCAGATTGTAAACATAACCGACCCATGCAGGCCAGCACACCCCAAGGCCGGGGCTGCCACCTGTGAGTTCTTCCCTACGGTCTGGCTCCAGCTCCCCACCCACTGATCCAGCCAGGGCAGGTCCCCTGCTCACAGGGAAAGATCATGACAGCAATATGCTTCAGCTCTGTGTCACACGGAGGCTCCTCAAGGCCCCCACACAAGTGTCATCAGGGCCTGTGATGAAGACAGGTGCCCAGAAGACTGCAGCCCACCTGGGAGGAACGAGGCCGAGCCAAATGGCCTCCAGCTGAAGAAACCAGAACCGCAGCTGCTCCAAGAGCTGTGCGCCAGCCTGTGGCAGACAGCGGAGACAGAGCGGCAGCCATCACACACTCTGAACCTGCCCGGCTGGGAGCCAGGGCCATGCTCCAGCGGGACAGTGGCTGGTTTGTCACTTTTTGTAGTTATTTGTCAGCAGTAGGCAAGCTGTAAAAGGTGAAAGGGTGGGTGGAAGCCAGACAATACAGCAAATTGTGGCTATTTTCCCAGCTGCCATCGCTCTTGCCCCTTGGGTGGGCCACGCATGACCCATGCTCTGAGAAGGGTAGAGACCAGTGGGTTTGGGCTGAGGAGGCCGCCTGTAGCCAGCAGGACGCCGCTTTGAGAAATAAAACATGCAGGGGGATAAGAACCCTCCTGCCACAGCCATATTCCCTGCGGGCAAAGTGTCCTTCGTGTTTCTCCAGGGCGCAGGGGTGCTCCAAAGGGCCCCCCCCCATTCTGGAAGCTAGTACTCCGGGATCACCAGAGGCTCAAAGGCGGCAGTCCCCAGGCTCACACCCTCCTCCAACTGCCTGACACCTGTGCTTGGCCATCTACATAACAGAAGTAAATAAAAGATGGCCGCCCCTTGTGAGGACACCGCGAGGTGAGGTAGGCTCACTGAACTCAGCTTGTGTTCTAGCTGCACTCGGAACAAATGGCCGTTGGTAGGATAGAGGTCTGATCTGGGACATGTCCTGTCACGTCTGGCACAGCAACAGACAGGGAGCTGCCACATTCCCCAGCCATAGCATCAAGGCGTCCCTAAGTCCGACACCTTGCCTTAGGCTGAGTCCTCACTTCTCTGAAGCTGGTGGTTTCAAGGGAAAGCCACACCATTGCTTGACCCCCTCTTTCCCCCACACCCTGGCCTCTGCTCCAGCTCCCAACACAAGATGGCTGTGAGGACTGGTGCTTAGCTGCCAGGAAGGTGACTCAGAACTCAAGTCCTTTGCCAACTGCCTCTAGCCCGTCCATCTTAACCCTAGATGAGGGCTCTTAACCTGCTTCTCAAGCCGTGCACACTGGGAGGCTTGGGCTGCAAGGGCACACTTCTTGGCAGGAAAAAGGCAAGGCCTGAGTAGCCCAGGATCGCAGCATGAGCTCACGCGCGTCCTGCACAGCTCCCGCAGCGGGGCGCACCGCACACCCAATGCACCCCCTTCACCCGAGCTGCCTCCTTTGAATCTTGACAGCTGTGCAACGGTGTGTGACCTCCCGCAACACTTTTCATTCAGCGTTTCTGCCACAAAGCATGGCCGTGGAATGCAGTGCCCTAAAATAAGCTTATTCTCAGCCATGAGACACCGCCGCACGCCTTTGATCCCAGTGCTCAAGGCAGAGGTAGGTAGGTGGATCTCTGTGAGTTTAAGGCCAGCCTGGTCTATACACTAGGGAGAGATGAAACAACCAGGGCTACATAATAGACAGACAGACAGAAGCAGGCGGATCGCTGTGAGTTCGAGGCCAGCATGGTCTACAAAGCGAGGGCTACACAGAGAGACCATGTCTTGAAAAAAACCAGAGAGAGAGAGAGAGAGAGAGAGAGAGAGAGAGAGAGAGAGAGAGAGACCTTGTCTCTGAAACACCAAAAAGGGAGGAGGGGACCAAAGGACAGGAGTCTGCCCAGGCGTAGTGGGCAGTGGAGGTGGTGGGCAAGTACTTGGTCGGGAGAACTAAGCCAGCATCCCAGAGGAGGGCAAGCAGCATTGTGAAGTAGAGAAGCACCATCAGTGCCAGGATGGCTACGGCCAGCATCTGGGGCCACATTAAGATCTTCTGGTTCCCAGGCTGGGCATGGTCACCCACGCCTTTAATCCCAGCACTCAGGAGGCAGAGGCAGGCAGATCGCTGTGAGTTGAAGGCCAGCCTGGTCTACAAAGCGGCTCCAGGACAGCCAAGAATACACAGAGAAACCCTATCTCGAAAATCCAAAATAAATAAAAAATAAAAAGATCTGCTGGTTCCCAGGCTGGGCGTGGTCACCCACACCTTTAATCCCAGCACTCGGGAGACAGAGGCAGGCGGATTGCTGTGAGTTCGAGGCCAGCCTGGTCTACAAAATGAGTTCAGGACAGCCAAGGCTACAGAAAGAGACCCTGTCTCAAAAAAAGAAATAAAAACAACAACAACAAATCGTCTGGTTCCCTTTTGTACTTAACTTGAACTCATGATGATGTCAGACCCTGCTTGTCCTTTGAGCGGCTGCCACCACCAGCTTCCTATACCACCCTGGAAAGCCACCCCGCTTCCTGGCTCCTCGTTTTCCTGCCCCAACCAGAAGACCAACTACAGCTTTGAAAAGAAAGTTGCCGGCTGGAAGGTATGATGAGCACACATGGGCTGGGGCAGCACAAACTGGAGGGGATTAACAGGAGCATGTGCTCTGATTTTAGAAACAACCCTTCAAGAGCAGCCACCAGCCCTACTGTGCCTGCTGTGCCTTTTTCCTCCTCAGGTCACCAGGTACATGGGAGAAGGGGGGACCACTTCTGAATTCAGGGCAAGGCCTGGCCGCCCTGCCCCCCAGGGTGTGAGACCCTGGGCCAAATGGTCCCCTGCACCACACAAAGCTTTGAGCAGCAGAAGGCTTTGCCTCCGCTCTGCTGTGGCTTCACGCAGACTCAGAGGGGGCAAACTCGGTACGAACAAAAGCCCCAATTCTTCAACCCCCCCAACCCACCCTGCCCCCATTGCTAGGGGAAAGGGTTGAATTCCCAGCATCGGACTGGAGGCGGCACCAAGCTTGGAGGGTTTCAAATTTACTGCTCCTGAGAGCCCAGCCAGCCGCTTGCACAGCCGTGGGCACCAGGCTTTATGTGCAATTTAAGGTAGTCAGAGGATGAGTTTTCCCCATAAACATTTTTCTCTTGCCTTGAGCACTGAATTTAGAAGCACTTCTCAAGCACATGTAAGAGGGGCCAGGCACCCTTCCCCACAAAATGCTTTCTCCAGTCCCATGAGCCTGCACCACAGTGGGGTGCTGTGCCAGGGTCAACAGACATGCCATGAGGAGAGTGGCTGTCCACCCACACCAGAGCACCCTCCTGGGCCTCTTGCCTCAAAGGAAGATACTCCTTTTCTTATCATCTCCCCAGCTGGGAAAGAGTTCAAAGAGGAGTCCAGGCCCCGCAGATGTAAGCAATTGCTCCCTCTTAGCGTTGTGACGCAGTTGAGGTAAGCATCAGGTAGAGACCCCCAGCGGTCGAGCCCACATCTCTAGGATCTAAGACAGAGCAAGCTGTGTCAGGAAGAGCAGCCTCCTCCTCCAGGAAGCTCTCGTGGCTTTCCTCCATGCCTGCACTCAGAGGCCTCGAGCCAAGCCCGGTGTGGGGGGGGTCACAGGGCATCTCAAGTGACTTCACTTAAACCCTGCGCTCTCCCCAAAGGAGCCCACCTGAGACCAATGCTTTGTTTATTTCCTAGGACAAATGTTGAGTGACAACTTAGCTTAGACTCTACTAAGCGTGGGAATTAGAGAGGAAGGCGAGGCTGTCTCAACACGGAGAAGGGAAATGGAAGAGGCAGGGAGAAAAAAAGGGAAGGGGTTTAGCGAGGGACGGAGGGGCAGGGCGAAGAGAGAAGCTGGCAGGAGCAGGGAGCAGGGAGGAGAGAGGCTAGAGGGAAGAACTTCATTCTGTCCACGTCAATGTCAGGAAAGTTGACTACGGGTCCCAGCTCTTTCTTCCACCAAACACTGGCCCCTCTTGTCCTTGGGGAGCTAGGGAAGGGAACAGCTCATGAGGCCGGCTGGCCAGCACGATGTTACACAAGTGCGAATGGTGCCAATGTTTTTATATAATCCTCCGGTTCGCCCCATAAAACAGACCATAACACCCTGGCAAATACACTTCAATAAAGATCCGTGCTATTACGGGACCCAGCGTCTTCCAGAAGATGAATCATGCTGGCAGCGTGGCCAAGCCACTGCTTCCAACTCAACTTTCTTCCTCCTTCCCTTTGGCTGAACGGCTGACAGAGAAGCCACGGAGCCGGGCAGGACTGCCGTGGGTTCCAGAAGCTCTGCGGGTGGCGAGGAAGCCCCCCAGGAAGTTAGGGTTTTGTTATCTGAGGATGCATGTGCCGCCTACATCCCCAGATGGCACCTGGCCCCTCCAGGCTGTGCTCAGAGGTGTGCCTGGAGCCCAGTTCTCCCGGGAGACCCCAGATGACCTCTACACAGCAAGGAGCCGACCTACGACCTGAGCCCTGCAGAAAATGCCCACCCAGCCTAGCCACTGCCCACTGGAGCCAGTTCCTAGTACTTGCAGAAAGAAGTTTGCTGGGGGAGGCACACAGAACAGGAAGCCTGCTGGTGCTGCAGGCTTGCAGCAACTGTCTCCTTCCTGGAACCCAACAGAGCTGTCCTTGGGGACAGAGGAGGTGCATCCACTCCGCTCCCAAAACGTAGATGTTCTATTGCCACCGCCATCCACTGTGACTCAGATGCTGAGCGCCCCTCTCCTCAAAGAAAAGCAAAGAGCCTACCAGAAGCAGACACTTTCATGCGTCAGGCATCCCCAGGCACTGTGACCTCGGTCCATGTGAACACTTGGCCCCTACCCCATCCCTGCCAGACACTTGAATCCAACTGTGCACACAGCACCAGTGGCGTTTTACACTTCTCCCACAACAGAACTCTCTGCGGGAGACCTGAGCATTCTTGAAAGGTGGCTATCTAGGTCAGAGGTCACAACTTTAATAGACAGGCCACCCTCTGCGCCCTTCGGTGAGGAAGATGGGATCAGCCGCTTTACAGGGGCAGCAGTCCCTCCCTCCTCCGTACCTCCAGGGAGACAGGAGTGAGCAGAAAGGTTCTCTGGGTCCTTGCTGTGGACCTGGGTGTCACCTCCACCCTCACTCGGTAAGGTACCCCTGGTTCCTGGCTGTGAACCTAGGCGCTGCCTGGAAGCACCTCACTGTGGACTTAGGCATTGCCTGCACCCCTCACTGCCCTTCCGGCAGCTCCTGAGAGGCTCTTCCTGGAGAAGTTTTGAGTTCTCTTGGGGAGTAAGTTTGGAGGCATTGTGGGGGAAGGCAGGGGACAATTCTCAAGTGTTCCCAGGATGAGTGGATGGTGCAGTCACCCTATCGCTGTCATCTGCCAACGAAGGCCTCCCAGCATTCCCACTACCTCTCGTATTCCCTCTCTGCAGGACCCAAAGCAGCTTTCACCCAGGACCCTGACAGATATCATGGGTGTGGGCAGCCACTCCTGAACACAGTAATGTCCTGACACGGGACCCTGCCTTCCCCTCCATCGCGCGGCTCACCATTCAGCTGGTTGTAGACCACCTCCTCCAGATGGTCCAGGCGCTGCAGGATGGCCTCTCGGTCGGCCAGAGCACTCGCCTTGGAGAACCGATTGCGCATCCGGCGGTCAGCGCCTCGCACGACCTGCACCAGCGCCTCAGAACGGTCCTGCAGGCGGCAGTACACCGAGAAGAGGATGATGCCCACGAACACCAGGATGTTGACGGTCAGCAAAGTTTTGATCTTCCTGGCCACCGCCATGAACGCGGCTCGGACGGGGCCGCCTCACCCGCCGGGCATCCCCGGGGCCCCGGGGCCGCAGGAGCCTGGGAGCGGCCGGCCGCGGTGGGGACCATGGGCCGGGCAAGGGCGGGAGCTGTTCCTTCAGCACCGCCGCGCGGGCTCCACGCGCCAGGCCGCCGCGACCCGCCCTTCTCCAGCGCGCAGAAACCGTCCGGGGCTGCAGACACAGGGCGCCGCCCGCATAGTCAGCAGGGCGCCCCCACCGGGAGCTTCAGAGCCAGGAGGCGGCGCGAGGCCTTGGCTGCCGCGTCCCGCTCGCTCCTGCGCGCCCCGCTCCTGCGCGCCCCTCTCCTGCGCGCCCCAAACCACGGCGCCGGTGCGCAGTGACGCGGCCTGCGCTCATCAACATGCACGCGGCGCCCGCTGCCCCGCCCGCCGCCCCAAACCGATCCCGCGCTCCACCCCTGGCCAGGATAGGCCCGCGTGGAGCGAGGCCCAGGGCTCCGCGCCACGCAGATCCACGGATCTCCTTCCACGCCCGGGCTTATCTTAGTGGATAAAACCCATACTTGGCCCCTGTGGACACGGAGCCTTAGGAAACGCCGGTCAGGGCTGTGCTTTGCGCGCCCGCCCGGGGTGTGGTGAGGTAGGTGCCTTTGTGCGCACAGGAGTGACTCAGAGCCACCTTGATATGCCTGCCCACCGCGCCTGGCCAAACCTAATCTGATTGGTCGCCTTCCTCTGGGACGAGGGATCAGAAAGGAGAGTTAGAGTAAGCTGGAGAGTGAGCAACCCTATTGCAGCATCAGGCCAAACAAATGACTGAAAAGCAAATCTCGACCAGGTTCCCCCAAGTCCTCAGAGCTCAGCTGCACGCTCAGCCGAAAACAACAACAAACAACACCTGCCTCTCCGTCTCTAATTTTTAACCCCAAACAGGCAGCTGTAGACGAGGCCGCTGTAATCAGAGGAGAGATGACAGAAGCCACACGGCATGGCTTATGGACCGCTGTATCTTACAGTGCCTGAAATGATTTCCGACACGCAGCTGGTGCTTAGCAAATATTTACAGAAAGAATAAATGATGGCACACTTATTGGGAGCTTACTTTGTGGTGAGCCTTTCATATAGAAAGACAAGGTCGGCCGGGTGTGGTGGCCCACGCCTTTAATCCCAGCACTCAGGAGGCAGAGGCAGGTGGACTGCTGTGAATTCAAGACCAGCCTGGTCTACAAAGCGAGTCCAAGACAGTCAATGCTACACAGAGAAACCCTCTCAAAAATAAGAAAGAAAGAAGACAGACAAGGTCTCTGGGACTTTGCAGCTCTTGGGTTCTGCATGTGTGTGTACATGCATGTATCTGTTGGGTGTGCATATACCCATGTGTGTGCATGCATGTGTATGTGTCCACTGTGTGTACACGTGCCCATGTGTCTGCATATTCAACTGTTTGTGCATGGGTATGCATGTGTGTCCCTGTATAGGTACTTGTGTTTGTGTGCACACGTGTTTCTGTGCTCACAAGTCTCCTTTGTGTGTGAATGTGCACATGCGCAAAGTATCTGTGCTATGTCTCTAGGTACACATATGTGCCGATATGTGGTCTGTCTTCATGGTGCATGAGCACCTGAGCAGTGTGTGACGGGTCGCTGTTGTGTGCATATATATGCATGCATGTGCTGGGTCCTTATGATTATGCATGTGTGTGCAATGTGTGTGTTTGTATGCACCTGTGTGTTCATGTGTGTGCAGTTTCTGTGTAAGCATGTGTGTGTGTGTCTCCATGTTGTGTCTGTTCACATTCCGGGGAGGGGGTAGAGGCTTTGGTTCCTAGCTCAGGCTTTCTCCTCCACACTGTCTTTCCACAGGCCAGCGTGCCCTGTGTAGCTTACAGACACCACACTGACTTTCCACAGGCCAGCGTGCCCTGTGTAGCTTACAGACACCACACTGTCTTTCCACAGGCCAGCGTGCCCTGTGTAGCTTAGAGACACCACACTGTCTTTCCACAGGCCAGCACGCCCTGTGTAGCTTAGAGACATCACACTGTCTTTCCACAGGCCAGTGTGCCCTGTGTAGCTTAGAGACATCACACTGACTTTCCACAGGCCAGTGTGCCCTGTGTAGCTTAGAGACATCACACTGACTTTCCACAGGCCAGTGTGCCCTGTGTAGCTTAGAGACATCACACTGTCTTTCCACAGGCCAGTGTGCCCTGTGTAGCTTAGAGACATCACACTGACTTTCCACAGGCCAGTGTGCCCTGTGTAGCTTACAGACATTCTACTTCTTGGTGGAAGTAGAGGACTGAAAGTCATACTGTTTCTTCTCTGACTAAGTCCTTCCTTTCTTCCTTTCACAAAAAATGTGGCTGGCTGTGGTGGCTCACATTGGTAGGACTTGCCAAAGGAGGCAGAGGCAGGAATATCATGAGTTCGAGGCCAGCCTGGTCCACAGAGCAAGTTCCAGGACAGCCAGAGCCACTCAGAAAAACCCTTTCTCAAAAACCCAAAAATGAAAAAGAAAATGTGTTTCTGGGATTCAGGACTGCGCCAGGCACGAGGACTGAGGCCAGCACCCCTCAGTCTCTCACTGTAGAGTCCATGCCCATGCCTACCAAGATGGAGCCTGACGCACCTCACAGACAGTGGAGTGGCCCACAGACACCGGCCTGCTCCCATAAACTGTCATCGCTGTGTCCCTCATTGGTATAACATGTTGCTCTGTGGCTAACACACCAGGGGCGGCCTTTGAATCACAGAACAGAACTCACTCACACACTGCGTTGGGTACAGGCACTGTTCTGCGCTGAGATGGCTACTGACTGCATATCTTTAACAACTCGAGGAAGTTGGAAACGGGTATAGCTTCACTTCCCAAAGGAGAAAACTGAGGCTCCAAGGAAAGTGTATCCCAACCCAAGGTCACGCTGGCAGCGGAAGTCTTGGTCTGGATTTAAGCCCAGACAACTTGGCTCCAGAATCAAATTTATTAGCCACTGATGCTCAAATAAAAAAAAAATCAAAAACTTTTCATTATATGTTTATAGAAAGTGATGTGGATATGGCTCCTGTGAATACCCAGCAGCAGTTCTGAGTCAGTATTTGGCTGAATTCCGTTGGCAGTGTGAGCACACAGAACCCGGGAGGGAGCAAGAGGAGACTCGTGTGAAGGTCCAACAAATCTGGGTTAGTTGGCTTTGGGAGAGATGCTGGGTGCTTAGTGTTGAATGCAGCCTGGGGTCGCAGGACATGTTAGGGAGCAGAGAGCCATGTTTGGGACATAGTGTCGGAGAGTGTACGTGTCCCCCAGTGCCCTCTTCCCTGCCTCAGCAATGCAGAGTCCCCGAGTCTCCGTGGGCCACAGTGCCAATTGCACATGGAATCAGCGTCTGGGTGCAGGCTGCGCGAAGAGAGGGCAGTGGGAGCTCAGGGTGCACGCCTGAAGAGACACTGGGGTCACCCTTCAGGGAAATGGGGCCCATGAGGTGCTTGGCCTCAGACATCTTCCACAACTCTGCACCGAAAACCTCTCCGCGGCCCAACCCCTGCCGAGTCACACACACAAGTTGAGTCACTAGCTCAGCTCTTGTAGGCCGTGAAGAGAGAGAAGCCTCCACTCAGTTTGCCCACACCACAACCAGGACTGACGGGAGCTAACATGCAGGCATGGGGACAGTAGCAATGACAATTCCAGAACACACAGCTACCAGGCGAACGGTTGGAACTAAATATGATAACTCTTTCCTGGACTTCATCTTGTGTGGCCCCCAAGGAGGGCCTGCCCACTGGGACCGCTCAGAATATAGCCAGCCGAGAGCTGCCAACAGACGAAGAAGAGCGGATGACAGAGCTGCCACAGGGCACCTACGGATGGGGGGAGAGCCCTGTATCGGTGGTGCAGACGCCACAGGTTCTGTCCCACACTCGCTGTGCCGGTTACTTTCCTCCTGTTGCTATCTGTAACAAAACGCCTGGCCAGAGGAACTTGAGGGAGGGCTTGTCTTGACTCAGCATCTGAAGGTTCGATCTCTCACGGAGCGGAAGTCGTGGCAGCAGGCGTGGGAGGCAGCTGGTCAATCGCATCCAGTCAGGGAAACAAAGATATGGATGGATGCTAGAAGTAACCTAGGCCGGAGCTCACTCTGTAGACTAGGCTGGCCTAGAACTCACAGAGACCTACTTACCTCATTCTCCTGAGGGCTGGGATTAAAGGCAAATACCACCACACCCAGCTGCATTCACTCCTGAACTCTAGCCCAGGAAAAGGTATGGCCACTTCCTCGTAGACAGGTCAGAGGTCAGGGAGGGGAGAGTGCTATGAGCACAGTGTACGATGGTAGTGGATTCATCTGCTCAGGGGATTGATCAGATGTCCAGGCTGGAGAGATAGCTCAGTGGTTAGAGGCACTGACGGTTCTGTCCAGATAGCTCAGTGGTTAGAGGCACTGACGGTTCTTTCCAGAAAACACAGGCTCGATCCCCAGCACACATGCACACATAGCAAAAGAGGTCTGACACCCTCTTCCAGGCTCTGCAGGCACGAAGCACACATGTGGTACGCAGACATGCATGCAGCCAAAGCGCTCACACAAATAAAACAATGAGGTTAGGTTAAAATGAAATAAAAGTGCTGTTGAGAACTAGCCTAACTTCCTGTGACTCCCATGAGCCAGGCCATCCCTCTGCTCTCAAGAGGTGTCTCAGCAAAGGGGGCAGGGGGGAGGAAATGAAGCTGGTGGGGGGTGTGGTTCTTAACCTGGAAAGATGGCCCATACTTGCTCCTGAAGGATCTAGATCATCTGTCATCCTGCCAGGATCAGGCGTGGCAGTTTGCATTCATTATGGGTCACTATGCGACACCTGGACAAGCCCCCTAGCCTCCGGACCTCCTTTCCGCACTGCCATCCTGGGCCACTCATTTCCTTCCACTGAGCCGGATCGATCACTCCTGGGCTGTTTCTGGCGGGGGCGAAGGCTTACTTCCCCGATCAGTAGCAGCACACCGGATGCGGGGCACAGGGTGGGGCCGAGGGATGCTTGGAAGAGCAGTTGGTGGCAGCACTGGCTGGATGTACAGCACCCCATTGTCACTTCCCAGTGTTCACCTGTCTTCTGAACAGGTCACATGGAGAGGTTGGTGGAGTCTGTGGGGGACCCCGCCCCAGCATTCTTTCAGTCCTTGGTGACACCAATCTGTGTGATCCTCCATGGCTGTCATGGTGTGCTCCTGCTCCATTGGCCTGTTTCTCACACAGAGATGGTTCTAGCAGCCTCCACAGGTCAGGACCCATGTGGAGACTCTGCCAGCTGCTTGTCCCCCCAGGTGATGCATTCTGGGATGGGACACTGAGCACAGGGCCCCTCCAGGATCACAAAGAGAGGGCACTGGCACCTCCTCATGACTTTATTTCTTGGGGCCCTAGGAAGTAGCTGTCCTTTGACCCTGTCAGGTGGCCAAAGAGTCTCATGTGACAAATCCAATCCAATGCCACTGTCCAAGTGCTTGGAGCCTTGCATAGCTGAGGCTGGTTCAAGGGGCAGACACAACTTTTCATTTCCAGCATGACAATGAGGCTGAGCCACAAGACACTGAGAGTGGCACCTCTCTCTCGGCAGCCCCCACAGCCTAGAAACACATGGCACCTAGGTCCTGCACCTCCAGGCTTCCGAGCTGAGAGAGAACAAATGTCAATTATTTTTAAGCTGTAATTTGTCCTAGAAGCCCCTGAAAGAAAATCCAAAGCCTTTTAAAATAAAACTCAACTCTAAATAGCAACAGTGGCCAACAGGGATAAAGAAACTTAAAAAACAGAACAAAACAAAACCAAAAAAATGGTGGCGTACACCTTTAATCTCAGCACCCGTGAGGCAGAGGCAGGAGGATCACTGTGAGTTCCAGGCCAGCCTGGTCTGAAAAGCGAGTCTAGGGCAGCCAAGGCTACACAGGAAAACCCTGTCTCAAAAAAAAGAAAACAAAGCCGGGCAGTGGTGGTGCACGCCTTTAATCCCAGCACTCCGGAGGCAGAGGCAGGCGGATCACTGTGAGTTCAAAGCCAGCCTGGTCTACAGAGCAAGTCTAGGACAGCCAAGGCTACACAGAGAAACCTTGTCTCGAAAAACAAACAAACAAACAAACAAACAAACAAAACAAAACAAAAAGCGGGCGTGGGGGGCCTGGAGAGATGCCTCAGAGGTTAAGAGCACTGTGTGTTCATCCAGACATCCTGAGTTCAATTCTCAGCAACCACATGGTGGCTCAAAATCATCTATAATGAGATCTGGTGCCCTCTTCTGGCCTGCAGGTGTACATGCAGGAAGAACACTGCATACATAATAAATAATTTTTTTTTTAAAGCAGCACAGGGGGGATTTACCTAACTCAGCTGGAGACATGTGTCAGACTTTTGTACCTATGGGTATGTGGCTGCAGAACCTAGTCTGATGGGCTGACCATATATGCTGAGACATGCTCCTAGCAGCCACCTCCTGCAACTAGAGCAATCACCCATCCAGGCTTGAGGTCAGCACTGATACTCACTAGTAAACAGGCATATTGGAATAGCTAATAGGTACCCTAAGAAAGAAACCGTGTCTTTAAACAGAAACACACATAACCAGGATCACGTACTGGCAGGTTGATGAAAAGGCTATACCAGAGGCTTGAAGGAGCCTGTTTCCCCCAGAGCAACTGGCTCCTGAGGATACTGAGAACCCCAAACACAGACACACACCCAAGGACCCCCATGACATCACTTCAGCTCCTGGGTCTGGACATGCCTAGAGCTCTCTGTTTGTTGCACGACTTCTGGTTATATAAATCCTCTGATTAATCTGGTTTGGCCTTAGTCTCTGCTGTTTACTAATAAAATCTGCCTTACTAACTCCAAATCCAATTTAGTCAGAATGTCAGCAGGGGGGGGGGTGTGTGCAAGGGGGGGAAGTGGAGTGAGGGAATCTTTCTTCTGAGATCTCCCCAGGCATCAGAGAAAGTCTTTCATCGACTTTGCAAGGATTATCATGGCCACTGCCTACACACAGGCAGCCGGGTTCAGCATGCAGGACATATTGGGAGACCGAGAACAGCAGAGCAGGGACAGGCCATGCTGGCTCTCCCAGGCCGTCTTCCTCTCTCTTCATAATGATACTCACATTGCCTCCCCCCCCCCCCACACCCCCATCTCCCCTTCTGGCAATCTTTCCAACCCTGGTTTTTTTTTTTCACAGAACTCCCCTAAGATACGCCACAAAGCACAGCCGTCATAAGGAAGATTCACGGCTGGGCTGTCCGTGTGGCACTCGCAGACACTGCGCCTGGTGCCGTCTTTTGTTTTATTTAGTACCTAGGAGCAAGCTGGTCCCAAATCACATTTATGCTTTCTTCATAAATCAGCTGGTTTGGAGCAGCCGCACCTGCCTCGGTGTCCTTGGCCTGCTCTCTGAGTGGGTGGCGAGTGCTCAGGACAGCACGCCCCAGATCGGAGCTCAGCTCACTGTCTGCTCTTCTCACACAGGGCACTGGTGGTCAGGGGGGTGTGGGAAAAGGCAGCGAACGGGGATTTCTGGCAACGTCTTCACCTAAGTCTCATTGTCTGCATCCACGTGGCTCGGATGCGGTGTCCTAGAGACTGGTCCTGCATGCCAGCATCGTTGTCAGTGCTTAGGGACCCAGGTACCATGTTAGCCGTCCAGGGCTGCTCTCCAGGATCAGATTCTGGCCCCTGGATGCACTCACTGTGTGTATGCCATGCCTGTTTATAGAGAACCACAAGCCTTTGAATCTCGTGGGAAGTTTACTGTCTCCGGTAGCTCTCAAAGAGGGACGGGAGGGGCTGGTGAGATGGCTCAGAGGTTAAGAGCACTGTCTGCTCTTCCAAAAGTCCCAAGTTCAATTCCCAGCAACCACATGGCGGCTCACAACCATCTATAATGTGATCTGATGCCCTCTTCTGGCGTGCAGGTGTACATGCAGACAGAACACTGTATGCATAATAATAAATAAATAAATCTTTAAAAAAAAAAAAAAGGAGGGGCAGGAATCTTCCTAGGAAAAGCCGAGGGAGACGGAACCTAGAACCGCTCCTCATTGGATCCAGAGGGACCACACCCCTGTACCTTGTCCCTTACTAGGACCCAAGGGTCGGGCCAGGGACCAGGGGACAACTGTGTATGCTGAGAGAGATTCTGGCACTTATGTAAAAACAGAAGATTGTGTCAGGGGTGCTGGGCCCTTTGCTAGCTGGGACAGAGGGTCACCAGGCTCTGCATACATGGGCAAACATGTGAGTTTGAAGACAGCTTGAGCTACATGAGACTCTGTCTGGAAACAAGGGAGGGAGGGGGAAAAAGAGAGGGGAGGGAGAAACGGAGGCATAAAAAATGGAGGGAGGAAGGAATGGGGGCGGCTTCCCATGTCATGTCAAACCATAAGGCAAATCTAATGGAGGCTACCACCTTCCTAAGTAACTACCTTCACCCTAGGAAATAAGTTTTAGGGGGGAAATTCTAGGTTTTTTGTACCATCAAAGGAAAACATTTTTTTATTTGGGGGTTTTGTTTTTGTTTTTTGTTTCTGAGACAGGGTTTCTCTGTGTAGCCTTGGCTGTACTGGACTTTCTCTCTAGACCAGGCTGGCCTCAAACTCACAAATATCTGCCTGCCTCTGCCTCCCTGAGTGCTGGGATTAAAGGCATGTGGCACCACAGCCGACGGTTTTTGATTGTTTGTTTTTCAAGACAGGGTTTCTCTGTGTATACTTGGCTGTCCTGGACTCACTTTGTAGACCAGGCTGGCCCCGAACTCACAGAGATCTGCCTGCCTTTGCCTCCCGAGTGCGGGGATTAAAGGCATGCACCACCACGCCCAGCTGGAAGACATTTTTTAAAGGCTTATTTATTATTTATACACTATTTTGCCTGCATGTGTGCCCACCCACATCAAGAAGACACCAGATCTCATTACAGATGGTTGTGAGCCACCATGTGGTTGCTGGGAATTCAACTTGGGACCTTTTTAAAAATTTATTTTCTATGCTGTGTGTGATGGCACATGGCTTTAGTCCTGGCACTTGGGAAGCAGAGCCTGGTGAATCTCTGTGAGCCCAACCCTAGTCTAGTCTACATTCTGAGTTCCAGACCAGCCAGAACTATATAGTAAGACCCTGTCTAAAAGGATAGATAGGTAGATAGATAGATAGATGGGGTGTGTGAGTGTATGTGTGTGTGCGTGTGTGTGTGTGAGAGAGTGTGAGTGTCTGTGTGTGAGTGTGTGTGTCTGTCTCTGTGTGTGTGTGTGTGAGTGTCTGTGTGTGTATGTGTGTCTGTGTGTGTGTGTGTGAGTGTGTGTGTCTGTGTGTGTGTGTGTGTGTGTGTGTGTGTGTGTCCAGAAAGGGCATTGGATCCCCTACAGCTGGAGTTACAGGTGGCTTGACATGGGTGCTGGGAAATGAGCTCAAGTCCTATTAAAGAGCAGCAAGTGCTCTTAACTCCTGAGTCATCTCCTGCTGCAAAGGAAGGCTTTTTGTTTGTTTGTTTGTTTGGTTGGTTGGTTGGTTGGTTGGTTAGTTTTTCGAGACAGAGTTTCTTTGTGTAGCCTTTGGCTGTCCTGGACTCGCTTTGTAGACCAGGCTGTCCTTGAGATCTGCCTGCCTCTGCCTCCCGGGTGCTGGGATTACAGGCCTGTGCCACCATGCCTGGCCACTTCCTTGTCTTTACCTTTCACTGATTTCTGGTAGCTCATGTGTTGGTCGCCAGGAGGTATACTAACCTGACTGAAGAACATGGAGACCGAACAGAGGTAGAATGTGGTCACGGCCGGGACACCCCATCTCCATGGAGAGTGAGCATGCTGAGCAGACAACAGAACGGACCTGGTCATACATGCCCCCTTCAGAATTCACGGAGCCAGCGTCACAGCCACATCCCTGGCTCACTGTTGTAAACCAATAGAATTTTTTAAAAAAAGGCAGGGGCTGAAGAGATTGCTCAGTGGTTTACGGCACTTGCTGCTCTTGCAAAGGACCAGAGTTCATTTCCCAGCACTGACTCTGGGTGGCTCACAATACCACTACCTCAAACAAGAGCTGCAGGGCTTACAACACCCTCTTCTGGCTTCCATAGGTACCTGCATTCATATGAACACACGCACACATGCACACAGGGACACACACACACTTATACACATTCACTCTCACACACACACACATACACACACACTTTTTTGTTACTGCTGTTTTTCTTTTTTTAATATTTATTTATTTATTTATTTATTTATTTATTTATTTATTTATTTATTATGTATATAGTATTCTGCCTGCATGTACACCTGCAGGCCAGAAGAGGGCATCAGATCTCATTGTGGATGGTTGTGAGCCACCATGTGGTTGCTGGGAATTGAACTCAGGACCTCTGGAAGAGCAGTCAATGCTCTTAACCACTGAGGCATCTCTCCAGCCCGTTACTGCTGTTTTTCAAGACAGAGTTTCTCTGTGTAGCCTTGGCTAACCCGGAACTGGATCTGTAGACCAGGCTAGCCTTGAACTCACAGAGATCTGCCTGCCTCTGCCTCCCCAGTGCTGGGGTTCAAGCTGTGTGCTGCCACCACCATGGCTTAATTTTTTTTAAACCTAAAAACAAAAAAATTGTGCTTGGTATCAGGCTTCTGCGCCAGGACTGTGTGCTGTTCAAATTCCACCAGCGCTGGCCTGGGCTTTTGCCAACTTTCACTACTATATAATTTAATCTAATTGATCAATTAAATCTAAATAATTTTTAAACAACTCGTAATAACAGTTATATAATTTCAGTACTACATATAATTTTCTTAACAACTTTATCAAAGGAAATTGCTCATGAGGCTGTGCCGTCTGCCTTATGGAATTCGTCGCCTCCAGCGCTCTTTCTTAGGTGCCTAGGGACATGGGATCCCGTCAGAAACGAGGCAGCTGGTTGCTGGTCAGACTCCCACAGCCCCTTGTTCACCTCACAACACCAAGGCACTCACTAGAGACCCCGAAGAAAAACAGTGGTTTCTCTTGTCCAGTGAAAATGGGGAACTGCAGCTCTTGAGCTACATGCCAACTTACTCTAAGGCACCCTGGGTAAAGACAGCCGCTCAGACACCAGAGATGTGTGGGGAGCATCTTCTTTTGCTCATGTGACTGCCTGTGGGCCTCTGTGGTCCACCATGGCTCTGACGAGCCCTCTCTCTGGAAATGTCTAACCTTAGTTGAGATGCCACACCCTCCTCCTGTAGGCTGGCTGGGCTCACTGTAGCCAGGATGAATGTGCTAATATCAGCTTTCTGCCACTGTCACACAACGCCTGAGACAAACAACTTACAAGGAGGAAAGGCTGGTTTGCTCATGATTTTAGAGATTTCATTTCATGGCTGCTTTGCCCAGTTGCTTTGGACCAGTGAAAAAGCAGTGCATTATGGGGGGAAATGGGGATAGGGGAAGTTGCTCACCACATGGCAGGCAGGAAACAGAGAGAGAGAGAGAGAGAGAGAGAGAGAGAGAGAGAGAGAGAGAGAGAGAGAGAGAGCGCACACACACAGGGAGGGAGGGGAGGGAGGAAGGAAAGAAGGAAGGAAAAAGAAGCAAAAAAGAAAGACACAGAGAGCCTAGTTCCAGTGCTTCCTCATCCCCCTGATAGTGCTGGAGGCTGAAGACCAAGACTTCAACACGGATGCTCTTAAAATCTATTTACATTCTTGTGTCCACCATCCCTGGTCTATCGAAGTCACAGCATCCAGAGGAAGGAATCTGTAAAATCCCAACCAGAGGATAAGGACCATTTCCTGGGCACAGGTGCCTTCGGCTGCCTAAAGTGCTCATCTGCAGGTTAACAGGAGCTCACCTGAGCAACTGGAGTAGAAACTGGGTTTATGGGAGGACACAGTGCATCATCTGAAAGAAAACAAAGAGCACACTCAGAAAAGAAGAAGAAGAAGAAGAAGAAGAAGAAGAAGAAGAAGAAGAAGAAGAAGAAGAAGAAAAAGACAAAGACAAAGACAAAGACATCAAGAAGCCAGCTCCAACAACAGAAAGTCAAAGGCCTGGAGTGAGTGTGGCTTTTCTGGGCGTTGGTTACACTGTGCAGGTTCATACAGGCTGCCCAGCACCCTATGTCTGAAGGGTCCCTTCCTGTGCCCACAGAGCAGCGGACAGCGAGCCCTGACAGAACAGGCATGTGTGAAGGCAGGAAAGGGCCCGGCCACCTCCTTCCTGACCACGAGGCACCACAGCCCTGAGGAGCGCCCCCCCCACCGCAGCTCCCCAGCTGTCTGCTCCTCTCATCAAGAGCCACAGTGGACAGAAGACGGCCTCACGGTGGGAGTGGGCCTTTCTGGTCGTCTCTGCAGCACTGGGCAGTCTCATATCACTGCCATGCCTTGTGTGACAGCTGCTGCCACCTCACATGGACTGCGGCAGACGCCAATTCCCTGCCTCCCTTTCACAGGCTTGTGTGTAACAGTCCTGCCCAATACAATGGGACCTCGTTGTGAGCGTCTTTGGCTACATCAGTTGGGGCAGCGTTGCACTGGGGTGGCGTAACCCACTGATCGGAGGCCTCACAGAGGAGGGAAATCTGAACATAAAAACCCACAAAAGAAAACGATGGAAGAACACAGCGAGGCCCAGAAGAGCAGCCGTGAGAGGACCTGACAACTTCTGATTTCTGTTACTGAACCTGAACCTCTGGTGTCATGGTGGCCACCCTGGGAGACAGGACCAGCAGAGGAAGTCTCCAGGGCTTAGACACTGCAAGATAAAGCCACTAACTGTTAAGGTACCGGGAAGGCCTGGCCCCAACAATCAAAGGCAGAAGCTGGGATTGTAGGCCAGCATGTCGTCTCCTGCTGTGTTGCTTCTCTACTGGAGCCTGGACTGGTGTAGCGGTCAGAGGAGAGTGACCGAGGGCCTATCCTGAGAGTGACGTACGCCTGGAGAAGACCCAGGAATGGGGAGTCACACAGTAGGGCCCTGTCAGGGATGTAGAGGCTGGTGTCTCAGAAGCAGCATCAGACTAGGTAAGGCAGAGCTTCTGTGAGCCAGGGCATCATGGGAACTGGCCAGGTCCTAGATGTGCGCCTGGCCCCTGACTGTGTGCACATCCATGTTTGCCTGAATATATATGTGCCTACCTGCGTGTGTTTATAGGTATGTATCTGTATATGTGTGCTAACATGTATTTGCATGTATATGCCTACATGTATTTTTATATGTATATACATATATGCCTGCATATATAAGCTCCTGCGTGAGTATGCCTGCATATGTGTGTATGTATGCCTATATATACATTAATATGTTCCTTCACTTGTGTGGTTGTAGTATATTTTTTTATGTGTATGCTTAGTGTGTGTGTGTGTGTGTGTGTGTGTGTGTGTGTGTGTGTAAGCATGAAGCATGCCGGAATGTGTACGCACCATCATGTGTGCATGCTTGTATGTGTGCTCACATGTTCATTCTAACATTGTATGCCTTTGCCCCAAATCAGCCAGAAGAAACCGTAAGAGAATGATGCCTCATTTCCCTTAAGGGGGTGGTTAGGGAAGGTTTTGGTTTTTTTTTTTCTTGGGCTATAGATGTTTATTTTCATTGGGAGTTGGTAATAAGTTATTATTGGTCCTATTCAGAGAGAAAAAAAACGATGTTGGACTCAGCGACGTCTCTCTTTGCCTTTATCTTTCTTTTTAGGTCTGGAGATAGGGAGTGAAAAGAAAGAAGGGAGGACAGGATAAAAGGGGCACGAAAGGACGAAAAGTAGAACACTGAATCTACTTCTCAACTTAAGGCCTTAACTGTTTCTCACAAGATTATTTTTAATTCATTGGTATAGAACTTTGTATATTGATGTGTAGGCTCAATTTTCTTAACAAATATATTTTATTACAAACTTATTAACCGAGAGTACCTCACTTGTAACCCGACTAACCTAAACAATAGGAAAAGAGGATTAAAGCATACAATAACAATACCATAAGGATATCAGTTCCGAGGAATGATTCTCCTGGCGTAATCAGCAGGATTTCTTCTGTTGGAACCTGGAGTAACCAGAACCCGGAACCTCAGCAGGAGCCCGGTGCCCCGAAGCCTTCCCTCAAGAGGTTCTCTCTAGGAGTGTCTCAAAGTAGAGCGATGAACACCCGAAACTATGCCAAGCCTCCAAAGGCCCCGCCTCTTGTTTCTGGCTCACTTATATATCTCCTCTCAGAGTCCGTTCACGGATCTTTTCAGCTGGCAACAACCAAGCTCACACACGAGGTGGTTTGCCTTCTAGTGGATTAACCTCACCTGCTCTCTCACAAGACTGTTCCGATCCCACACTTGGGATCATAACAAAAACAGGTGTGTCTCCTTCATTGATGCAAAATGAGCTTAATTTTGAACATTGATATAGAATTCAAATTTAAGATTATTCTTCACACACAGTATATATATATATATGTGTGTGTGTGTGTGTGTGTGTGTATACACTCCAATACGTGGTGTTGTCCCCATACAATTCAACTCTAGTACAAGGTTTACTTCCAATACTCTGAAAGCACTACTGCAGGCTGATTAAGATAGTTAAGTAATACAAGTTAATTGTTAGCTGGTCAAATCATGGTCATATCAATTACTAACATTGTATGCCTACATAGATGAGTCTGCACGGGTGAGCTTGCATGTGTGTACACCTGTATTTATATTCATTTGTACATGCATGCCTACATGTGTATTTCTTCATGTGTGTCTCTCAGTTTATGTGTTCTTTCATGTACACATGTCTACATGTTGTGCGCATTTTCATGTGTGTGTGCAGTCAAGTATGTCCTTTTGCATGTATAGGTTTGTATGTGACTGTGATTTGGCATATATATATATACATATATATAGTATGTTTTGTCATGTGCATATCTGTGTGTGGATTTATTCAGTCATGCGTTGTACAAAAACATGTTTCAGTCAACATCAGATCGTATACACAACAGTGGACCCATGATTATGTCACCTGATGGTGTCATAACCATCTTAGTTTGTCTACGCACAGTGTATTTTCACTTGGGAAGAGGGAACCTCTATTGAATCCCTCCATCAGACTGGCCTATGGGCATATCTGCGGGACATCTTCTTAATTGGTGATAGATGTGAGAACTTCAGGATACACATGTGCAAAGAGCACGTAACAGCATCTTGCCGCCAGTGGCCTCGGTGGACGGATGCCAGCATGACTGCTGATCAGACTGTGAGCCCAGCTCCACGCGCTCAGCCGTTCATCTACCCTTCCTCCGCCCTCCTCCCCCCGGCCCCTCCTCTTAGCTTTCTGTTCTACCTCAGAATTCCGTGACCAAGGCCCGAAGAGGGACACCCACTCCCTACTGGGCCAGCAGTGGAGAGTCCTCTGTGGCCCTGTCTCCTCCATCGATGCCTGGAAGGGATGGAAATGCAATCTCAGAGCGGCTGGTGCTGATGGTGGAATTCCCAAGATTTCTGCTTAAATGCAGCAGCAAAGTTTTCATTAATTCTCCATAAGTGTAAATGTCCCACAGGCACCAATTAAAGTCTTCTTTGGTGCTGGGTGTTCCCAAACAAGCACCGTTTTTAATTCGAATATCAAGCACTTTGCGCGGCTGGGCTGCTGAGATCCCCACAGAGCCAGGTCCTGGGAGGGAGAGTGCTGCCCTGGCCCTGCTTCCCCCTCCTCCTCTGGGTTTCTCTTCCACCAGGGTCTGACTCAATCACTCCCATCTGTCTTCTCCAAGAAAGTGCCCAAGACCCAGAATTCTTCAGGCCTTGGAAACATGGGTATGTGTATTTGCGGGGTTGAAGCCTTGACCAGCCTTCTAGGAACTCACACTAAAGGAGGCCCAAGGCCTCAAGCTTTCAGTCTGCCAGCCCATTACCCATTTGTTACAAAGAGAGCTTTGCATTGTCCCCAGCAGACAAACCTTTTGTCCACCAACACTCCTTCAAGTTAACTGTCGACATCTATAAACTCTCTATTTGGTGTGTGTACAATCATGTACATGATGTGCATTTGCACATGTGTGCGTGTGCAGGTAGAGAGCCCAGAGGTCGATATAAGGCATCTTCCTCTATGACTCTCCGCCTTCTATTTTGAGACAGAGTCTCTCATTGTATCCAGCGCTCACCAGCTGGCTAGACCAGATTACCAGCAAGCCCCGGGAATCTACACGTCTCCCCAGTACTGGGGTTACAGATCTGTGCCACCACGCCTTGCTGGGAATCCAAACCCAGGGCCTTGGGCCTTTGTGGCAAAGCACTTTACTGAGTGAGCCATTCCCCTGCCCCCATATCTGTGTATCTTAGCAATCCCCACCTAAGGTATCTCTGTGGGTCCCTGTGGGTGTTCAGCAATGTGGCAAAGTTGGGCCTGAGCAACTGGTGCTGCTTCTAAAAGGACTTTGTGCAAACTCGGTTTTCTAGCAATTCCTGTTCAGCCACTTTGGCCGTTTGTTTCTCTTCCCTGCCACGTGGCCAGATGTTGGGTAGTGTTTGTAGATACCTCTGACTTATCTTCAGATCGCCGAGACTGCTAACAGTACAGTGCCATCATTATCAGCATCTTCAGAAGCAGCAGCATCAACATCATCGCTATAACAGTCATAAATTTACCGTTATCACGGTCGTTTCCCTAACCTCCATCACTACCAGTACCACCATCTCATTACCGTCAGCACCAGCACCACCATCACCACTGTTATTATCACTGCCATATCTTTTTTTTTGGGGGGGGTTGTTTCTGGTTATTTGTGTTGTTGTTATTGAGACAGCCTCTCTCCATAGGCCTGGCTGTCCCATAACTCATTAAATTCACTATGTAGATCAGGCTGGCCTGGATTTGAACTCACAGAGATCCGCCTGCCTCTGCCTCCCAAGCTGCTGGGATTAAAGGCGTGCGCCACCATCCCTGGCCTCCATCACTGTTGTTTTCATCACCAACCACCGTCATCATCATCATCGTCCTCATGATCATCACGCCTTCCCCAGTGGAGTCTGCCTCCTTCAGGTTGATTGGGCTACGTCTGGCCCCATGAGAGCTCTATCAATATGTCAATATTGTCGGTCCATGTAAGTGCATTTGGGTCTGAGCTGGGGCATGACCAGGCTAAGTGGAAACAGGTTTGGAACACACTGTTAGTAACGTCCAGTCAGCACAGCTCTGAAGCTACTGGTAAAACCTGGACCATTCACTGTGCCCAGCTTTGCTTTTGTGTCTGAGAAGAATGACAGGACCATTTCTTATATTATTCTGCCACCTCTATTATTTAGCCAGCCAGCATCCATTTTCCCCTCTTTCTATGTGTGTGTTGGTTGGTTGGTTGGGTTGGTTTTGGTTTTTGTCTTGTTTTTCGAGACAGGGTTTCCCTGTGTAGCCTTGGCTGTCCTGGACTCACTGTGCAGACCAGGCTGGCCTCAGACTCTTAGAGACCCTTTGCTACCTCTGCCTCCTGGGATTAAAGGTGTGCGCCTCCACCTTCCAGCTTCTCCTTCTTGAACTACAAGAGTTCTTTGAGGATTCACTTAGACTAAACCCCTCAGTGGAGGTAACATTAGCCAACTCCCAGCACCAGGAATGACCCATGTATCACATGGTGCCTCCCAGCCCTTAGCCAATCCAGGCCAACGTGACTTAATGACCTCTTTTTAGAAATACCAAATGTACCCTCCTCCCGTCACTTTGGTGTGCCATACGGAAGATGGGTAAGGAGTTTCTGGTTACCTCTTCCCTAGCAACAGAAAGCTGGACTGAGGAGCTGGTAGCAGGAGACAGATGAGCTCCTGGGAGGCCTTCTAGCCTGTGGCGGCTGTGCCTGAGGCAGCTGCACAACCAGAACGCTTGCTCTGATCTGTTTGGCTGAGCTCTGCCACAGACAATCAAAACAGTCTTGGCACATTTCCTCTTCTGTGGAGGACTTTCCTGGGGACGGTCCCCACCAGGCTGACTTCTGCGGTGCTTGAGCATCACTTGAACATCTGCTCAGCTTCGATCTCCTTCTCCCAGAAGTGGGGCGAACGTTCCCACCTCTATCAGCCAAGGCATGGGCTGTGTCAGCCAAACAGCCTCTGTGGAACAAACAGGCTGTGGCTGCTTGGAGGCCCCTGCCCCACCTGCTCTCCCCATCACGGCGCCTGTCCCCGCCAGTAGACTTATCCATCTTTGAGATTGTGAGATGAGCCAACAGTCGCTCCGGAGGCTGGTCTGCGTATACTCATTGTTCCCTTTAGAGTCAGCCTTGATGGCGTCCAGCCTATTTAGACACCTTGCTCCATCCCTGGGGCCCACTGCTCAGGAATGCCTCTAAAGAGCCCTGGGCTCATTCTCTCTGCCTGGGCAAGCAAGTCCTCCAGGCTCCTCAATCTTTGGTGGTCTTGTTTTGACTCCTGCTCCTCTGCCAAGCAGCCCCGCCAGACTCTCTTCCCCGGCACAGACTGTGTTGTGGCCTGGATATGGTTTCCATGACCCGCCGTGTTTGCTGCTCTAGAACAGGTGGGACCCGGGAGAATGGAGCAGACAAAGGAGGTCCCGTGTAAAAGCCTCAATCTTTATTCAGAGCATCAGACAATGTATACGCTGAGGTTTAGGAGGGGCCACATGGGTAGAGCGTATAACTACAAGGTCAAAACGTATGTGGCAGGCAAGCCGTGCATGGTCCAGACATGTTTTTCCATAGAGGTACATTGTGGGCCCTTGTCTATAGGCAGAAGAGATGCTCCCCCCCAGTAAGCTTCGTGCTTGGACATAGGTCACGGTACCCACTGCTGGCAACAACTCAGCAGGCCCCAAATGTGTTAAAAGGCTAGTTCCTTGCAGGGACACTTCCAAAGCACAGACAAACCATACACAAAAGATGTCAAAAGCTGGCTCTTTGAAAAAATACATATCAAAGCTACCCTAGAGACAAGCCCCAGGGGTGTCCTGTTCCTGTGTCCTACAATTCAGATACCCTCGGTTTAAAAACCCAGAGATCTGGGCTGGGGGCACATTCCCCGTTTCTCCCTCCATAGCTCCCTGCCTTTGTCTTTTATCATTAAGCTTAGTGAATTAAAATCCAGCTCTTCGACTCTTGACTGTCTTTATTTCAACAAAGTGCCTTTTACAAGTCAGAAGTCAGAGCCCCCCCACCCCCCACGCCTGGAAGGTACACGGATTCCTATTGTATCAACCCTGTCTAAGCGAAAGGCTGCCCTGTGCTCCCTAGAGCAGGGGGATCTGGCTGGAAAGCTCCCTCCCTGCCCAGGAGGCCTTCTTTGTGATCAGTTCTCAGGACAGAGCCTTCCTCAGCTGGCCTCCTAAAGGCTGAAGAAAACTCCGTGACCAGATTCTCAGCCCAGCCTCCTGGAGAAAGGGACCCACGGTATATAAACAAATAGCCAGTTGTAATGGATAGTCTGAGTAAACTCATTCAGGGTGCCTCAGGGAAACCGAAATCACTCCCATATTGTTCTCACAAGCACTCAGACTCCTCATACAACTCCATCCTTGGCCTGTGTTCTGACACCCCAAACCTCACGTTCTGCAAGCTTGGCCTCCAGCCTACGGTGCCACTAAGGTGGTAGGGACGTTAAGAGGCAGGATCTAGTGGGAAGTGATTGAGCCAGCACCATATTCTTGGTCCTGCAGAACTATCAGCTACATAAACTCCTTTGTCACGAAGCGCTCTGCCTCGGGTGTTTCGTCACAGCAACAGAAGACAAAGACACCAAGTTATAATTAGAAGATAGCCTTCTCCCCTGTGTGCTACCTCATGGCAAACGTACCTGTCACTAACCAGTGGCTCTGACAAGCGTTCAGTTTCCTTATCTGAGGGTGAGAAGTTACAGATGTGTCGCCCAGTGATAGAGAGCATGCCTAGTCCAGGTAAGACCCCAGGTTTGATTGAGAGCTTCATAAACAACTAAAGGTGCTTATGATTAAAATATCTGATTTTTTTAAATATTCAGGAAATAGAAGGCATCCAGGCCAGACGGGTCACACCCCTCACTCTATCCCTCACGCCTCAGGGTCCCTTTACCCATTTCTATTTCTGTTCTTTTTCTCTGTTAGCAACACATCGGGTGGAGCCTGGCATTCTACTGCCTGGAGTGATCCTTAGCTGCCTACGCTCTCTTCAATGAAAACTGAACACAAGAAAGTATAGGGATATGGGGAGAAGTGATGCATGCACACACACACACATGCACACATGCACATACATGCATGCACACACACACATGCGCACACACATACACATGTGTGTCTGCACACACACACACACACACACACACACACACACACACATGCGCACACACATACACATGTGTGTCTGCACACACACACACACACACACACACACACAGCTCCTTATTCTCATGAATACTTTCTGGACCTGTCAGACACTATAGCAGCCCGGAACTGGAACGCACTCTGAATTTTGCTGCGTCTCTAGGCAGCAGGGAGAACGGCTAGAGCTTCTCTGGATGGACGGGCTCGTCTCCGGGTCGGTTCTGCCTGTGTTGCTCCTCACCTTGGGATTCCGAGGACAGTCCACCTCTCATTCATTACACGGACATCCCCTGAGCCCTTCCAGCTGGCCGTGGGCTAGATCCTTCCCCCACAAACACATAGCTGTGGCCAGACAACCAGCTCGTCCTTATAATCTCCTGGGCTCCTTCTCACATCACTTATTTCACCTGGACAGGGCTCCTATGTTTTCAGCCTGCACAGAACACTGTGAGCTGCACGTTTGTCTTAAGGGCACTTGTCACGCCCAGCCTTCCTCACTTGGTGCCACAATCTCCCACACAGAGAGGAACAGGCATCATCGTAGCGGTTTCTGGGTAACTGCTGTCATCAGAGACAAACAGGCCCACAGACCTCGTGAGTGGCTAGAAACAGGACCAAAAGGGCCAGCATCGCAAGGTGAGCCTCTTGTCCATTGTGGGTCAGAGCCCCCTGAGCCCACGCATCACATTTCTAGTTCCCGAAGCCAGAAGCTGAAGCCCACAGCTGCCTCAGATACACCAGGATCATGGCAGGACCTTTGACCTGCTGACCTCGGCCTCCTGTCTGCTATCCCCAGATCCCAGACCCAGGCTTGGCTGCTAGTGGAAGATGCTAGAAGGGATGGTGCCCTCAATCCGGTTTAGCCATATGCTCCTTTTCAAAGACTCGCTTCTCAAGTGGATGGATTTAAAGGCCCGCTTTTCCTGCCAATACTGCAAGCCTCTCTTTTCCAGCAGGCTGGTCCAAATGCCTCCTCCCCTGCCTTCCCAACACGGGGGAGGAAGGCAGTAAGAATAGATGAATAAGACAGGTCTTCCTGAATACTCCTCCTCCTCCTCCTCCTCCACAGCATGGGCCTGAAGATAAAATGAGGCTTCCAGGAACTGACTTTTCAATCTCGGCCCCGAGGGAACTGCCGTGCTCCAGGCCACGGTGGCTGAGTATGCAGTTACCCTAGACCTCCGTTCCTGAGCTACAGTTGGGATCTGCCCAGACTCTGCAGAGACTCTGTTGAGCTTTCTCTCAGCTCCAGGAAGGTCCTCAAAGATTCAACTGCTCCCCTTAAAAGCAATACCCTCCGGCTCGCTTGTAGGCACAGCTCCCCCTTGGCTCTGCCTTAAAATCAGGAGCCAGAACTGTCCAGAATGAAACACTCTGAGCTCCAGGCACAGACACAGTGTGAAAAAGGATGTGTGTCCAAAGAGGGGGCCTCCACCACTGTCACCCCTACAGTGACAGGAGTGATGAGTGACCTGGCCTTCTATGGGTAAGAGACACTGCCTAGCTTGGGGGATCCCAGACGTGCCCTTGGCAGCACCCCTTTGCATTCCGCCACGAGGTGCCTAGGCTGTCCACCCCACACTGACTTCCAGCAACAATGAGCCTCTTTGGGGGATACCTAGGAGCTCTGAGACAGAGCCACCTGCCGGGGGGTGAAGGGTCCACTTATAGTGAAAGCCGGGCTGAGAAACAAATTCAGTGAACTCAGCACCCCTGAGCCCTGCAACTGACTATAAGCTCTGCCCTCCACCCACAGCCTCTTCCGGCGAGCGCTTGCAGCAGGAAGGATCTGAGAAGCTGGAACTGGTCACGGCCGGTCTTTTCTCAGGACTGTGATACCCCACCTACCCAGAGCCTCTCCCTTTGACTATGTCCCCGAAGGCAACATCCCTATGCTCAATGACAAATCCCTCATATTCAAGTAGAAGGTGAGCCACTCCCTCAACCTCGCCTTGGGAACGGCCCGGGCCCTGGGTCCCTCCTGTCCCACTTGAACCAAGGACCTCACAAGCCACCTAATGGCAATCTCCCTCCTACGACATTAACATCTCTTCAACTTTGCACTGCGAGGGTGAAACGTAGTTTAGGAAAATGTGGCTAGTTCCCATGGTCTGGATGTCACTGCAGTGTCGTCCCCTGCCCCCACCCCCCCCTCGACCCCTCCTCCCACAGAAGTTCATGTGCTGGATGGAGCAAGACCCTATGTGGTGGAAGACACAGAAGGGTAGAAAGCAGACCACCCAGCCTACTGAACCCCAGCGGCATCTGACTAGGCAGAGGCGGAGGACCGGCAAGGGGCGCTAACCCTGCATGTGTGCTTCAGCCTCTGCGAGCCAGTTCTACCGTTTCAGCCACCATCTGGTACTCCGCTCGGATCTGCAGTGTTTACTTTCCAAAACTCTGCAGTCATAGGGTCTGGGACGGGAAGCGACTGTGTGTGGAAAACCACGCTTCCTCTCATATGTTCCGGTGGCACAGAACAGCTTGCTTTCTGTACTTTAAAAACAAACCAGAAAGGAAAAATGAAAAAGGCTTGCCAAGCCCTTTTTCCCCCTGAGGCGGGAAGCCTAGAGACTCCAGAAAGCGAGGAGCCTCTCTCTGAAAGGTGAATCACCTGGTGTGATGGGGTGGTGTCCGCAGGTGCAGGGAGGGGAAAAAAGCATCAGGCGCCTTGTCCTGTCAAGGGAACTCTCAGCAGCTCTTGGGTCTTCTGGGACTCTGCAGGCGAGCTGGGCGAGTGTTGTTAGGACATGACAGCTGTGCTGTAGAGCAGTGATCCCTGGGAACCCCAGGATTGGGCCCTAGCTGGTCCTCTGCCCCCCAAGTATTTGCACTGTCAGTGGGGTGCAGTGGAAACCCCAGCTTTGGAACTGAGAACGGGGAGGGGGCGGGGGACCCCTGTGGGCACTGCTGTCCATCACACATCTCGCAGCTTTCTCCGTCTGCACCCCTTCCCCCCAGCCCCCCCATCCTCACCTGCCTCTTCCAATGATGTGTTCCTGGAAGCTTCCAGACCCACGTTTGCATCTTGTCTTCTACTTTCTGTAGCCACTTCAGACCGTGGTAGACCCCCATGGGTGCTGTGCATAATGAAGGACCCTTGTCAGCCTGTCTTGCCGTGGGAAGGAGCCCCCTGGGGGAGAAAATCCCGCCTGGGTGAAGCAGATGTGGGGGAGGGATGGTGAGCCAGCTGATACCCACAAGTAAATGGCTTCGGGGCCACCAGGACCAGTGGCTATGTTGTCTTTCCGTTCTCTGATCCCAAATTCAGAGACCCCAGGGCTCTGGTTGGCTTTTTGTGGGTCAGAGTCATCAAAGTTTCCAGCATCGGAACCCCCAAGCAGCAAGAGCCAGAGGAACAGACATGTTCCATAACAGATGAAAACTATTCTGATTAAAGAGGTCACACTGAGGCCCAGGCCTGCGCAGAGCCCTAAGCGTCATGGCACTACTAGGGTTTGGTTTGTTTGTTTTCTCCACACAGTGGACCCTTGCTGCCCACTCTCAGCACCACAGTCGACCAAAACTGTCTGTGGTCACGTCTCTTGTCAAGGGGACAGGAGTTTTCTCTGTCTTCAGAGTGCAGGGAAAGGACAGAAGGCCCTCGGGTGTACCTCCACTGGAATGCCGCACCTCCAGGCCTCAGCAGGGCCAAATCTCTCCACTTGGCCGATCTTACTAGTGTGTCCCCCAGGAGTTGTCTCTGTCGGCACTGGGCAGCAGATCTTCTGTGGGTCCAGAATCCCCTAAATTGTCCATGAGAGCAGCTATTGTGGATGGGAGCAGGCCCAGCACACTGTCCTACATATCATGGATGGGTATGGGGCCTAGATATCACGGATGGAGGTGGGCCCAGTGCTCACCCAGCTGTCATGGATGAAGGTGGGCCCAGTGTATTTACCCGGCTATCACGGATGGAGGGAGGTGGGCCCAGTGTATTCACCTGGCTATCATGGATGGAGGTGGGCCCAGTGCTCACCTGGCTATCATTGAGGTGGGCCCACTGTATTCACCCAGCTGTCATGGATGGATGTGGGCCCAGTGCTCACCCAGCTGTTACAGATGGAGGTGGGCCCAGTGCTCACCCAGATATCGTAGATGGGAGCAGACTCCTGTACTCACCCAGTCCCACATCTGAGACGCTAATCTGCCCTGTGAGGCAGCAATCAGCATCTAGAAGCCCAGATTGCCTTTATAACAGACTGGTATCCCCAGAAGCCACGCAGCCTGACCCTGCCATCGCTCCCATCTTCTCACTGCCCACTCCTGCCCTCTAGCCTCCCCCCTTGACCTTGGGCCTTTGTGGATGGTGTGGATGCTCGGTGTTCTGTACCCCACACACACCTTAACGTTCCCTTCCACCAAGCTCACTGCTGCACATCCCTCACAACTCAGCCTTTCTCACTCCCGGAGTGTATCAGAACTCTTGTTCTTCTCCTCCTAACAGTAGCACTTGCCAACGATCATAGCAACATGGCGTGCTTGCTTGGTTGCTATCTTCCTAATGCTCAAAAGCCCTGGAGATGAGGGATCTGCCTGAAGGAAGCACAGGCACACTGAGAGAGCACCAGGACACAACCTGCACAGCCCATTCCATCCACCGCAGGCACTGCCACCTACAAGCGTCCACCCTCACCACAGCTGTTTCCGACTCTCTGTGTGGCCTGGCCTAGAGGAGAAGGCAGGATGTCAGACGCCTGTCCCTCACCCGGACAAAGCAGCTTAACTATCTTTGAACTTTTACTGTTCATGCTGTTTACCTTCCCTTTTAAAGACAGAGGATGCTGCCGCCGCTGGTCCCAACCGAGCATGCTCACAGGCTTGACTCAGCAGGCCATGAAGGAGAAACCACCCAGTGGTTGGTAAGAAGGATGAGGTGGAGGGAGCTACTTGCAGAGGGCGCCCTCAGGGGATCCCTTGGGCACTGTCAGCACCTCAGAGGCAGCGGCCCAGCCTCAGGAGGATCTGCATGGGAGGATACTGAGCAGGCTCTTCTTCCCCTGAGGTGTAAACAGGAATGGAAGCCCCAAGCAGGCTTTCCGGGTCTCCTTTCTCATCCCTCAGCCAGGCACTGGGTTTAGCTGGTGTGTTAGACACTTGCTCCTGCTGCTGTCAACTCAGAACACAGTGCTCCCCTCTCCCCATAGCTCTCCTAGGAGTCACTTGCAAGTCCCAGCACCTGGTTTGTGGTGAGACTGACCTACTAGCTGTATCCGGAGCGAGCATCCGCCACCGTTCCGGCCAGCGGTGCGTTCTAGCCTAATCCAGAGACAGACTGAGGAGGCAGCAGGTTCTAGCGAGGTTAGATGCTTTTCAAGTCCCAGATCCTTGCTCCAGCCATTGAAGGAAGGGTTCCCGGAAGCCATGGGGATGGAGCCTGCGCACGAGGCAGCCAAAAGAGGACAAAAGTGAAAGAAGGAGACGGGGAACCTTGAAATGTGACTGATGAACACGAAGGCAGCTATGCCTGCAGCTTCGTGTACTTGAACTTTCAGCTACAGGAAGCCTTCCTGGAAGACTCTGTTTAAATTGTATTTCTGTCCACAGAGGGGGGGAAAATCAATAAATAAAGGGTAGTGCCAGGTATGGTGGCTCATGTCTGTGATCCCAGCACTTGGGAGGCTGAGGCAGGAGGATTGCCATAAGTCTGTTGCCTGGCTCACACTGTGAAACCGTTTCTTGGGACTGTCCAGTGGTGCCACCCACATCCGTGAGGTGGCAGTGATAAGAATGTGGTTTCAGCTCCTGTCTCCTGTCTGGACTTCATAACGTAGTGTAGACTTGACCCTTTGAGCTGACCGCCCAGCTGCCTATGACCAGTCTCAAGATGTCTGTCTAGGCAGTACACCCAGCATGTTTAAAACCCCGAGTCTGATCCCAGCAGTGGTGGGACATAGTGAAAAAAAAAAAAAAAAGAAGGAAGGAATGGAAGGAGAGAGGGAGGGAAAGAGCAAAAGGGAGGAAAGGGAATGAAAAGAGAAAGTGTGTTCTCCCACAAGGGATCTGCTAACCTTGAGCGAGCAAGCATTAGAAAAGGGGCTGGTTCTGGAGAAACAAGCCTAGAGGGTTGCTGGGCCCAGAGCAGGGGTGGGGATGGGGGTGTGGGGTGTGGGTAGGGTGTGGGTGTGGAGGGTGGGGGTATTGGGTGGGTGTAGGGGTGGGGTGGAGTGGAGTGGGCAGAGGTGGGCTGGGGGTGGGGGTGGGGGGTGGGAATGTGAGGGGGTGAGTTTGGGGTGGGGGTGAGGGTGAGCTGGGGGCTGGGAGTGTGGGTGGGGTGGGGTGTAGGGGTGGGGTGGAGTGGGCAGGGGTGGGCTAGGGGCAGGGACCAGCCTCATCACTGGGTAGGAAACAACACCTGAAGTTGCCCGGCCAGCTCAGGGCAGACACGTCTCCACGGTCTTCCATATATCTTTCAGAATCTAGCGACAAGCCATTTGTGATATTTAGTGGGTCACACCGTAAGAGGGTTCTATGTGGTCTCCTACTGTCCTGACCACCCACCTGTCTGTACTCTTCAAGGTCAGCTCAGGGCAGACACCAGCTTCTCCCAGCAGAGGACGCTGGAGCCTCTGTGCGCTAGAGGGTGGTCCTGCCAGACCCTCTCTGGGCCTAGAGGCCATGTAACTTTTATTCTCATGTAACAGCTGCCGAGCTGTCTGTTGGTCTGTCTGCCTCCAACACACAACTTGGCAGGTGGTTTTTGTTTTTGTTTTTTTTTTTTTTTTTAGGGGGGGGGTCCTGAAAACATGACAACTCCTCTTGGAACACAGCAGCGGGAACCAGCGGCAAGTTCAGTCAGGGGATCCTTGGGACAGGGCCCAGCAGAGATGCCATTTAGAAGTGGGGTTTCAGGGCTGGAGAGGCGGCTCAGCCCTTAAGGGCACTGTCTGCTCTTCCAGAGGTCCTGAGTTCAACTCCCAGCAACCACATGGTGGCTCACAACCATCTGTAATGTGATCTGATGCCCTCTTCTAGCCTGCAGGTGTGCATGCAGGCAGAGCACTGTATACATAATAATAAATAACTTTAGAAGAAGAGGAGGAGGAGAAGGAGAAGTGGGATTTCAGAGATCAGACCAGATAGCGGACAACTGGCCACTGGTACCACACACCTCACACAAGGGTACTACATACATCCTCCAAGGGCTCAGGGTCTCTGCAGCAAGCAAAAAAACGGTACATCTGTCCAAGACCCTCCACATGTTGCTAGGTAAATTCAAGATTACTTCCCTCCTCAAACAATGGGTAATGTCACCTGGACCAAGCGTGCTGGTAACAGACCAAGGTGTTGGTGCCATCACTGGCTCCAAGATCACTCACCAAACCTGCCCTGTGTGGGGCAACGGGAGCCCTGGCTGAACCCTCTCTACTCTGCAGGAAGCCCCGAGGCTGCTGGCTCCAGATATCCTCAGCTCCTGCTGGGATCCATCAGACCTGAACTCCGCTCTGGGTTTGCTCCTTGATTTCTGCGCAGCACTGGGGTGAAACCATCTTAGGGCTTCGTTGCATAAAATGGGCACAATTAAGCTTAGGCTTTGCAGGGCTAAGTAAACAGCATTGGCCTTGGCTGGGAGTCAGCCCTAGGGTACATGGTGGCACATACATGTTGCCGTGCCTCTACCTACCACACACAGCATGTGACACACAGAGCAACCATTCTGTGATTCTTGTTGGAAATCGACGTTGGCTCATAACAACGCGCTGCCAGTGGTCCACCAATAGTGATAGCCACACTCGCACAGCTGGTTAACAGATGGGGTGATACTCAGGGCTATTGTGCCTTCTGCTCTGTTTCCTCTCTATAGGTAAAGTGTGGTACTTTTTTTAAAGCCAACCCAATTTGTCCATTTCCACTCCCAAGCCCCTCGGGTTATGTCTCCTACCTACCAGCTCCCTCCTCGCAGATGCAGGGTCAGGCATCTGTCAGAGTCTGCAGTCATCAGCTGTCAACCGAATCCATCTCCGTCTCCTCACACAACCCAACACGGTCTGTGTTTGGAGCAGCTGTAGTTCAGCCGTAGTTAATAGTACTTGCCTGGTGCCCTGCCATGAGGTTATACATCAGAGTCTGAGCCCCGAGGCTGGAAAGGAAACATCTCTGGGGAGATTTCTGGGAAAGCTTTATCCTGACATCGAAATTGCTTCTTTCTCTTTCTACTTCGAATGTTGATGTGATGGCTAAGGTGGCGGCCAGCGTTTAGCGATAAAGTCCAAGGGTACTCACAAAGATGGCAACTCAGGAAGCAAGTCTGAGTTCTCGGCGACACCCTCCGGCCGCTCTTTGAGCCCCACGTTGCCTGTCTGTCCCACATTTGCTAAAGCTCTCGCACTTGGGTTTCTGTCTGGGGCAGCTGAGCTCAATCTCAAGTGAGGTCAATCAACCATGATTTGTGGAAGATAGCCCTAACCCCAGGCCTTGGCCAGCACACCCCAGGGACTCAGGCTTTGAGCCAAGTAACCCAGAGCCACAGAGAAGCCCGGCTTCCAACAGTGGGAGCTCTCCATGGAGCTGAGGGTGGAGGTGTGTGGCTGGGCACTTCGTGCTCACACTGAGGGAGTCACCCGCTGGCCTGGTCCTCAGTGGAGCAGTATGGCAGTGCCAGCCTTCCAATCTTCAGAAGCAGGCCCAGACCCACTCTGCTCTGAGTGCAGCATAGCCCCTCTGTAGGCCCCCAGATACTGCAGGTGACATCCGCAGATGGGTGCCAAGCCTACTTCCTCTTAATTTGCTTAGTTTAAACAAAAAATAACTTCATAGCCAGGCGTGGTGTCGCATGCCTTTAATCCCAGCACTCGGGAGACAGAGGCAGGTGGATCGCTGTGAGTTCGAGGCCAGCCTGGTCTACAAAGCGAATCTAGGACAGCCACGGCTACACAGAGAAACCCTGTCTTGAAAAAAAAAAAAACCAATAACTTTATATTTTCCCAGAATTTTTTGCCTCTCAACAACCCTAACCCTGCTGGGTCCCACAGTGGAGCTTGGGTCTCTGGCCTAGCCTTCCTGGTCTTTCCCAGGTAACAGATACTTTTCAGAGCCACTAAAGGGAACTTTTTAACACTTGGAGGCCAGTTCTGCAAAGGTGACTTTCAGGAGACTGTCCAGTTGTAGAACATGCTCCAAGGATGCTTCTTGAAGGAGGATAGATGACCCATCTCCATCAGGAGGTCACTGGCAGGTGGCTTCAGTCACCCCATAGATTTGCGGAAAGGCTATCCACAGCCCAGAATAGTGCCACCCTCCCCCGGCCTAGTAGGACAAAAGGCACAGTCAAGAAGCCAGGATTCTGTTTGCTGGCCCAACATTAACTCACCATGAAGCCCCAAGCCTCTGCATCGTCCTCTCAGAAGTGTCTGCAGGGGCTAGGGAGATGGCTCAGTAGAGGCCCTGGGTTCAGTTCCCAGTACCTGCATGGAGGCTGACAGCCATAAGCCCAGTTCTGAAGAATCTGACACCCTTTTTTGAACTTGAGAGCACTAGGAACGCACATAGTACATATATATATATGCACAAAATAAAAAATAATTCTAAAAGGTTTCTTTTGTTTTGTTTTGAGACAGGGTTTCTCTGTGTAGCCTTGACTGTCCTGGACTCACTTTGTAGACCAGGCCTCAAACTCACAGCGATCCGCCTGCTTCTGCCTCCCTGGGTGCTGGGATTAATGGCATGCGCCACCACACCTGGCTAACTCTAAAAGTTTTTAAAAAGCATGATGTCTGCAACAGTCAGGGCTCATTTAGTAAATGCAGACACCAGACTCCCCAACAGGAATGGCATAAATGGGGGGGGTGGGAGGACATACTGGTGACCAGGGGTAGTAGAACTTCAGGCATCAAAATCCAGGACCTTAGCCAATGTCATCAAGAGAAAGCCTCTCTCGACTGGCTTATGCCTCACAGCTGGCTGTTGCCAGATTTCTTGCCTGTTCTGGTGACAAGATGGTGCCAGCTGTCCAGACTTCTGCCTTAACAGCTCCAAGCCTTTGGCTCAGAGAACATCCTCTTCTCTTCTCGTGGTTTAACTCTCTGTTGCTACCACCAAATGCCAGAGAGAAGCAATGTAAGAGGAGAAATGCTGAGTCGGCACACAGTCCCTGAGCGCTTGGGCCAAGGCTGCTCTTAAGCACAGAGCCATCTCTCCAGCCCTTTCTGTGGCACTCTTGAAGTCACTGTAGAACACCCCTCCAGCAAAATGACCAGTAAGAAATCAGGCAAACTACACAGCTTACACAGCGAGCAGAGGCTGTGAGCAGGGCCTCTGTCCTTAACGACCAGTGTGTGAACATCCCCAGCCACTGCCTGAGAGTGACAGAGCAGCTCTGTAAGAAAAAAACCACCAGCCCTCGAAATCCCCACTTTGGACAGGGACCTCATGGGTCCCCAGAGCATTGTCTGGAAGCACTAAGAGGGCTTGGATTGGTCATCCCTGAGGAGGTAGGAAGAGGAAAATGTTCTAGATCGTGCCATGAGACAGCGTCACCTTCACAGAGCAGCCAGGAAAATGACAGGCACAAACTCCTTAGGTAACAACCTGTGATTCAGACTGGGTATGAAATCACAAAGTCCCTGTACACGCTCAGCTGGGATCCAACTTGCCGTGCTAGAGCAACAGCGGCAGGTTCCCTCCTTTCTCCAAGGTTCTGAACACAGCTGCTTAAATAGGATGTTTGTATCCAATGCCCCAGAAGCTCACATGCACGACATCACCTATGGCCCCTGCATCTATTTTTGTGATGGGGACCATTTCTGTAGCCCTTTCACACTCTGCCTGAGTCCCTCCACCGGGGATGCCTGGCCAGTTCCACTCAGCTGCTGCCTGGAACCCCAGGATTGGTTGAGCTATTTGGTAGGTCAAGGAGTCCAGTAGCTCTGGTTGCCTCAGCAACAGGCAGGGTCGCTCCACATCTCCTGTGCCGTTCTGCTAGACGCAGCCCGGTGACAGGAGGAGGGGTTAGCCCACAGAAGGCCACCACCCAGGAGGACAGTGACCCACAATACCCCGAGGAAGCCTTCCGGTGTACCCAGCCACACTGTTACTAGTTAGTCACTCTGTCCCCAAGAGTCCAACGCTGAACAGGCTTCCAGTGGATGTGAGCCACAGCCCCTGTCACCTTCCCTGTACGGTCAGCACATCCAGGTTCTACCCTCTGCAGCAGCAGCAGCAGGAAGCCAAGCCAGAGCCCGTACATGCGCAGTGCTGTGGGGTCTCCCTATCTTGAGCAAGCATGGATGGAGAGGGAACGTCAGTCAGCAAATATCTGCTGCTACACACACATATACATACACGGACATGGGCACACATCATATGTACATACATACATATGCATGCATACACATGTGCACACACAAGTGCATGCTCATATACACATGCACAGAATGCCTTACACATACAAGCATCATAATGCTTTACACATACGTGCATATACATGTTTTCCCACACACATCTACACACCTCTACATGCATTTGCACATGTAGTGGTTCTTGCACCATCCTTTCTTTTGTTTTATATATGTATATATTACATATATATTAATGTAAAGGTTGCTTCAAGATTTGTTGTATATGAATTTTTTCTGCATATATGTATGTGAACCATGTATGTGCCTGGTGCCAGTGGAGGCCAAATAAGAGTACTGGCTCCCTTGTGAACTGCCATGTGTATGCTGAGCATCGAACCCGGGTCCTAAGGGCTCTTACCTGCTGGGCCACCGCTCCGGCCCTTGTTTATTTACTTACTCATTTTAGGCAGAGTCTTAACTTGTAGACCAGGCTACTCCTAAACTCTGAGAGCTCTGTGTGCCTCAGTGTCTCAAGTGCTGATATTAAAGATAAGTTCTGGGCTGGAGGGATGGCTCAGAGGTTAAGTGCACTGTCTGCTCTTCCAGAGGTCCTGAGTTCAATTCCCAGCAATCACATGGTGGCTCACGACCATCTTTAATGTGATCTGATGCCCTTTTCTGGCCTGCAGGTGTACATGTAAGCAGAGCACTGTATACATAATAATAAATAGATAAATCTAAAAAAAAAAAAAGATATGTTCTACTCTGTCCTTTATGTGCACGTGAAAGTGAATGCCGTGTGTGCCTGGCGTGTCTGTGGAGACCAGAGGAGGGCATCAGGGCCCCTGGAGCTGAAGTTAGAGACGGCTTTAAGCCGCCCGATGTGGGAACTGGGAACTGGACTGGGGTCTTCTGCAAGAGGAGCAAGTGCTTTTCATCGCTGAGTCACCTCTCCTTTTGTTACTGTTTGTTGTTACAAGGTGTCCGCACAGAGTGTCCCTGGCATCTCCCATCCAAGTGCTACTTGGTCCGATGAGATAGGGCACATTGTAGCCGGAGCTTGTTTGTTTAAGTTTCATATAGTCTGAGCTGGCCTCAAAATCTCTGTGTAGATGGAGATGACCTTGGTTTTGGGGTTTTCTTGGGGGTAGTTGTTTGCTTATCTTTGTTTAGTTTTTTTGTTTGCTGAGACAGGGTCCTAGTATGTGTGGCCCTGGCTGTCCTGGAACTCACTGACTGACCTTGAGCTCACCCACAGCCGTGTGCCTGTGCCTCCAGAGTACTGGAATTAAAGGCATCCTACTGTTTTGGTTTTGAGAGAGGGTCCCATGTAACACAGGCTGGCCTGGAACTTGCTCTTTTTTTTTTTTTCCGAGACAGGGTCTCTCTGTGTTAACCTTGGCTGTCCTGGACTTGCTTTGTAGACCAGGCTGGCCTCGAACTCACATCGATCCACCTGCCTCTGCCTCCCGAGTGCTGGGATTAAAGGCGTGCGCCCCTACACCCGGCTGGAACTTGCTCTTGATGTTGTACATTTCTTACGTTTACTACATTTATCTATGGGATAGGGTGCAGAATATGCACATCCGGGGCTCCTGTGGGAGTCAGGGGACAACTTGGCTTCTCCTCTTCTCCTCTTCCCAGGGATCAAACTCAGGTCATGAGGCTTGACAGTAAGTGTCTTTACCCACTGAGCCGAGCCACCAACCCTACCCTGAACTTTGGCTCTTCCTTCCTCCACACCCAGAGGGCTCTGATTACATGAGCCACCCGGAGTTCATGCGCACTAGGCAAACACTCTCTGCTGAGCTACCCCTCAGCCCATGACAGCAGCAGCTATGTGTCCACTTAATATAATCACAGCCCCGAATCCATTAGCGTGACTGTTCCCCGAGTACACGGCTTGCTGTGTGGGGAGTCGGGGGTGAGATTCATGATTGCAGCCGAGCTAGCACTGGGAATTTTAATTTTAATTTTACTCAAAATCCAAACACCAAGTAATAACAATGCTTCTTTGGTGGGATGCATTTCCACAATCAATTAAAGGCAGAGCCGAGGGTTCAGCAGCTGGCCCCAGGTGGCCTGCTGAAGGCTGCTCTGCAGGGCTGATGGAGCCACCTCAAGCGATGGTGTCACTATGGAGAAGAGGCCCCCAGTGTCAGAGACAGCAAAAGTGTGTGGCCCTGGTGTTATAAGCCTAGCACTGAGGTCGAGGGAACAGCAGGAAGCACAGCCTTGTCTTCTGATCTATGGTACAGGACGCGGAACACTCAGAACACAACCTGGTCACTGAGGAACAGTGCCTGGAAGACCCTGGCAGTTCATGTTCCAGAAAGCCAAGCATTCCCTGAGGCTCCAGCCTGCTGAGAGACCCTGCGTAACTGTACTGTGGCTCTGCAGAGCCAGCATGGCTCCTAGGGACATTAGTCTCTGGGCCTGGCCTGGCCTGGCCTGGGTATTTCTTGAGGTAGTGTTTAGGCTGCTCCCCTCTCTCAGGCACTTTCAAGAATCTGGACATCACATCGGGGACTGAAGACACAGCTCAGTAGTTAAGAGTGTGCACTGCTCTCACAGAGGATCTGACAGAGTGGCAAGCCATTCACAAATGCCTGACATTCCAGCTCCAGAGGATTACATGTGGCATACACACACACACACACACACACACACACACACACACACACACACAGCAGACACACGAAGGGCTTTGTGACTGCTGCCTGGCTTGAGTTGAGCACCCTGGGGTCCAGCAAAGCAATGGCCTCTGGTTTCTGACAACCAGTGGAGCAGAGTCACACTGCTTGTGGCTCACCATGTGCTCCTCATCAGCCATTCAACAAAGGTCTTGATACAAGTTTATAATCCTTTGCTGAAGCCATAACGTCATTAGCATTTGCAGAATTATATTTTTTTTCCTTTTTTTTGTTTTTTTTTTTTGTTTGTTTGTTTTGTTTTTCAAGACAGGGTTTCTCTGTATAGCCTTGGCTGTCCTGGACTTGCTTTGTAGACCAGGCAGGCCTCAAATTCACAGAGATCCACCTGCCTCTGCCTCCTGAGTGCTGGGATTAAAGGTGTGCGCGACTATGTTTTTCTGATTCTTTGATTCCTACATTATCACTGAATATATCCACCAAAGAAATTAAGGTGACAGAGAAAAGGGTTTTGCCTTAGCTGAGTAACCAGTGAGGCTCCAGGTCAGGCAAGCCTCTACCTATACATGAAAAATGAAAGTGGAATTGAGGCCCAAGTCCTCAGCCGCAGAGCCTGTCCTCTGCCCTTGTATGGAAATATGAAGCCAGGCATGGCGGTGGTGATGGTGGTGGCAGCAGTGGTGGTGGTGATGGTGATGGTGGTGGCAGCAGTGGTGGTGGTGATGGTGCTGGGGGTGGTGGTGCTGCTGCTGGTGGCAGCGGCAGTGGGGGTGGGGATGACAAACGCCTTTAGTCCTAGCATTTGGGAGGGAGAGGGAGGTGGATCTCCAAGTTTGAAGCCAGCCTGGTCTACAGATGGAGTTCCAGGACAGCAGGGCTAAACAGAGAAATCCAGTCTTTGTTTATTTTGTTGTTATTGTTTTGTTTTGGTTTGTTTTCAAGACAATATTTCTCTGTGTAGTCCTGGACTCACTTTGTAGCCCAGGCTGGTCTTAAACTTACCGAGATCCGACTGCCTCTGCCTCCCAAGTGCTGGCATTACAGGTGTATGCCACCACACCTGGCTGAGAAATCCTGTCTTGAAAGTCAAAAGGGAGAGAGAGAGAGAGAGAGAGAGAGAGAGAGAGAGAGAGAGAGAGAGAGAGAGGAGGAAGGAAGAAGAGAAATATGGGTCTTTGTATTTAAGTAAGGGTGCCTAGGTGAGACCAACCTGAATTTAGGGTGGATCCCAAATCCAGTAAGATCGCCTTATAAGTATGAGTGAAGAGGAGCAGGCAGCTGCAGTGGTGCATGGCACTGACACCAGCACTCCAGGGGCAGAGGCAGGCGGATCTCTGTGAATTCCAGAGCAGCCAGGACCACAGAGAGAAACCATATCTCAACAACAATAATAAAGTGAAGGGAGGGAGAATTGCAGCACACACACACACACACACACACACACACACACACACACACACACAAACTGTGAAGACAAGGATGGAGGCTGATTTTGGGGCCCAAGGATCCTGACACCAGCAAATGGGATGAGAAGGGTCTATAAGACGCACAGAGGCTAAAGAGGACCAGCCAATGGCCCCCAGCTGAGAGGACAAGTCCCTGACGCCCTGTTCTTGTTATTAACATAAGGGAAAAAATAACCAACTTGTTCCTCACCAGCGGGCTGAGTCTTTCTACTCAGACAGGAATTGTGGGTAGCAAGAAGGTGGCCCTTCTGGAGCTGACGGCTCTGCGCCCTCCGTGCCCACGGCCTAGGGGCCGGAAGGGCAGACGTAGGGGCCGATTGCTCCAGCTTTAGCAGTCCAAAGCTCTCTGTCCTCAGCTTGGAGGCTATTGCTCTGGGCTTTAGCCACCAGAAGCCCTGGGTCTTGGCACCTATTTTAATCCTCAGCTTCCAGCAGCAGTGAATGCAGCCACAGGCAGCAGCGTTTAATAGTACTGCACCTCCTGGGTGGACCTCGGTTTCCCGGACCCTTGCGTCTGTGGCGACTAGTTTTACAGCTCTTGTGCCATGCTATAGGCTGAGGAGAAGTGATTGCTAGAACCCACTGGCATGTCTGGAACACACTGTTGAAACAGTCACGGCTTGGATAGTGCCTTTAGAAGCCAGAGCTGTGCTTTGGCAGCAAGCATCTGTGGTCACAGTATAGCTTCCTTGGGGCTTGCATGTAACGCTGGAGGCCATCAGTTTGTCTTTTAGGGGGTTGGGGTGGGGATGGACAGAGGCAGAGTGTCACTGTATAGTCCTGGCTGGCCTTGACACTCACTTTGTAAAGCTGGGAGTGGTGGCGCACACCTTTAACCCCAGCACTCGGGAGGCAGAGGCAGGCGGATCGCTGTGAGTTCGAGGCCAGCCTGGCCTACAAAGGGAGTCCAGGACAGCCAAGGCTACACAGAGAAACCCTGTCTCAAAAAACCAAAAAAAAAAAAAAAAAAAAAAAAATGGATTCAAACTGCCCTGGTCCCCAACATTTTTGTTTATTTAAAGAAAAAAATAAACATTAAGACAGGTACTTATGCTGGGTAGTGGTGACACACGCCTTTAATCCCAGCACTGGGGAGCCAGAGGCAGATAGATTTCTATGAGTTCCAGAATATCCTGGTCTACAGAGTAAGTTCTAAGACAGCCAGGGCTACAAAGAGAAACCCTGTCTCAAAAAAAAAAAAACTGGAGAGGAGGGAATAACGAGTACTTACAGTAAATGCCCATCTTTTACATTAATGGTGCTTTAGATGTATTTAATTGTGCACTATGATCTTAGCCAAATACACTAAAGAGCTGGGTCATCTCACATGTCAATGCAAAGGCCTAAGATAAGTTTTAGGCAGAAGAAAAAGGTACATAGAGGTCCTGGGTAGACACCAGCTTGGGTGGTAAAGCAGGAAGTCCCAGCCATTATAGGATATCGGAGAGGAAGTCCTAGGCCAAGTCCTCAAGGATCTGGGCTGAGTTCTGTGTGCTGAGGGAGCTGCTGGAGAGGCCTCAGGAGAGAAAGGACAGCCCTGGATGCTCTGGCGGATGGCTGTGAGCAAGGGACTCCTGGTGGTCTTACAGCCCTCCACCCACAGAGCTGACCAGGAGAACCACAGCTGCTCCTGAAAAGATGAAAATGTGATGGAAGCCGCTGGCCTTCCTCAGAGCAGACAACTGAACAGGAAAAACAAGGCTTTGGATGTGCTTGCAGAAAGCAGGCAACAGCAGCATTGCCACACACACAACGCCAGCAAAGGAGACTTGCAGAAGTCTGCATTTGCTAAAAAGGACAGCAAAGCATCCAAACCAAGGCCATGCTCTTGATGGTTTTGTGCAAAAACTATTTTCAAGTTGGTGTCTCTTCCCGAGTGGCCTCACAATGTCCACCCAGCCCTGGAGCGATTGGAAGGACGGGACCTGCCAGGCTGTGTGTGCTGGAAAACCAGCCACCATGTTAATTGCTTCATAATGGAACTACATGTTGATGTATGGAAACAATTCGGCGGTTCAGGCCAGTGCCCTGTGTCCACAGTAGAGATTTGATTCCTTTTTTTTATTTTATCACTAAATTAAATTCCTTCTTCTGTTTGTCTTGTTACATTAAATCTCTCCAAATCTTAATAGACTACAGCTTGTGCCGCAGCTCGGCCTCTGATAACATGCCTGTAATTTGTAGGGTCTGGGGCCAGAGGTGCCAAAGAAGCTGGGCAGGTGTACAGAGTGCTAAAAATAGGAAGGTTCCTGAGAAGCAGCTGGCCAGGAGGCCAGATACAGACAGAGCAGAGGCTTCCATAGCCACGGGGCTTCTTGTCCTCAAGCAACTGCACACCCGGCTTCTCCCCCCTCCCCTGCTGCCCCCCCACTCCCCCTTCCCCTGTGCTGGATGTGAGGAATCCCCCAACGGGGTGCAGCTGGTTCCTGCAGATCAAGGCAGGGCTTCTACCTTTTCCCACACACCTGCTCGTACCTGCAGGGTGCCTCCCTCTCCCCGGGACTGGGGCATACTCTGTAAGGAATTATCCTGGAAGGTCAACTGCCTCCAAGAACAGACGTCAGGTATTCCCCCAAGTCCATCTGGCAAGGAGCGCCCCGTGGACACGGCAGGTCAATGTATGCCTAGTGTTGACTGACGACAGGCTGAGGGAGAGCTATGATGAGGCCTGGGTATAGTTGTCCACGGACCCTCTGAAGACACTCACAACATCACCAAAGAGCAGGGTCAGCCAGGTGTGGTGGCACACACCTTTCATCCCAGCACCTGGGAGGCAGAGGCAGATGGATCTCTACAAATTCAAGACCAGCCTGACCTACGTAGTGAGTTCCAGACTATCAGGACTACATAGTGAGATCCTGTCCAAAAAAAAAAAAAATTAATGCAGAGTCAACTCCCAATGGCCTGTTTCGGTGTGTGAAGGGCCTGTGAACCCACATGTCTGTTGTCTGATCCCGAAGTTACAGTATTTGCAGCTGTTGGCAACTTCTTCAAAGCTGAGTCTCTCTCTCTCTCTCTCTCTCTCTCTCTCTCTCTTTCTCTCTCTCTCTCTCTCTCTCTCTCTCTCTCTCTCTGTGTGTGTGTGTGTGTGTGTGTGTGTGTGTGTGTGTTTGTTTGTTTTTGAGACAAGGTTTCTCTGTGTACCCTTGGCTGTCCTGGACCCTTTGTAGACCAGGCTGGCCTCGAACTCACAGCAATCTGCCTGCCTCTGCCTCCCAAGTGCTGGGATTACATGCGTGCGCCACCACGCCCAGCTTTCAAAGCTGACTCAAATGAGGTGCTGGCCTTGAGACTGGGCTGCTCTCCCAGGCAGGGAGCCCTAAGTCTCTGAGATCAATGTCAGTTTCTATTCGCATGGGTAACCATAACCGCTGAGCTGCGGCCACCACCCAGGACCACTGGTTTGAGTCACACCTACTCACAGCCTGACTGCATGGGGTCCAGGAAGTACCAATCAGGCAAGAGCCAAAGCCCAGGTGGGTGTCAAAGACATCCAACAATGTGGACAAAATCCACAGATTTCCAGCAAGCATCCAAGGAGACACGGAGGGAGATGCTGAGGGGACCACAGACTGACCCTGTCCCAGGTGACTGATGGGGGCAGGACACCCTGAAAAGGGGAAGAGACCGTGGGAGGAAAGAAGAGGCAGAGCCAGTCCCGGACGATGGTTTACCAGTCACCCAGACAGAACAAACACTCATAAAAATAAAACAAATATTTTTTTACACATTTGTTATGGTTTGGCTTCATTTCATCCTGCTGAGGTGGCCCAGGCCTACCTGGCAACCCATAGCCTTCCTTCTCGGTCACCTAAGTGCTGGCTTTACAGGTGTATGACACAGTTCTATCCAGGCGACTGTTAGTGTCCCCAAAACATCCATGTTGGGATGTTAAACACAAGGCAACAGTGCTGGAGATGGGACCCCAGGGAGCCCACCGAGGAATGCTTCCTGCATGTCTCCGAGGACAGAGCAACGGAGAAGGAAAAAAGAGCTAGGATGGGGAGAAGCACAGAAGACGCAGACAGGCAGAGACAGGAAGTGGAGCCAGCTCTCCACCACCATGGAGCTGCAGGTCACAACGGGGATATGAGTGACTGGGAAGAGAGGAGCTGTGGTGCGGAACCCAACACTCAGGAAGGCACTGCTGACAGGGAGCTTCTTTCCCTGTGGTGACTATTACTTCCTTCCTTGCAAATAGATCCTGCACTCAGCTGGGTGTAGAGGCGCACGTCTTTAATCCCAGCACTCGGGAGGCAGAGGCAGGCGGATCTCTGTGAGTTCGAGGCCAGCCTGGTCTACAAAGCGAGTCCAGGACAGCCAAGGCTACACAGAGAAACTCTGTATCGAAAAACCAAAAGAAAGAAATTAAGAAAAAAGAAAGAAAGAAAGAAAGAAACCCAAGAAGTGAAAAGTACACCAACCCTTCCCAGAATAGGCAGGATCCCCTGCTACCTCCTGGGCCGGGCAGTAGATTAGCATACAGCCCAGGCCGCAATTGCAACAGGACCATTTCAGGGACAGAGTAAGAGAAGCTTCAGAAGTCACAAAGGGACCAAGCCCAGTGGGGAACATTATGCAGCCTTGTCAAGTGAAGAGCTAGCCTGCGACACTGTGACACACTGGGGTGACGTGCAGAGCTACTCCATGCCGTGCTGAGGAAAGTCCATGTAGAGCTATTCCTTCACACACTCGGGTGAGAGATGAAGAGGTTAACCCATGACAGGCTGGCTTGTCCACCGTTACATCTGTCCTCCACCCTCCGTCCGTCCACCGCTGCCCCTCCATGCACCTAACAGACATTTTCCAGGCCACACAAGGCGTTGCTGTTCTCCGTCCTGTGACAGCAGAGCTCTGCCACGCAGACAAGCTTTACCTCGCTCGGCTTGCTTTGGCTGCAAGTAGCAGGCGAGGAGCAATACGAATGACTGTTGTGCCCATTAAGGGAGGGCACACGAGGACGACCGCCGGTCTAGAAAAAGTCCCCCTTCCCATACTCAGCTGGGACCCAGAGTCACAGAGAGATTTTCTTATCAGTGTCCTCTCTCGCCATCCGTGCTGTGTGATGTGAGCCCTGCAGCCACACCACCATTCCCTGTGGTAGAACAGTGGCTGCTGCAGAGACCCCCATGCTGAGCGCGCTGGGGCCAGCTCTGCATTTGAGGGGGATTACGGGAGATTTGTTTGTGTTTGATCTCTTGCCCAGCAGTCGATAAAATGTAATTAATTTTAAAACAAGACTCACAGCTCTGTACTGCACACTGGGATGCACTTGGTGGATACAGGAGATGCTTTCACTGACCCTGCTGGTAGCCGGATGTATGTGTGACAGGCCCTGGTTTTATCTACGCCACAAGAACAAGGCCAGAGCCTCCTATCTGCCACTGTCACGTTAAGGCAGCACCCACTGGGTGGGGACAGAGGTCACAGAAACCTGTTAAGAGACAACAACGTAGGAAGTGGGGTCAGGGACACTGCAGAATGACCTGATCTCAGAGAAGACTCTGAGTCATCCAGGTTCACAGATGTGGTCAAAGGAGGTGTGCTGGCAGCGCGGAAGAGCCGGCTAATAGAGGGCAGGCCTCTTTTTTTTTTTTTTTTAAGATTTATCTATTGTATACGAGTGTATATGAGTGCTTTATCTGCAGAAGAGGGCATCAGATCACATTATAGATGGTTATGAGCCACCATGCAGTTGCTGGGAATTGAACTCAGGGCCTCTGGAAGAGCAGGTGGTGCTCTTAACCACTGAGCCATTTCTCCAGCCCAAGGGCAGGCCTCTTTTTTTTTTTTCTTTTTTTTTTTTAAGATTTATTTATACAGTGTTCCGCCTGCAGGTAACACCTGCAAGTCAGAGAGGGTACCAGATCTCATTATAGATGGTTGTGAGCCACCATGTGGTTGCTGGGAATTGAACTCAGGACCTTTGGAAGAGCAGTCAGTGCTCTTAACCTCTGAGCCATCTCTCCAGCCCGGGCAGGCCTCTTAAGGGGAGAGTTCCTAAGGAGGCTGAGCCTCAGAGAGCTGTGGCTAGAAGACCATGTTTAGCATCCCAGGACTAAGAGCCACGAACTATCACAATCAGGGCAGCCACTGAACTTCCCAGTTACGAGGCCTGAAAAATAAAGGGAAACTAAACTTCTCGGCTTGAAACTACAGCAGAGGAATATGGGATTTAAAATTGGTAGGTATACTGGGTGTGGTGGTGCACACCTTTAATCCCAGCCCTCAGGAGGCAGAGGCAGGTGGATCACTGTGAGTTCGAGGCCAGCCTGGTCTACAAAGCAAGTCCAGGACAGCCAAGGCTAACACAGAGAGACCTTGTCTCGAAAAACAAAAACAAACAAACAAACAAAAAAGTCCAACAACAACAAAAAATTGGTAGGTATTTGATAACCCCAGGAGCGTGGGGTGCACTCGATGCCAACCAGCATGGGGCTCAAGCCCCAGGCTTTTAGGCTCTTACTTACATGGACAGACACGGTACTACTGGCTACTCACCCAGTAGGAGCACTGGGATTTACTGAGGCCCAGCCAAGTACAGTAATAGAAAGACTGACCAAAACATCTGTCATTCCCAGCAAAGTTGACCACCAAGATCAGGCGTCAGTAATGGCAGCACAGCTCTGGGGCCTCAGAACCCCAGCAAAATTTCATACCCGCCTCTGTGATCCAGTCATGAGATCATGAACAGTGTCCTGGTCTTCTGAAAGATCCACCTCCCCCTCCCCATACCAGAAGGAGATGGAGCCTTGGACTGATAACCATGGGGTTGTGGCCCCTGGGCCCTGAAGCCTCCTGAGACCAATTGGGTGCCGTCAAAGGGATCTGAGTTTGGAAGTATGAAGTGGTTGCATCTTCTTGGCCAGCCCTAGGGGCCATGGCATTACCATCCAAGCTGGTGCTCCCTGCTCTAACCCACCCATCTTGGGCTCTCAGGAAGGGCTAACAGGGCCAGACAAAGCTTTCCACACCAAACACAGCTTAAAAGCATGAGATAGCATGAGCCGGGTGTGATGATGCACACCTGTAATCCCAGCACTCAGGAGGCAGAGGCAGGTGGATCTCTCTGAGTTCGAGGCCAGCCTGGTCTGCAAAGCAAGTACAGGACAGCCAAGGCTACATAGTGAAACCCTGTCCCCTGCCCCCCCCCAAAAAAAAACAAAAAAAACTTGAGCATGAAGCATCCAAACCCGTGGGCTCCACTTCCCTCTCACTACCCCTGAAGGCCAGCCAGTCCCATCTGATCCCACAGAACACTGAACCAAGTCCCCAGGGAGAGCTACAGCCCTCTTACTGAGGTGCTGGCTTCCTAGGGGAATGGATGGAGTGCGGGTTGAGGCGGCAGGGCCTCCCTGACCCAGCCAGGGGTGGGGACTGATGACAGAAAGGGCCATTGTTCCTTTGATAAGGCTCACTCATAATGACTAGAGTGATGGAATAGATCCTCAATAGCACATCCCCAAACTCAGTGGACATTCTGCTGGCCTTGCAGAGGTGACACGCCCAGAGCTGAGACGATCCTGGATGACAGACTGAGAAAACAGCTTGGTGCTGCAGCTGCAGGGCCCTGAATTCTGTCTGCCTCATGATCTTAGGAAGTGACCTCGAAGCCCTAAAGAGACCCCAGCCACAACCTTAATTCCAGCTTGTAGGGTCTCTAGTAAAGGAGTTGGTTATGTCCAGTCTCTGACTGTGGGCACTAGAGACGAGATGTGTGAGTGATTCTGAGGCTTGTAATCTGTACCTAATACCAGATGAGGGCTGTTCCCTGAAGAGGGACCTCCTGTACGCCTTGCCCTCAAGGATTCTTGGGGTACAGGGAGGGGGAGAAACCAGCCAGAAGTACCCCAGGGTAGTGGACGACAAGCTGTAGTGTCTTGTCTTCACTAAGGCTGATGTCAGCGCCACTCCAACAGGGGCTCTGAGTGGAGAGCAGCCCAGGCTGTAAGCTCCAGAGCCTGGGCTCAGAGAAGCTGGGGGCCATGAGAGCACATCTGTGGGCCACGGCCAGCGTAGCATGGGTCTGCAAGCACCAGGCTACCGCTCACTGTCTGACCCACTCACAGCCTTGCCCACTCCAAACAATGCTCCATGCCTGAGGAAAATAAAGTCGCCTCCCTGTTCTAGAAAACACATTTGTCCTCAGGTGTCAGGGACACTCCAGCGTCCCCTTCCTCTGCAGAGCCACTAATGTCAAAGGGATGATGGAGGCTCAGCCTCCACGGACCAGCGTTAAAGAGGAGAGGGAAAGAATCACGGTGAAGGAACCGTGACTTTATGAAGACACATTGCTGAGGTGAAGTGCGTTGGAGCAGAAAGGCCAAGCTGTGATGGATGGATCTAGTTCTAGCTGGGCGGGGCTTGGAAGGCAGCAGCAGCCACCAGATGCTGAACAGACAACCAGGCTGGGAACCAACGGGGAGAAAGGGCTGGGTATTAGTGTCCCGACATTAGTGGACATGAGAGAAGGAGAGGGTCATCCTAGAGGCACAAGAAGGTCTCCTGCAGGCCAGGCCAGGCCACCTCATAGAAGCAAAGCGGTTACAAAGTAGCAGGCACCAACAGGTGGTGCCGGGGATGTTGCCCTGCTGCATATGGAAATGAGTGGGCGTGGCAGTAAAGGCCAATGCTGGGCTCTACTGGCAGATGCATGGGGAGAAAGAACTTATTCGCTCAGGGACAGATGCCTCCAGGGTATCTGTAGAAGAGTCCGCCAAACAACTTTGGGGACAGTACAAGTGTCTGTCCACAGACTAGGATGCTACAAGCTGAGAGCTGTGAGAGGGCAGAGCAGTGTGAGCTCGCTTTCCGTGGGGGGTGTATGGAGCAACCTGGAGTAAGTACAGCAGTTCCCAGATCTGAGTTTAACGAGCTTCCGGGGAGCCATCGGAGGAGGCTCAGAGGGCAATGCCAATAGTTCTCAAAGCTACTGAGGAGGCTGAAACCTAGATCACTGGAGCACCCCTGCCCTCTGCAGGCTTTTGCTGCCTGGTAGCCCCTGGGGAGCCTCCCAGTGTTAAGAGAAGGCCATGTCCAATCTTGCCTAGATCTTAGTTGCCAGGGCCCCAGGCTTTGTCCAAGCCCCAGCTCGGCCATCGCTTCAGTAGATGTCATCCTCTGGACTTGCTAAGAGGAGACTTTTATTTTACCTCGCTGCCCTTCCTATGGGCTAGAGATCAACCAGGGCTCAATGGGGTGGACTGCAGGGGTGCGCTGTGGCCTCAAAGCTCCACATCTACGCGTTAGTCCTACAACTTCAGGGTGTCCTCTCCCTGACTAAGCTGTTCCGCGCCTCGCTCCGAAGAACCAATACCTGTCTGACCCCGTGATAGGAAAGCCAGGGACCGTCCAGTGTAACTGAAGCGACCAGGATTCCTGATGTCCCCACCGGACCCTGCCCAAGGGCTGCCCATGTCTGATGCGTCTGTGAAGTCCAGCCACTGCACCCTCTGCCACTTTGCTTCCTAGTTTCTTGCTCTGGGGTGGTGGGTGAGTATCCTAGAACGCATGAACATAGCTAATGCCCACCTGAAAGGACTCCTAGAGGTGAGGGGAACCCTAGAAAAAGGACAGAGGGTAGCAGCACAGGGCCACTCCCGCCACTCCCTATGAGCTGAGTCTCGGGCACAGGACTAGTGTGTTTCTTGGACTTGGAGGATCCAAAACATAGGGGCCTTATGCTCCAAACCCTTACCATAGTTGGAGCCAAGTTGGCAGTTGGCAGTGGGGTGCCTGTAAGTTCATTCTCCAGACACTGGTGGGCATAGGTCAGCTGGGATGAAGGTGAGAGGCCCTGGGAGATTCTGGCTAAGACCAGTAACGCATATTCGTGTTCATTTTGTTTTGTTTTGAGGGAGGGAGGTTGAGATAGGGTTTCTCTGTGTAGCCTTGGCTGTCCTGGACTCACTTTGTAGACCAGGCTGGCGTTGAACTCACGGCGATCCCCCTGCCTCTACCTTCCGAGTACTGGGATTAAAGGCGTGCACCACCACAGTGGCCAACACCCCTGCTTAGGGCCCGTCCAATGGTTCTACCCTTTTCCCTGCCCAGGACAGCACCCACTTCTGTGGACAGTTGACACAGCAGGACTGAAGTCACAGGCTGGGTCCTCACCTCCTAGGGGAGGCTGGAAGCCTTTAGAGTTCCTCAACTTGTAGAAGCATTTTCCCCCAAGTGTGCAAATTTCTACAGCTGCTGGCTTGGAACGTGCTACTTAACTCTGACCTCGTCCTGAATCCCATCTGCAATGACCTGTGCCCATGTGCCACATTCTGAGGTAGTGGGTGGGGCTTCACATGCCCTTCAAGCCCCTGACAGAATTCCTCACCTGTTCTGAATGAGAAAACTCAGCACGATTCTCATCTCCTGGGTCAGGGTGAGGATGAAGCCTACCGGGAACTCCAAGGCAGGGCAGGGCCTCCCCATAGCTCAAGCATCAAGATTGGGCAGGGACCTCTACATCAGGACCTGACCATTATGCACCAAACACCTGAGTACCTTGTCCTTTCTTCCCCCGGACACACATTGCAGCCTCCTGAGAGCCAAGGCCCCTCCAACCAACCGAGCCCACTGTTTCTGGGGAAGGGATGGAGCCTTTTGTCTTTGTAAAGCCCTTGAATGTCTACATCATGTGACTAGGACTGAGAACCACCCCCCTCCCCAGCACATTCTATGTACACACACGCACGTGCGCGTGCTTATGCATACACATAGCCCGTCAATTAGCTTCCCAGAACAAAGAAAATCCACTTTAAGATAATTTGCTGCCTTGATGCTGAAACAGCGAGCAGTTTTTAAAGGGCACCTTCTTTTAATTACAAGCAGAATCAAAGCGCTGCCCCTGGGCCATCAGCACTAGCCTACAGAAGAGATGTGGCCACTGGCCCCTGATGCTGGTGTCGGCTGGCTGCTGTATGTGAGCTTCCCAACTCTGCCAAGAAGACCACTGGGGTCGTCTATGTCAGTGTGAGCTCTGGGGTAGGCACTAAGGTGTGGGCTGTCTTCCCCAGCTGTGTCTTGGGACATTTGGTTTGGTTCCCCCAAGATATTTTTGGTACATTTCAGGCACTCACCTCTGAATAACAGAAGGACTTCATAGACATTAGGCAGGCCTGGGCTTCTGGGGCACTGGAGACCACAGCTGGCTCTGGAGCTGCGAAGTCCGTGAAGGTTGCCAGCCTCAGCACATCTTTCTGCCGAGCCACAGGGATGATGGGACTCTGAGAGGCAGGCGGAGCCTGGATCCATGCCTGGGGAGCCTCTCAACTCCAATCACCTGTAAAAGGGAGAAGGCGCAGCTGACCAAGAAGGACCAAGAGTGTGCCTGGAACACGCATGCTCACCCAGAGGGCCTCAGACCACACAAAACAGAGCTTTCTTCACTTTAATGTAAGGCAAGACCATGAACCACCAAGCCACACGTCTGCTCGTCTGAGCCCCCATAGGAGCCCTACCTACCACAGATGCTGTTTTCCCATGTGAGAAATAAGGACACTGAGGTATAGAGCGTTAAGGTACTGTCTGGAGACAACCCAGCTAAGAAGGGAGACCTAGGATGTGAGTCCAGACAGTTCAGGATCAAAAAAGGCAGACAGAGATCGACAGACAGACTGACAGAAAAACACAATTAGACAAAGAGAAATAGACAGAGATAGAGATGAGGAGACAAAGAGAGACAGAGACAGAGAAAGAGAGGGGAACTTTAAAAAGAGGGGGGACCAGCTGGGTGTGGTGGTGCATGCCTTTAATCCCAGCAGAGGCAGAGGCAGAGGCAGTCGGATCACTGTGAGTTCGAGGCCAGCCTGGTCTACAACATGAGTCCAGGACAGCCAAGGAAACACAGAAAGACCTTGTCTTGAAAAGCAAACAAACAAACAAACAAAAAAGAGGGGGCACCACATCACAGGCCTCAGCTTGAAGAAGTGGGTGTTCTTTTTGTGAGGACCCTACCTTGCCTCCAGCTGCTCCCTAAATCAAGCCTCTGCAGGTCACAGCTGGCCTGCAGCCAGCTTGAAAGGCAGGCAACCCCCTGACCTAGCTCCTGGCCAGGCCTGGTGTGAAGGGTGCTGCTGTCACCTCGTGGCCATATCTGGTTCTGCATGCCTGGAGCCCACAGGCATCTCTACCCCCCTCACCAACCCTTTCCTAAAGGCCCCTAGTATTTCCTAGAAACCCCTAGCCGATGCTGTCATTGGCCCTGCTCTGGCAGGCTGCAGGAGTTGATGGGAGCTCAGATTTCTTGCCAGCACTTCCATTTGGTATCAGGACTAAAGACCCTGCTGTGTCTGGAAGGGCAGGTCTCCAGTCCTGGTAAAGACTGGCTTTGGCAGGATGCCACATGGGCCTCAGGCATGGAGGACAGTCATGAGGCAGGTTAGACTGCTTTTTACCTACCTACCTACACACACACACACACACACACACACACACACACACACACACACACACCCCATGTCACGCAAACAAAGCTACCCATCTGGGCGAATTATTCCTTTAGCGACTAGGTATTACATCTGCACACTGTGGGAGCCTCAGCCGGGACACAGCCACCAGATATGGGCACCTGGAGCCTAGCTGTGACCTGAGGCAGAGCCTGCTCTTTGTGGGGTACATCCTGGCCGTTGGTGGAGCCCAGCTCAATACGGGACCCACCACCCAGCACACCATGTGCTCGGGGCATTGTGTCGCAGAGCATGAAGCTCCCAGAGCTCAGTCTTGGGGGTCTGCATCCCTAACCGTCCACCCAGGCAACAGGTAACACAGGCGCTGCTGGTCAGATGGACCCCAGCTGCAGATGTCCAGGCTGGTGAATAGGGAGCACAGCTAAGCTTCAGTGCCTGAGATCAGGCCTCAGTGGTCCCCTCGTAAGTCGCTCTGCCCTGCTTGCACAGGCTCAACAAGAGAGAAGGACAGCTTCCTCCTCCCCTCTAACAGCCCTTCACAGCCCCACTACCTCAAGCTCTAGTCACTGTAGCTGTGTGAGAATCACAAGACTGAGGTGGCTATAGTCTGGGCTCTCTGTCCATGTGTTCCAGGCAGGCAGCAGGGAGGAGGTGGGCTAGGGCTACAAGTTCTTGGGCCTACAGTGCGCAGTTACCAGACACTTGGAAGGAACTGGAACCCAGCTAGTCAACAGGACTGGAGATGACTGGCCCCCAGCTCACCCAGTGTGGGGGGGGGGGAGGCAGTGGTGGCGCACGTCTTTAATCCCAGCACCTGGGAGGCAGAGGCAGGTGGATCTCTGTGAGTTCGAGGCCAGCCTGGTCTACAAAGTGAGTCCAGGACAGCCACGGCTACACAGAGAAACCCTGTCTGAAAAAACATACAAACAAAACAACAAAACAAAAAGAGTAGCACCTTGACACCCCCAGACACCCACTGGGACTTCTGTTCCCTTCCTGGTCTGATGCCACTTAGGGAATGCTCAGACCACTGCCTCACAGGGCCCCCCAGTGCTGTGCACAGAACCTGCTGATGGGGTGCACATCCGTCCCATGATGAGTTATTTACTTGGACAAAGTGTGTGGCGGATTAGGGGCTGGAGGCCTCTAGGAAATGGAGGCCTGCCACTTACTGGGAATTGCCTTCTTCAAAACCAGCATCACACGGGCTTCCGAGAGACATAACGAGGTGCATATGTTCCTGTCAGCACAGCTGCATCCCAGCATGCACTGGGGAGGAGAAAAGCCAGAGCCCAGGGGAGAATTTCCCCACACACACCGGAAGGAGGATGTAGAAGGGCGGAGGAACCCTGCGGACGGTAGCGCGCACCTGCAACCCCTTTCAGGTAGCGCGCACCTGCAACCCCTTTCAAAAGAAAACGAAAGCCGAGCGTGGCGGCGCACGCCTTCAATCCCAGCACTGTCGAGAAAAGCAAAAACATAAAATAAAAAATAAATAAAATAAAAAGAAAAGGAAAAGGAAGAAAGGGGAAAGAAGGCATAGAGGAGAGCCCGAGAGCACCCCAAGGGCAGACCTGGGCAAAGTGGGGAAGCAGGGTTAGGGATGTACCAGAGCCTGGTTAGGACTGTGCCATCACAGAACAGCAGCGACACCAGAGGAGAGAAGGTGAGCCGCGGTGTGGGACGCACTTGTATCCCAGCACAAGGATCTCCAGTTTGAGAACAGACTGAGCTGCAGACCCCGTCTCAAAGGAGGGAGGGGGCCGGCGTGGTGATGCGCGGGAGGTAGAGGCAGGTGGCTCCCTCTGGGTTCAAGGCTAGTGTGGTCTATATAGGGAGCGCCAGGCCAGTCAAGGCTACATGGTAAAAGCCTGTCTCAAAAACACGGGGATCACAGAGCGCTAGCTCAGAGGTCAGGAGCCGCTGTTGCCCTTGCAGAAGGTCTGTAATTCCAGTTTCAGGGGAGCCCCCCCCAGGCATGTGTGCATTCATACACCCAGGGAAACCACTTACACCCACAAAATAATCTTTAAACTTTTTTTGTGATTTTTTTGTTTTTGTTTGTTTGTTTGTTTTGCTTTGTTCTTTGTTTCTTTGAGACAGGGTTTCTCTGAGTAGTCTTAGCTGTCCTGAAACTGACCAGGCTGGCCTTGAACTCAGAACTCAAAGATACACCTGCCTCTGTCTTCTGAGTGTGCTACCATCACTGGGCATCTTTAGGCTTTTTTTTTTTTTAATTTGTTTCATTTTTGTTTTTTGAGACAGGGTTTCTGTGTGTAACCTTGGCTGACCTGAACTTGCTTTGTAGACCAAGCTGCCCTTGAGCTCACAGTGAACCCCTGCCTCAGGCTCCCGAGTACTGGGATTAAACGTTTGCGCCACCATACCCCGCCCTGCCTATTATTCTTAAGAGACCTTGAAAAGTCCCTCAATTATTCAGGTGTCTGTCTACCTGTCTTTTCCTGTTACAATAAAATTCCCTGACCAAAACCAAACCAAACCAAAAAAACTCAAAGGATGAATTTATTATATTATTTCTTTAATTGGGGTGTACTGTTTTGCTTTGCTTTGTTTGCAACAGAGTCTCCCATAGCCTTTGCTGTCATGGAACTCACTATGTAGACCAGGCTGGCCTCGAACTCACAGACATTCCCCCTACCTCTGCCTCCTGAGTGCTGGAATTAAAGGTGTACATACCATGCCTGGCTCAGGTTAGCCAGCAAATGTAGGGACTGTCTGTGGGTGAAAGGTGGGGGCTCTCCCACTCCGTGGGACAACTGACACATTTAGTGTCTATCTCCCCACCTGTAAACTGGTCCAACAGAGGCACCTGATTATAGGATGGAAATACGTGTGGTACTTGGTTTGGATTCTACCGTGGTAAGTTTCACATGCAAATACACAGAGCTACACAGTTGGCTACAGACATCAGAAAGCCCCAGAGAATACATCCTCTACAGGGCACAGTAGCTCCCTCTCCTGCCAGTCAAGAATGTAAAGATACTGCAGCCCTGATCAGGGAGTAGAGTTGACATATGTCAAGTCAGGAGGCCTCCCAGAGCGTCTCCTTCGGGCCTAATTAGATTTTGTTGTAAAGAGATAAAAAGCTGTTACTTTGTATCAGCAAGGCATCTTTTTCAAGGGGATGAAAGGGAGAAGTTTGGAGACGGGTGGAAGGGAAGAGCTGGGCAGTAATAGACTTCAGAATAAAATCCTGACAGATCCAAATTGATTCTGAAGCCTGAGAAAATTGAGTGCAAAGGAAATTAGATTTATGCACTGTAAAATGTACCTGCTTCTTGGTATCTACCAGAAGCTGTTAAAATGGTAATCTTTAGAGATGCATGGAAATTGTATGTGAGTAGATCGATGAGCCATCCGGAGAGCAGACATAATGCACAGCACTCCCACAGTGCAGAGCAGACAGCAGATATCTTGTATCAAACCATGTAGGAGTGTGTGCTGAGCAGAAGGCTCCTGGTAACTTTTCCGTGTGTGTGTTCTCAGAAACCTTGGGACTGTAGGGTGCAGCTCAGACCACCAGTCCCTGAACTGTGAAGCTACACCTTTACTTGGAATGCAGAGGGATGGCTCCACTTTATCAGCTGGACCCGGGTTATTCCTCTGGAGAGAATCTGTGACTTGCCTCTCTGTTGGGGGTAGAGTCCTAGAGGACCCTGTTCCTAACCCTGTCAGAGAGTCCACTGACAACCCCGTCTTATTTCTTTTCTTTCTTTTCTTTTCTTTTCTTTTTTTTTTTAATTTTTTTAATTTTTTGGTTTTTCGAGACAGTGTTTCTCTGTGTAGCCTTGGCTATCCTGGACTCACTTTGTAGACCAGGCTGGCCTCAAACTCACAAATATCCGCCTGCCTCTGCCTCCCAAGTGCCGGGATTAAAAGCGTGTGCCACCACTGCCTGGCTCTTTTTTACTATTTTTTTTTCTTTCATTTATTATATATACAGTGTTCTGTCTGCATATACACCTGCATGCCAGAAGAGGGCACCAGATCACAATATAGATGGTTGTGAGCCACCATATGGTTGCTAGGAACTGAACTTAGTGCTCTTAACCTCTGAGCCATCTCTCCAGCCCTCTTTTTTACTATTTCTAAGGGACCTACAAATAAGGAGTTTGGGACATGCCTGTAAAACAGCTTTGTATCTTAGTGCCATGAAATAGGAGTAGAGAGACAGACTCTTGTTCATTATCAGTCACACTGGGCAGTACTAAGCTGTGTAACAAGCAGCCCCACACCACACTGAGCACATAAAGGTGTGCTTACATACCACATGTCAGCATGTGCTCACATGTCAGCGTGTTGCCTTTGCTCTGTGACTTCTGAAGACCAGAAACCCAAGGCAGCACACACTCCCACAGCCACCAAAACAGGTCGGGTACAGAGGCTGTTCTGTCTCTCTCCCTCCCTCCCTCCCTCCCTCCCTCCCTCCCTCCCTCCCTTCCCTCCCTTTCCTCTGTCTCTCCTCTGCCTCCACCCTCTCTCCCCGCTTCTCTCCCCTCTCTCCTCCCCCTGCCTCCCCCCTTCTCTCCCCTCCCTCTGTGTCTCTCCGTTTCTCTCTTCTCTCTCTCCCTCCCTCTCTGTTTTCTCCCACCTACCCTCCCAACTCCCAGAGCCATGAGACATCACTGCCCGATGTCTCAGCTGTTTGCTCTGTGGTGTTGCAGTACATAGACCGAGCTGGCTGAGACAGATGCTAAACCAACACAGCCTGGACTCTTGCTTCATTGTATGAGCTCGGGCACTGAGTGAAGACCTCCTGCGGGATGTGAATACTGCAGAACCTGAAGTGATCCTGCTGCTGTGGCCTCCATCTCTCTGTGAACATCACTGGCTCATAAAGGGAGAAACCAGAGGTGGGAGTTGCTGTACATCAGACGCTGTTCCAGGTCTGAGATGTACAACAGGGAAGAAAAGAAAATTCCCTGCTCTCCTGATGGTCTGTTTCCTGGTTAAAAGAGGGGAGACAGCAACAGACTCTGGTGTCAGCAAGTTCTTGGACAGTGGGAGGGGATGTGAGTTCAGCAAGGTATGACTAGGAAGGACCCACAGGAAAGCTGACCTTCGAAGAATGTGAAAACTGAGCTAGCCAAGGGTCTTGGAGAACAGCATCTCCAGCAGAGGATGAGACAGTGCAAAGACCCCGAGATGGAAGCAGCCAGGGTGCCCAACGGCGCGGCAGCTGGAAGAGCCTGGGACAGGGACACGGGGTGCAGGGCCGGTGGCCACAAAGACGAAGTTGATGGAAGGACATTGTGGAACCGTGAACAAAAACCAAATGTGAGATGACTCGGGTCTTTTTAGGAAACTTCTCTGGCTGCTGGAAACAGCACAGGGTACAATGGTTGGTTACTACAGTCAAAGAAATAGCTCCTGAATTAGCAGCAGAAAACACATAGAAATAGGCTCCCACATTCAGTGGGAGGAACGAGACTAGGTCCAGCCAGATCCGGTGTCAGCTGGGGCTAAGGGTATCTTCTGACGGCAGCTGGGGGAGGGCATGCCTTCTCCTCCTCCTCACACAGGACAGCTCTCAACTAGGCCACTGGCTCTGACCCCAGAGGAGAGTGCTGGGGCAGGAAGGCAGAGCCAGGATCTTCCCAAAGCTATTCCCTGCGCGTTACTACCTCCTGCATCCCCAAGGAGCACAAGAAGGTTCAAGCACCAATTGTGAGGCCACTTGAGGCTGCACACCAAAGACAATGGGAGCCGGAGCTAGAGACCAGCTCCATTGCAATGGTTCAGACCTGAGCCGGCAGCAGCTGGGGGAATAGACAGACTGGTTTTTGTTTCGTTTTGCTTTGTTGATGCTGCAAACAGCAGGACCTCACAAACAACATGAGGAGTGTCCAGCCTTTGGCATAAAGATGGGGCTGTCACACAGCAAATAGAAAGAGCCCAGCCCCACCCAGGAAAAGAGTCACTCCCATGCAGAAGAGTTAGATGCAGAGAGCACCCTAAAGACTGTTCTGCTTGGCAGAGGCTGACAGACGTCAACACAGAGACCCATATCTAGTTCAATGCCCAACCGGAATCAAAAGCAGCCCTCCTGTCAGTAAATAAGTAAATCTCCACTTGGGGCAGGCTGCCAGTGCCTGAGCCCCAGTCCAGCCCTAACCAATCAAACCTCCCACTAATTGCTTTAGGGAGGAGGCAAGGCAGAGGGCTCATAATGGGGTTTTAAAGAGAGAGACAATAGCCCCACTCCAGCTGTTGCCCGGGGCAACTGTACAAAGGGCTCTAGCTCAGGCTGAGATTGGATTACTCGACTGTTTATTCATCCACACACACACTTATCCTGAGCCACCCAGGGTGGGGAGGGGATTTAGCAGCTGTGTCACAGCCCATGAATGCAAAGAAGAACTTATGTGGGGGAAACAGGCAGGCAGATGACAGGAATTCATCTCTGTCAGTTTCCGCTTCCTCTGTGACCTTCCCTCTCAACACACGACCAGGGCTAATCTGCTCAGGATCCAGGAGACAAAAGGAGAGTCTAGTTCTGTGAGAAACTGAGTCACACCTAGCTTTCTTTAGCTTCCAGGGGGAAATTTTAAGGCAGACTTGAGAGACTCCATCTTCCCCCAAGCGATGCCTTGCTTAGGAGAGGGCAAGCCTACCACAGCCCCACATAAAATGGTAAAGCGCCAAACTCTCTTGTTTCTCTGGACCAGGCTCAGGGCAAGACACCAGGCCTTTTACAGATCTGCGGGGCCTCAGTTTATATTTTCCCATGTTACCTTCTTGGGCCAGCAGAGCAAGGCGCCCGCCGCTGCTTGAAATGAATTTGCAACTAATCTCCCTGCCACACCTTGTCTTCTCATTCCAGAAGTTCCAGAAGTCAAAGCCTTGAAGGTCTCCTGGGGAGGAAGGAAAAGGAGATGTCGTCCACATGGAAGCATCTCCTGTCAGGAGGTGGCAAGTCTGTCTTGGGAGAGGGCCCTGTCCTTTCAGCCGTGGGTCTGGGTTGGCTGGGAAAAATCTTTTGTTTTTGTTTTTGTTTTTGTTTTTGTTTTTCAAGACAGGGTCTCTCTGTATTAGCCTTGGCTGTCCTGGTCTCACTTTGTAGATCAGTCTGGCTCATGGCGTTCTGCCTGCCTCTGCCTCCCAAGCACTGGGATTAAAGATGTGCGCCACCAGGCCGGGCTTGCCTGGGAAGAATCACAGAAGGGCAGAAAACCTGTTCCTGACAGACTGAGAGAGGCTCAGAGGGTCCCAAGCAAAATGTGGGTAATCAGATGGAGGGTGGACTTGGGTGCCTGGGAATGCTCCCAAAAGGATTCCGTAGAGGGGAAGGCACCTACTAGACCCACCAGGATGGGGCTCATGGACCTCCCCTGAGCAACCTGCAACTAAATGGTGACGTGGGGACATCTCACATTCAGGGCTTCTTGAGCTACCAGATGACCAAGGACTGGGTGAGTGCATGTCATCCTTCCTCCTGAGAATTGTTACAGGGTCCTGAGGCTGTCATTCAGCTAACTGTCCACACCACGTGGGCCTCACTGCACTGCCGATGTAATGCTGAGCGAGCGGCCCAGCTTGGCACCCGATTTCTGTATATGTCACATGGGGGTGATGGTAAGGTCACTGTCACAGAGCCAGGAGGAGAAGACGAGATCACTCATATAAAGCCCCTTCCCCATTCTCATCACCCACTCAAGACAGACGCCCAAGAAGCAGAGCAGTGGTCATCCACTCACAGCCCCCACGGCTGCAGCGAGGAGCCAACCATGGCTGCCTCACTAGGTCTCCTTGGTTATAAGAGAAGCTCAAAGTGCAGATTTGGGGTGACGATTTCACTTCTGGAAATACCAGAAGAGAAACAAACACAGCTGTTGACTGCACGGGGCCCAAGAGCCGGAGGACAAGATCTACGTCATCGTCCAGTAAGGTCAGCTTGGGCATCTATCCGACCTCACTGTTGTCTGATGACCAGCCCCTAGCAGGCCGAGCACTGCCAACCAAGTACAGCAAAGACAGTGATGACAGCAGTTCCTGTGAAGACCCCACTTCCTCAGACCTGGCACACAGCTGGCATTCACCACATGTGAATAGTTGCCTTTCCAAACTGCAGCTCCAGGCTAGCGAGCCTGGCTTGGACCTTGCCCGTTTACAGGGTTTGCCACCTCAGCAAAGGCCATAAACACATTTTGAACCCCACCTTCCCCACCAGAACATCACCCAGCATACACCACTGAAATGGAGCTAGAATCCCTCTTGAGGGTCACCCAGCCTTTGAGGTGCCTAGGTACACAGAACAGATCAGGAAAGGTTAGACCACAACACAGGGCTGGAGACAGGGCTCAGCTGTTAAGAGCACTGTCTGCTCTCTCAGAAGTCCAGAGATCTATTCCTAGCAACCACATGGTGGCTCACAACCATCTATAATGAGATCTGATGCCCTCTTCTGGCATGCAGGTATACATGTGGGCAGAGCACTATATACATAATTTTCTGATCAAGATTCCCTTTAATGCCTGACTAGTCTATATACATAATTTTCAAGACAGGGTTTCTCTGTGTAGCCTTGGCTATCCTGGACTTGCTTTGTAGACCAGGCTGGTCTCAAACTCACAGTGACCCGCCTGCCTCTGCCTCCCAAGTGCTGGGATTAAAAGCTTGCGCCACCACGCCTGGTGAAACAAATAAATCTTTAAACAAACAAACAGAAACACAGGGACCCCCAGAGGGGGACAGCAGGCTAAGCCCCTTCACCAGCCCATAGCCATGCCTGTTGTATCTAGCCTCTGGCAGAGGCAGGGGAAAAGTTGGAACAAAGGCCTGTCTGTATGCAAGAAGTGTTTAACTATCCAGAGCTCTCTGTCCTGTAGATCTTTTTCCATTGCTGGTAGCCTCCATGGCTTCCCGGGATGCCCAAGGAAGGGGTGGGGGTGGGGCACTCAGAGTTGGTGAGCCCAGAGGCAGCAGCTCACGTCTTCTGCAGCTGTTGCCAAATGGGACAGAAGGGTGGGGCTCCTGTGCCCTAGGACTTTCTTAAGGGATTCCATCGAGCCTTCACTCTTCCTGCCAACATGGTATCTCAACCTCTCTACACACAAAATCCTTCAGGGGATCCAGGAGGTGAATCCCTACACATGTGCACATAGCTTGCTGCATAGATACACGCATGTACCCGTGTCCACGTGCATGTTGTGTGTGTGTGTGCCTATGTGCAAAACAAAAAAACAAAAACAAAAAACATAAACAACAAATGGCAAGAGTCCCAGAAGTTGTAGAAATCTGTGACAGGGCTCCCTTTTTTGAATAATTATTACTATTTGTGTGTGTGTGAGAGAGAGAGACAGAGACAGAGACAGAGACAGAGAGATAGAGAGACAGAGATATCAGGACCACGGGCAGGGGCAGGGGGCATGGAGGTAGAAAGCAAGAACATGTAGCCATCAGCTGGTAACATGTTTGAGGCCAATACAGGCTATATTTCCTTTTTTTTTTTTTTGGTTTTTCGAGACAGGGTTTCTCTGTGTAGCCTTGGCTGTCCTGGACTCACTTTGTAGACCAGGCTGGCCTCAAACTCACAGAGATCCTCCTGCCTCTGCCTCCTAAGTACTGGGATTAAAGGCGTGTGCCACCACCGCTGGGCTGCAGGCTATATTTAACCTAAAGAAAACAAACACACACCCTCTGAGTGTGCATCCAGTCTGCAAAGCCAAGTGACAAAGGTGAGCCAGGCCCACGGGCAAGGCTGAGGTCACTGTGCAGTCTAGTACAAAATGTTTCTAATATCTCATACGGAACTCTCCCCCCCACCCCCCAGCCCCCGCCATGGCCTGCGCACCCTGCAGTCTCTACACATGCACAGATTGTGGACAAGTCTGCTGAAACAGATATGCCAAGTTCCTCCTTTTCCATCTGACTTATTTCACCCAGACTTGGAAGAAGTAGAGAAGAGTAGGGTCTGGAATGGGACAGACAGGCAGAAGGAGCCGACCATGACGGGTTGGGCCACGAGACCATCCTGGGGTTGGGCCATGAGACCATCATGGGTCTCAAGTCAGGGAACTACTCTTTCATGAAGTTTTGGGTTCCAGGGATTTAGTTTGCTGTCTTTGGGTCCACACACTACCAAAAACTACATGTCACACACTCCCGAAGACTGAAGTCCGTATAAATCCCTGGAGGGGATAGAAGATGTTCCTGGAATTCTACAGAGCACAGCGGCCTCTCTTCCCTCCTAGTTTCTGGGCCAGGCTTGAGTCAAATATTCCTTTCCAAAGCAACCACCATGGAGGGACACACTGGCCACGCTGTGACGCTTAAATACAGTATAGAATGGAAATTGAGATGCCTGAGCAAGGCATGAGGGGAAGAGAGTAGGACAGGACTCGGGGAAAGGGCCAGGGCAGAGAAAAATGTCCCAGGGAGCGCTGCTCCTGGTTCCTAAGGAACTGGTCTCCCGATATCCACCTCAGGCTGCCAAGGCCAAGAGGTAGCTCTGACCACATGGGCACAGTGAAAGAAGGCAAGCAGGCCTCAGACAGCAGCAGCCAGGCTGCGTGGGGGGTGGGTGGGTGGGGAGCAGGTTTGGGAAAGGCAGAGTTGGCAGCCTTCCTCGGGGAGAAATCAGCTCTTCCTCACCAGCATGTCCTTCGCTCACGGACTAATCTCTGTCAGCAGAGGGGACCTGGGAACAGAAAGAGAAACAGATGCTGGGAGCGTCTTGAAGCAGGTCAAGTCATTATCAAGCAGATAACAAATGCTCATGCTAACAAAGGGTGCCTATTCCACCCTAGGGATGGTTCCGGAACCTTAGAGGAGGCTTGCATGGAATTTCCGCCTCCCGTGCACAGCCTTGTGGGCACAGGAGCTGGGGGCAGCTACTTAGTGACCAACCGGAGATAACAGAGGACGGGGAGCAGAAGACAGGATGTAGGAGGCAAAGGTCAGGTGACCCAAGTGCCCCACAGGACATACAGCCCTGAGCATGGTCTTGGACACTGGCACCCAGCCCTTCTCAGTTCCTTCCTGTTGCTGGTAAAGCTATATTTTTCCTTTCAAGGCCCAGCGGGCCACGCTGATGTAGACGTGGTGTCCAATCTGACCCTCCCAACCAGTCCACCCACCAGTAAGGATCTCAAGTGGCTTCCATCAACGCCACAGAGCGCAGCCTAACTCCAGGTCCGCACAGTGTAGAACAGGACTGGTGGTCCAGCCCACTGGCATCACCACACCTGGGATGGTCTGCGCGTTAGTAGCTAGCAATGGGGCCACTTCTCAGCTGGCCCTCTCTTGCTTCTTCACCGGCCTGTTCTCTCCCCTTCTCTTCTCCCCCGCCCCCCCCTCATTCACTCATCAAGGCAGAGTTCAAGGCTAGAAGTAGATGGTACGTAGTAGGGAACGTTGCTCTCACCTCATAGACAACTCCTAACCACAGTCTAGTCAGAGGAACATACAGGGAAAAAGACAAAACAAAACACAGAGGGCACTTCATTCTTCAAATGCCTACACAGCACCCTTCAAATGATAAAAGTTCCTTAGGGCAGCCTAGGAAAACCCAGAGGCCGGTAGGAACAAGGAACCAAGTCTTCTGTAGGATGCCTGAAGACACCTGGCTCCTGAGGCAGGAGGGCACAGATAGTGGGGACGGAGAGGTGGGGGTAGTGGCAGGGCTTCAGAGCCTTCAGACTGTCGCCTCTCTGACTCAGCATCCATAGATAAAAGTCAAAGTCCTCAAAACACAGTCTTGGAAAGTCTGGGCTAGTGGTAGACGCCTGTGAGCATAGTAATCCAGGGACTGGAGGCAAGAAATTCAGGGATTCGAGGTCATCTTCAGCTAGGACAGTGAGCTGAAGCCCGACTGGACATTAAGAAAATAAGGAGACAGATCCATAGGGCGCAGCATTGGAAGGCCATCTCCTCACCATGTCCCCATTCTATCTGTCCCCAGCTGGTGCCTGGCCCCTCTAACTCCTGCCTCCTTCTGGTTCCTCTGGCTCCTGTCTTCTCTGTCTCCTCTGACCCCTGGCTGTCGGCATATGGGGGGGGGCACTTTATTGGGTTCTTATACTTCTACCTCCCTTCCAACCCTTGTCCATCCTAATCCCTTCCAACACTCCATCACCAGGTAGGAGAGAAAGACGGTCAGCAGAAGAGGGGCAGTGTATCTCTTTAGACTGCTTCCTGCCGAATCGGGTCATCGGGTACCTCAGGGCAAGTCCAGTGTTCGCAGCCAGGATATCCAGGAGTCCAGCAAACTGGCAAGAGCAAACACAGCAGCAGCAGCAACCACGAGCAGCGGGGGGAAACAGCGACAGAACTGCCACCTTTGCTGCCACCGCTGCCGCTGCCACCACCTCCTCGTCCTCTTCTTCCTCCTCCTTCCAGAGGACCCCCAGGCCCTCTCTCCGGGCTCTGGCATTTTTTTTTTTAGCCTGTCAGGAGTTCCCAGAATTAAACTATGTGCAGCTGGTAAAGATCTCACCCCTGCTGGCGCACAGGATAATCATAGTTAACAGCTGTGGACAACCTGAAGCAGCCCCATCTCCCACACCTGGGATTAAAACAAGAACATTCGCACAACATAACTGGGGTTTTTTGTTTGTTTTGTTTTTGGAGGCAGGGTTTCTCTGTGTAGCCTTGACTGTCCTGGACTCTCTCTGTAGACCAGGCTGGCCTTGAACTCACAGAGACCCGCCTGCCTCTGCCTCCTGAGTGCTGGGATTAAAGGCGTGCGCCACCACTGCCCGGCTTCATAACTGGGTTTTTAAGGAAACAAGAACTCTGGCTGCACCTGGCTCTCTCTTTCCCTCGCTCCATGATTCTGTCTGTACTTACCCACTCACCCTTCTGCAGAGTCCCCAGCTTTTCCCTGCTGTTCCTTCTGCCTCACACTCCCCACACCCACCTGTTTTTGACACTCATTCCTTTTTTTTTTTTTTCGAGACAGGGTCTCTCTGTGTAGCCTTGACTGTCCTGGACTCACTTTGTAGACCAGGCTGGCCTCGAACTCACAGAGATCCGCCTGCCTCTGACTCCCGAGTGCTGGGATTAAAGGCGTGCGCCACCACCGCCCACCCGGCTGACATTCATTCCTTTATCCCCCTTCTAATATCCCCCTTAGTGGCACCTTCCTAATACCCAGGAAACACTGTGAGTTCTCTCTTTGTCTCTCTGTCTCTCTCTGTCTCTCTGTCTCTGTCTCTGTCTCTGTCTGTCTGTCTCTCTCTCTCTCTCTCTGTGTCTCTGTCTCTGTCTCTCTCTCTCTCTCTCTCTCTCTCTCTCTCTCTCTCTCTCTCGTAGTCCCCAAGGTGTCCTGACAGCTGACCCTGTGTAACACGTGTGTGGCACTGCCAGCTTCAAAGCTCTTCGGTTATGTATACTAAGCAGACTGACCCCCGTGGGTCAGAGCTTTACCCCATCAAAGCTTTGTTCCATGTGGCCACCCAGGTCCCAAAATGCTAAAGAGAAAGAGGGAGGACGCCACACACACACACACACACACACACACACACACACACACACACACATACACACACACACAGGCCCCACAGCTAGGGCCGTAATTGAATTTCAGCGTCCCCAGGAGAAGCCAGGACATTTATTCCTGCGGCTTGTACGGCTTGGCTGTGCAGACAGGCACCTTTGGGGCCTTGTTACTATCAAACGTGGATTTACTGAAGCTAAGGCACTCTGCAGATGGCCTGGCAGCTGGCTGCCCGAGGCTTCGCTCCAGTTAATCTCTGTGGCCCCAGAAGGGCTGTGAGGAGCTGGGGCTGGCACAGGACCAGCCGTGTCTCTCCTATCCCTAGGCTTCTACTGGCACTTTGGGTGAAGTGAGTGTCCAGCCCTGGCCTTTCTCTCCAGGATGACCCCTACTGAACACTGCTAATAAAAGAGTAGCCCAGGAGAGCGGGAAGGGGGCAGTGGAGGCTGCTCACCTGCTGATCGGTCCCCAAAGGCCTAGCCCAGTGGGTGGAGCAGTAGTTGCCAAAGAAAGCAACGTGCACTTGTTAATGTTTAGTGGGGTTGTAAGACAGCTGCGGGCGCCGGGCATGGTGGCACATGCCTTTAATCCCAGCACTCGGGAGGCAGAGGTAGGTGGATTGCTGTGAGTTCGAGGCCAGCCTGGTCTACAAAGTGAGTCCAGGATGGCCAAGGCTACACAGAGAGACCCTATCTCGAAAAACCAAAAAAAAAAAAAGAGAGAAAGAAAGAAAAGACAGCTGCGGGGCTGCCACACTGACCCAAGGGTCCCTAGGGAGCTCCTTTGGGCTCCTGGGCAAAAGCACAAAGTCTGTCCCTGCCTCCTGTGGACAGGAGTCTGTCCTTCCAGATCCTCTGAAGAGTCTGAAAGGGGCAGGTTGGAAGGAAACTGGGAAAGCTGGCCTGGAACTCTCTATGTAGTCCATATGGGCTAAGCCTGGCTGTTTGCTTTTGTTTTTTGTTTTTTGTTTTTGTTTTTTTTAAATAAAGGTGTCACAAGAAAGACAAAACAGGGCTGGAGAGATGGCTCAGAGGTTAAGAGCACTAAGTGCTCCTCTAGAGATCCTGAGTTCAATTCCCAGCAAACACATGGTGGTTCACAACCATCTATAATGAGATCTGATGTCCTCTTCTGGCCTGCAGGTGTGCATGGAGTCAGAGCACTGTACGTAATGAATAAATAAATAAATAAATAAATAAATCTTTTAAAAAAAGAGCTGGGCATGGTGGTGCACGCCTTTGGGAGGCAGAGGCAGGCAGATTGCTGTAAGTTCGAGGCCAGCCTGGTCTACAAAGTGAGTCCAGGATGGCCAAGGCTCCACAGAGAAACCCTGTCTTGAAAAAACAAAAAAAGAAAGAAAGAAAGAAAGAAAGAAAGAAAGAAAAGACAAAAGAAAATGAAAAAAAAAGGGATAAAAAGAAATGCTGTCTCTGGGTGTGGTGGTGCACACCTTTAATCCCAGCACTCAGGAGGCAGAGGCAGGTGGATTGCTGTGAGTTCGAGGCCAGCCTGGTCTACAAAGCGAGTCCAGGACAGCCAGGGCTACACAGAGAAACCCTGTCTCAAAACAACAACAACAACCAAAAAAAAAAAAAAAGAATTTTTTAAAAAGGAAAAGAAAAAAAACGCTGTCTTAAGTCTCAAACCCTGGGGTGCTGGAGAGGCTGGAGAGATGGCTCAGAGGGTAAGAGCACTCACTGGCTCATTGGCTATTCTTCGACAGGTCCTGAGTATAAATTCTCAGCAACCACGTGGTAGCTCAGAACCATCTATAATGAGATCTGGTGCCCTCTTCTGGCCTGCAGCCATACATGCAGACAGAGCACTATATAATTAATAAATAAATCTTTAAAAATTCAAAAATAAAGAAAGTCTCTCCAGGCATGGTGGCGCACGCCTTTAATCCCAGCACTTGGGAGGCAGAGGCAGGTGGATCGCTGTGAGTTCGAGGCCAGCCTAGTCTACAAAGGGAGTCCAAGACAGCCAAGGCTACACAGAGAAACCCTGTCTCGGAAAAAAAGAAAGAAAGAAAGAAAGAAAGAAAGAAAGAAAGAAAGAAAGAAAGAAAAGAAAAGAAAAAGTCTCAAACCCTGGGGCAAATGGCTAAGGTACCTATTTAACATACTGATGTGATCAGCCTCTCCCAGTTTCCAGGGCCTCCTGGCTTGTATACAACCCTGCACCCTAAACTCGTCCAGGCAAGAGCCTGGGCTGCCCTTCCCTATATAATGCAGCCATTTTGGCTACTTCTCTTTGGGCCTCCTAACAGCTGTTCCTGGCTCCCCTCAGGACCACTCAGGACTGTCCCGGATGTGTCTGCCTCTGGCTGGGCCCTTTCACCTACAATAAACTTTCTCCTCCACCATGCCTGGGAGCAATCGTGTCCTTCCCTTTTTACTGCTTTTCTTTCTTTCTTTCTTTCTTTCTTTCTTTCTTTCTTTCTACATACAATTAGGTTTACAGAGCTGTCCATGGTGGCTTATACCTTTAATCCCAGCACTCGGGAGGCAGAGGCAGGCAGATCTCTGAGAGTCGAGGCCAGCCTGGTTTACAAAGAGAGTCCAGGACATCCAGGGCTCTGTGTAACAGAGAAATCCTGTCTCCAAAAAAAAAAAAAAACCAAAAAGAAAAAAAAAGTCATGTACCACCACACCAAATCCAGCAATTTTCTTTGAAATGCATCTCAAGGAGCCAGGTAGATTGGCATGGCCAGCAGCCCTTAAATCTTACCCACTGAGATCCTCAAAATGTGGCCTCACTGGGAAAATCTTGGGTGTCATTACACGGGTTCTCCACTGCTTTCTTGAAACAGGGTTTTCTCTGTGTAGCCTTGGTTGTCCTGGAACTCACTCTTTTTCTGTATGTATTTTGGTCAGTTTGGTTGGTTTGGTTTTTCGAGACAGGGTTTCTCTGTGTAACAACAGCCCTGGCTGTCCTGGAACTCATAGAGATCCTCAGCCTGCCTCTGCCTCCCCAGGGCTAGGATTAAAGACAGCCAAGGATACACAGAGAAACCGTCTGGAAAAACAAAATAAAAAGAGAGAGAGAGAGAGAGAGAGAGAGAGAGAGAGAAAGAAAGAAAGAAAGAAAGACAACAAACAAAAAAGTCTCCATAGGTCAGCCAAGGTTAGGACAGGCAGGCGGGGGACCAAGGTCCAGTACTTTTATCAGAGGAGGTGGGGGAAGACGAACCGAGTCCTTGGGGAACAGAAGAGATAAGGGCACCAGGGCCACGAGACCTGGAGCCCCTGGGAAGTAAGAGAAGGGAGGATGGCCTGGGGACACCGCAGGCACTGAAGTCCTCCAGCATTTCTGGGCTTTGAAATGCTTCTATGATAAAATGCTATTGGGGGTGGGAGGAATAAATCATTAAAAATGCAAACCGACTTCCCCACCCCCACTTGCTGAAGTCTGACTAGCCGTGGAGGGGCCCCGAGCCTGTGGTGCGCCCCAGTCTCCAGCAGTGCCCACCATTTTATCCCTCTTCGCCCCACAGGGCGCTTTCCCACCTCAATCCACCCATGAAATTCTACCTCAAAAAGCAAAAACAAGCCAGACAGTGGGTTTTTTTGTTTTGGTTTGCTTTGGTTTTGGCTTTTTGAGACAGGGTTTCTCTGCGTAATCTTGGCTATCTTGGACTCACTTTGTAGACCAGGCTGGCCTCGAGCTCACAGCGATCTGCCTTCCTCTGCCTCCCGGAGTGCTGGGATTAAAGGCTTGCGCCACAATGACCGGCTTGCCTGTAGTCTCAGCACTCTGAAGGCAGAAAGGTAGGTGGATCTGTTGAAGTTTAAAGCCAGCCTGGTCTATAAAGCAATTCCAGGACAAAACAAAAACAAAACAAACCCCCAAACCAAAAACCATATGCAACAGGGCAACAAGTATTCCCACAGGTGTGCGCGTGCGCATACACACACACACACACACACACACACACACACACACACACACACGCAGACACGCACGCAGGCTTGCTTGCACACACACACACAAACGAAAGGGTAAGGCCCAGAGATGGCTCGGAGGTTAAGTGCACTGGCTGTTCTTCCAGAAGATCTCGGTTCAATTCCCAGCACCCACAACCCTCTGTAACTCCAGACCCAGGGGATCCGGCACCTTCTGCTAGCCTCCAGAGGCAACAGGCACACACGCGGCTCATAGGCATATAATATACTCCTTCAAAACACCCATATATACAAAATAAAAACCTGCCTAGAGCAGGGCTAGACACATACTAGGCTCACAGTCCACATCTACTATATGATTGAGTGACTGTGGTGGACAAGTGGCCCTTCAAAGCCACAAAAGATTGTCACCTCCCTATACTTGGCGTGGTAGTGTACACCTTTAATCTCAGCACTCAGGAGGCAGAGGTGGGTGGATCATTGTGAGTTCAAGGCCAGCCTGGTCTACAGAGAGATTCCAGGGCAGCCAAGAATACACAGAGAAACCCTGTCTCGGGGGGAAAAAAAAACCAAAAAACAATATCCCCCCCCCAAGAGTGTCACCTCCCAGAAGGTGTGCACACCACTCCCATCTTAACTTAGCTGACCGAAAAGTATGTCAGCACCTCCACCACCACCCAGCCCCATTGGACTATCATAGTGGTCCCTTCTCCCAGTGGTCACAGTGCTCTAATAATGGCGAAGGTGATGGGGATGATGATGATAATGAAGATGTTGGTGATGATGATGGTCATGGTGATGATGATGATGATGGTCATGGTGATGATGATGATGAAGATGTTGGTGATGATGAATATGTTGGTGATGATGATGGTCATGGTGATGATGATGAAGGTGTTGGTGATGATGGTCATGGTCATGGTGATGATGATAAAGGTGATGATGATGAAGATGTTGGTGATGATGATGAAGGTGTTGGTGATGATGATGATGATGGTCATGGTGATGATGATGATGATGGTCATGGTGATGATGATAAAGGTGATGATGATGATGAAGATGTTGGTGATGATGATGGTCATGGTGATGGTGATGATGATGAAGGTGTTGGTGATGATGATGGTCATGGTGATGATGATAAAGGTGATGGTGATGATGATGAAGATGTTGGTGATGATGATGAAGATGTTGGTGATGATGATGGTCATGGTGATGATGATGATGATGGTCATGGTGATGATGATAAAGGTGATGGTGATGATGATGAAGATGTTGGTGATGATGATGGTCATGGTGATGATGATGATGTGATGACAACAGTGACAATGGTGGTAATGACAAGGACAATGACATTTTTCAGATCACTGCCACAAAGTATCTGACAAAAGCTTACAGGACAGCCACACAACAGTGGTGCACACCTTTAATCCTAGCACTCAGGAGGCAGAGGAAGACATATCTCTGAGTTTGAGGGTAGCCTGTTCTACTACAGAGTGATTTCCAGGACAGCTAGGCATACCCAGGAGAAATCCGGCCATGAAAAAAACAAAATAAAAGCTGGGCGTGGTGGTGCATGCCTTTAATCCCAGCATTCAGGAGGCAGAGGCAGGAGGATAGCTGCAAATTCGAGGCCAGCCTGGTCTACAAACTGAGTCCAGGACAGCCAAGGCTACCACACGGAGAGACCTTGTCTTGAAAAACCAAAAACCAAAACCAAAACCAAAACCTTACAGGAAGAAGGATTTATTTTGACTCACAGTTTCAGAGACCACGGTACATGGATACTTGGACCCATGTGCGTTGGCAGGACACTGTGGTACAGGCAGCACACAAAGGAGAAGCCTGCTCACTTCATCGCAGCTAAGAAACAGTGAGGATATATATAACCAGGGACTAGGCAAAACTTCTCAAGTCATGGTGAGAGCTGGCACCAACCCTGACCCAGGGATTCTGTACAGCCTTATCCAGCCTTCTGGGCACACAGGTTCTAACTGTCAGATTAGGAATCTGGCCTGAATCTCCCTCTACCCTCATCAGGATTTAGGGCTAGCCTCACCACCTCGCGCTAAATGGTTGCCAGTTGCTGGAATTGGTCCAGTTGTTGCTATGAAAACACCCAAAGGATGTGAACCCTGCCCGACACACATATCCTTGTGACAAGGCACCTGCTACAAGCATCCTCAGTGAGAAGAGCAAGGAACCAGCAGAGTACAGGCAGTAATGGACTTAGACTATGGCTGCTCAGGGCCACAGAGACCTTTGGAGGCTACTGTACACCCTGGGTGTCTCTTCTTGTCCTCTTCTTCCACTAACTGTGCCTCGGCCACTTGAGACACCTCTTAGCCTCCTCCACGCAAAGCCTATAGTCAGTCCCCTCGAGGTAGGGACACGCTCAGGACAACCTTGTTTGGCCCCCGAGCAAGCCATGTCTGATATCTCCACATGTAAGCATTTCCACTTGTGCTTAGCATCTGACAGGGCTGCTAGTCCCTTCTGCGTGAGAGTCCTCCTCATGCCCCTGTGCTAGTGCCCTGGCTCCACCCAAGCCATTATTACATTGAGCAGATCACCCTCCCCAGATCTGTGATTCCCAGTAGCCACAAGGACCACTCACTCTACTCACCCATTTTTGTGACTGGGCTGGAAGTGGTTATGTGTGAGGATGTCGGATAAGGCTTATTCAGGGGATGAGCTGTCTTTTGGTTTTTGGCTTTTTTCTTTTCTTTTCTTTTCTTTTAAGATTTATTTATTTATGTATTTATTTGTTATGTATACGGTGCTCTGTCTGCATGTACATCTTCAGGCCAGAGGAGGGCACCAGATCACATTATAGATGGTTGTGAGCCACCATGTGGTTGCTGGGAATTGAACTCAGTGCTCTTAACCTCTGAGCCATCTCTCCAGCCCCTGGTTTTTGGCTTTTTTCAAGACAGGGTTTCTCTGTGTGTAGCCCTTGACTGTGCTGGACTTACTTTGTAGACCAGGCTGGCTTCGAACTCACAGAGATCCGCCTGCCTCTGCGTCCCAAGCACTGGGATTAAAGGCGTGTGCCACCACTGCCTGGCTCACGGACCTGTTATCTTATGCCAGCTTCCTGAGGATTTACAGGCCTCTCCTAGTGATCAGTTCCTGGAGTGAGGCTGGGTGGTGGTCCCTGCCTGGCACCAAGTCCTTTCCTCTCCCACAGGCCTGTAGGTGTCACCCTCTGAGCAGTCTGCAGTGACCCCATGCTCTGGAAAGGCAGAAGGTGCTTCTCTGAATATAGTGGCTACAGGGCTGGTTTCGTATACCTGGCGTGCTCTGTGGGCGTGCCTTTGCGCAGGCATGGTAAACACTGTGCTGTGTGTACACATGTGTGTTCAAGTGTGTAAGCAAATATCCATGCATGTTTGTCCTTTGTTACATGTGGAAAGCCTGCATGCATGGTCACGTGTGTATGCAGGGTGTGTACATGTGTTGGCATGTGCATGTGTAAGTTTCATATTAAGTGCTCATAGCTCAGGGATATATCAGGAGAATGTGCCTGGCTGCATATGATGTTACAGTTGCTAGTGGCTCAGCGGCCCCTCTCCCCAACACCTATGGGAGAGAGCAGGAGTGACAGGCACTTAGCTGGGTTTGGCCCAGGCAGACAGGCACATTTCTCAGAGAGGAGGACACTGCTGCCAGGTGCCCAAGCCTTTCTAGCCCAAGGAAAAGCAGGCCCCATGGCAGTCCCTGAGGTTGTGAGGCTCTTTCTATAGGACTGGGAAGAGGGGCACAGCAGGAGGCACAGAGGTCAGCTGACAGCCTTGACCTTGGGCCTTTGGCTGGGCTGAACACATATCTCTTCATTCGATGAATATGCAAATGCGCGGGGAGGGAGGAGAAAATTCCTGTGAGCAGGAAGCCTGTGTCCTAGTAAAGACAGAGATGAGCTCATTGGGGTGAGGCTGGCACCAAGAGGGAACAGCCTTGTAGATGACCATCAGGAGTCAGTCTGCAGCCGGAACACAGGGCTCCCTCCCCATATGGTGCCTCTGCCTGATCTCCAAGGCACGGCGACAGGCTCCATTGCTTTCCTCACACTTGCCGTCCCTATGCAAACAAGTCTTCATTAAACTCTTAAAATGATCAACACTGAGCTGACCATCTGCTTCCTGCGAGGCTTGTGACTGACTCAGAATCTGTGTGACCAGACATTGCCAGAGCAGAGGGGTGCTGCAGGACCTCCAGGCAGATCCAGGGTATCAGAACCTCTGCTGTGTCTCCTGTGTGTCCCCGGGGAAGGGAATACTGTGTGGAGAGGGCTCTGCAGCCTCAAGGGGAGCACGTGGCAGAAGCAAGATCTCAGCCTGCACCAACTTGCTAAACTGAATGCACCAGTGGTGGACCTCTGATGCCCACCAAGGCGTCCAACCGGCCAATACAGCGACTGTGACCACGGGTCTATGCTATACCTCAATACTGACCCACCAAAGCTGAGAGGTGACAGACCTCTTCCTCCAGTCCACTTGAGGAAGTGTTACAGTTCACTCATGGGAACAGACGCAGGTCCTAATGGGAAGGGGTCACACAACTTGGCTCCACCCAGGCGAGTCGCAGGAACAAAAACATCCCAGCCTCATCCTCACCTATGGCCTTGCCATCCTAAGTGACCGTGACTGCATGTATTCTGTTACTCCTCAGAACTCCCTGCAGGGTCATCAGTCACAGTGGAAGCCGAGGGGCAGAGGGGAAGCATGGCTGGTCATTTTCCGTGCGCTCCTCCACGCCCTAGTTTGCGGGAGCAGTTCCCCGAGCTACCCACCCACCCACTCTGACCCGGTACACCCATCACTCTGACCCTAACCCCACATAGAACTTCTTCACTTGACCCAGGCCTTGGCCTCAATCCCCTGCTAAGCTGATCCAGGCTGGAACCCCAGTCCCAGGAAGCAGCCTGAACGTACTCATATATGGAATAATAAACCTGCCTCAAAAAGATCCTGATGACCCTGCCCAGCCGGAAGAAGTGAGATCTATGTCCCCTGTTTTCCTTCTTCTCACCTTCTTTCTCTCCTACAGGGTTGGAAGGGAGGTAAAGGTGTTCAAGAACCCTAAATAAAGAATGTTTGTGGGGCTGGAGAGGTGGCTCAGAGGTTAAGAGCACTGGCTGCTCTTCCAAAGGTCCTGAGTTCAATTCCCAGCAACCACATGGTGGCTCGCGACCATCTCTAGTAAGATCTAGTGCCCTCTGTACATGCAGACAGAACACTGTATACATAATAAATAAATAAATCTTTTTTAAAAAAAAAAGAATGTTTGTGAAAAATCCAAACCTACAGTCCTGGACTTGCCCTGCAGACCAGGCTGGCCTTGAACTCACAGTGATCCGTCTGCCTCTGCCTCCTGAGGGCTGTGATTAAAGGCATGTGACACCACCTCCAGCCTTTTTTGCTTGTGTGTTTATTTAGTGGGTTTTTCTTTCTTTCTTTTTTTAAATTTGGTGGGTTTTTTGAGACAGGGTCTCTCTGTGTTAGCCTTGGCTGTCCTGGACTTGTTTTGTAGACCAGGCTGGCCTCGAACTCCTCCTGAGTGCTGGGACTAAAGGTGTGCGCCATCACACCCGGCTAGGCTCTTTTTTTATACTCCACAGAATTTAACTAACTCCAGCTGGCAAAGACCACACCCCTATACAAAGCAATTATCAGCTGTGGACAAACTCAGCCCAAACTAAAATCCCACACTTGGGGGATTAAAACAAAAACATATTTATATAACATAACTGAGTTTACAAAGAAATCAAAACTTCCACTCACAGGACAGCCAAGGTTATCCAGAGAAATCCTATGTGGAAAAAACAAACAAACAAACAAACAAAAAAACAGCCAGGCATGGTAGCACACTCCTTTAATCCCTAGCACTCAGAGGCAGAGGCAGGCAGATCGCTGTGAGTTCAAGGCCAGCCTAGCTTATAAAGATTGTTCCAGGACAGCCAGGACTATTACTCAGAGAAACCCTGTCTGGGAAAAAAAAAAAACAACATAAATATCCAGCTGTAAGTCCTTCTATGCTGGGAGTGCTTGCTGCTGCTGGTCACCCCTGGTGTCCTTAGGTACAAATAACATGATGGCATGATCAGATGCCAGTGACAGAAGAGCATCACTCTTTGTGATGGAGGCCTACGGGCCTGTGGGCAGTTGCTGTAAGTCTCAATGAAGGGGAGAGCGAATGAGTATGACCACTCTGTGTGAGGCAAATTGAGGAAAGGGACCAAGGTGGGGTGGGTGCAGGCCCTGAGAGAGCAGCTCAGGCCAGTGCCTCACCTGGTGATCCTCACCCGAGTCAGGAAATCTTGTCCAAGGGAAATTAGGGCAGGAAGTCAGTCCTGAGAGAAGACAACCTTTCTCTGACTTGTCCCTTAATTGTGTGTGTGTGTGTGTGTGTGTGTGTGTGTGTGTGTGTGTGTGTGTGTTGAGACAGGGTCTCTCTGTGTATCCTTGGCTATCCAGGACTTGCTTTGTAGACCAGGCTGGCCTTGAACTCACAAAGATCCGCCTACCTCTGCCTCTGGAGTGCCGGGATTAAAGGCGTGCGCCACCACGCCCAGCCCTGACTTTTATTTATATATCTGTAGCGCATCTACCATATGAATGCCTGCAGAGTTCAGAGCTTCATCAGCCCTCCTGGAACTGGAGTTACAGGCAGTTGTAACTTGGATGCTGAGAATTGAACTCAGGTCCTCTGAAAGAGCAAAGACCTCTGTGGGTCATTTCCCTAGCTCCTTTCAACTTCATTTACAGCAACTGACAGTACAGGGAGACAGAAGCTCTGAGCCCAGGATTCTCCCTGAGGAGTATGGGAGCAGCCCTGCAGACAAACCACAGCAGTCAGGAAAGCCCGGCTATCTCCTGTGCAAAGCAGTCCCTGTGTAACCACTTGCCGCAAAGGGTGACTCCTCACACTTTAAGACCTCTATGCCACCAGGGCTCTGAGCCACGTGGTTTCTGTCCCTGTAACCAAGCCATTGCCTGTCTCTTCTCAGAGGGAAGCAAGGACATGCTGAGTGGTTCTCAGCCCAGGGGGGCCTGGTTGGTGGCTTCTATACCATTAACTGTATTGTCATCACCCACAAACAGCTCTTGGCCAGATCGCTTGCCCCAGGGAGGGCCAGCCAGCGTTAGTGAGCAGTGCTGCCGTCTCCCACACACAGAGAAACAGAAGCAGAGGAACCCGTGCAGGTTGTCCTGAAGCCAGTTTCCATTCCAGCCGTGCATTATGGAGAGAGCTACAATCCTGTTGCTTTAAGCGTGCTGAGCCCAGAAGAGACTCCAGGGTCTCGGTGGTGGTTTACAGCTCTGGCTTTGAGCCACCAGCACTTGGTAGTTGTCGTAATCTTCCGTTCCTAGCAGCAGTGAACGCGAACATCAGCAACCCACAGTGTCTGCTAGAAATTCAGATCCTGAATAAGTTTGGAAGTTGGGACCTTCAGTTACTAAAAGCATTAGCTAATTAGGTCTTGGGCCTAGAGTCTGGGCACTCTTAGCCTTTAAGGGTTGGGCGGCTTCCTGGAACACTTGTAAATACCTAGCTTCTCATCTCCAGCCTTGCAGTTCCCCGTCCCCAGTGCTGCACGGGTTTTTTTTCTGTCTCCAATGCCTCTGTTCCGGTCATTTCTGCTTGAACTCTCAGAGATCAGACCACCACCAGGTGCCTTTGATTAAAGTCATGTGCTGGGGTGCACATCTTAATCCTAGCATGGGAAGCAGGGGCAGAAGTACCTCTGTGAGTTAAAGCCGTCAGTCTATGTGGTAGCAAGTTCTAGGATAGCCAGGACTCCATAGGGAAACCCTCTGTCTCAACAAAACAAGTCAAACAAAATGTATGCGCCACCACACCTGGTCCACTACACCCAGCTGTACAGTGCTAGGGATGAAGTCCATGGCTTTTTTTTTTTTCTCGAGACAGGGTCTCTCTGTGTAGCCTTGGCTGTCCTGGGCTCACTTTGTAGACCAGGCTGGCCTCGAACTCACAGCAATCCACCTGCCTCTGCTTCTCAAGTGCTGGGATTAAAGGCGTGCGCCCGGCCCATGGCTTTGTGCGTGTCAGCCAAGCACTCAATTGCCTAACCTACATGTGCAGCCCCCGGTTTTCTCCTTGTTTCTAACAAGAAAAGTGTAAAATTGTGTTTGCAAGGTTTGTTTTGTTTTGTTTGGCTCTGAGGAATATGCTTTCTTCCGGCTCCTGGCCACTTTTGTTTTGTGCCATGTCGTAGTGTGGTGTCCCTGTTCTGCCTGACCGTCTTACAAGGCTACCTCCCTGGGAATGTGTGAGTACATGGAGTCCCTAAAGCTCCCAGCTCCAGGAAGCTCTCAGGTGCATCCTAGCCGCTGTCCCGTGACCTCTTCCTGGCCTGGCCTTCCTTTGATGAGGCTCTGAAGTGTCTGTAAGTCTCAGAGATATAGCTACATGATGTCCAGTCTCTTGGACAGATGCCTGGATATTGCAGCATCCAGTCCACTGCAGACTCGGGGCCTGGGAGTGGATGAGCAGCCATTCTTCACTGGGGAAGGAAAAGGGGGTTGGAACGGAGTTTTTCTATGTCGCCTAGGCTGGTCTCAAACTCCCAATCTTGCTCCATCACCTTAAGTTCTAGAAGTCTTGCTACCACGCCAGGCTTATCCTTATAAAGATCTTTTTTATTTCCATTTTATCTTTTTTTTTTTTTTTTTTGGTTTTTCAAGACAAGATCGCTCTGTGTAGCCTTGGCTGTCCTGAACTCACTTTGTAGACCAGGCTGGGCTCGAACTCACAGCGATCCGCCTGCCTCTGCCTCCGGAGTGCTGGGATTAAAGGCGTGCGCCACCACGCCTGGCTTATCTAATTCTTTAATAATGTAGTGCTGGGGGCTGGAGAGATGGCTCAGAGGTCAGGAGCACTGGTTGTTTTTCCAGAGGTCCTGAGTTCAATTCCCAGCACCCACATGGTGGCTCACGGCCATCTATAATGAGATCTGGGGCCCTCTTCTGGTGTGCATGCATACATGTAGGCAGAACACTGTATATGTAATAAATAAATAAATAAAGTTTTAAATGTGTTGCATGGGCTGGAGAGATGGCTCAGTGGTTAAGAGCACTGGTTGTTCTTCCAAAGGTCATGAGTTCAGTTCCCAGCAACCACATGGTGGCTCACAACCATCTATAATGTGATCTGGCTCCCTCTTCTGGTGTGCATGCATAAATGCAGGCAGGATATTGTATAAGTAATAAATAAATAAAAATTTTAAAAAATGTGTTGCTGAGAATCAAATTAAGTGCTGGGCGGCAGTGGCACATGCCTTTAATCCCAGCACTTGGGAGGCAAAGGCAGACAGATCTCTGAGTTCGAGGCCAGCCTGGTCTACCAAGAGAGCCCAGGACAGCCAGAGCTCTGTATAACAGAGAGACCCTGTCTGTGGGGAGGAAGGGTGTGTTAGGCTGGGCAGTGGTGTCAGTACCCGCGGTGACCTCAGCTTGTTACCTCAAGTCCAAACGCTCAGGTTTCTCTGAGACCTGGATGGCTCTGATGCTCCCTGGGTACTCTTCCCAGGTCTTTCACAGAACTTCCTGCTAACAAGGTCTCGGTTTATGGTCCTCCGAATTATGGCCTTCAGAGAGCGTCCCCATCCTGCCCTGGGAAGCTTGGTGGAACCCCCTCATAACAGGAGGGGCTAGCAATATGTGTGAGTCCCCAAGCTGAGAGCGACACAAGGCCGTTCGCTGTGCGTCTGGGAGACAGGAGCCGGGAGGGTCGGTAGGCCCTGGGCCGTACTAACCCTGAAGGTGCATGCAAGAGGAATCCATACTTCTCGAAGCCACAGAGGGCGGCCGACCCGAGCCGTTCTTCAGGCCTCCGGCCTGGCACTGTAACGGCTGATTCTTGCTGACTCCCTCCCTGCTCTGTATGTGTGTTTTATGGGAAGTGTGCGTACATCTGCCACTTCCTCAGAGGCCTTCCTGCCCACGAGCGGTCTTCCAGCCATGGGCCATTTCCTCCCACGTCCAGTATCTTCATTATGCCTGGGACTCCTTGTTCTCACGGACCAAGGGCCCTTACACACCAGTGACTCTCTGGGCAGCAAGGATCTTGCAGGGAATAAGATAATGACAAGCCATCGCAGCGTGTCTAAAGTAACTCTTGAGGTACTCAAGGGAATTGGAGCACCTCCCTCTGTCACTTGTTGATGGGTAAACCTGCACCTTATTCACCCACTCACCAACGGAGGGCCATTCTGGCAGGGTCAGTGCTGATGCTGGTTAAGTGTCCTCCCAGTGGTGTGCGGCTCTAGCCACAGGAGCAGCTGTGGGAACGTCACTCATAAATGCTCCTCCTTGAGCGCATTGCTCAAGAGGAAAACAGACCCTGTGCCTGGGCCCGTGTGACATCCCAGGTGCACCTCTGTGAGGCAATGTACCTACCTAATGGCCCAGAGTTCAGGGTCAGCCTTGTGCACAGTGGGCCTTGTCACACTCTATGCAGATCCAGAAACTTAAAGACATACATTTGTGGTCCCTTCTTGAAAGCTACAGCCCTATTTTCACACCTTTTTTTGTTTCCAACCTTCCTGACTCCCTCTCTTTTTTGGTTTTTCAAGGCAAGGCTTTCTTTTCTTTCTTTCTTTCTTTCTTTCTTTCTTTCTTTCTTTCTTTCTTTTTTTGAGACAAGGCTCTGTGTAGCCTTGGCTGTCCTAGACTCACTTTGTAGACCAGGCTGGCCTCGAACTCACAGCCATCCACCTGCCTCTGCCTCCCAAGTGCTGGGATTAAAGGCATGTGCCACCACGCCAGGCCCTTTTTCTTTTTTCTTTTCTTTTTTTTTGGGGGGGGGTTGTTTTGTTTTGTTTTGTTTTTTTCGAGACAGGGTTTCTCTGTGTAGCCTTGGCTGTCCTGGACTCACTTTGTAAACCAGGCTGGCCTCGAACTCAATGGAGCTGGAGTTACAATCCAGCCATAAACTACCTGACTTGGGTGCTGAGAACCAAATGTAGGTCTTCGTGAACATCATACTCTGTTAACCCCTGAGCTATCTCTGCAGCCCAGCTGTATCCTCCTAGCTCACACCCTAAGGCAAACTACTAAACCTGGACAAGTGCAGGCTCCATAGCCTCTCTGGGCTGCAGCCACCCCTAATCTGTCTGCTGTCCTTACCTTTGGACCCCCAAGGAGGGCCTCTTCTAAAGCGATGCTGGATGGTGGCACTCCTGCCGGCAAGGGCTGGACAAACCAGGGAATGTGCTGCCAGAGTTTCCCAGATAGTTGCACAGGCTGCACTGCAGAATGTTGGGAGGGAGACTGTTCTAAGACAGGTGGGTAGCAGAACTGCGCGGTCTCTCTCTCTCTCTCTCTCTCTCTCTCTCTCTCTCTCTCTCTCTCACACACACACACACACACACACACACACACACACACAGACTCCGAGCTCCTGTGTCACCTCTTTCTACACAATGTCCTGCCTTCCAGACTTTTGACCTCTTGTAAACACTGAACAGGACTTCAGGCGTGTCCTGGTACCTGGAATCCTTGGCAGTGTCATTGGCTCTTCATGGCCTAGAGGGACACATGGGTGTGGCCTGTTGTGTTCCCTGATTGACCTTGGCAGCTTAGTGCACAGTCTTCTGGATCTTTCTTCTATACTCTTCTGGCCATAGTGTTTCTTCCCATGTAGAGGCATGTCAATCAAAGCTCCATACCCCTAGTGTGGGACTTGGTGGTCTCTGGTGGACCATCAAAGCCCAAGACCGTAAAATTATAAGTATTGTTTTTTCCACACATACACTAGCTCCCAAGTAATGACACAGAGATCTATTGCATTTATTAATAAGCTTTAAGCAGTATAGCTGGGCAGCCACTCTAACCTGACCATGTTGGCCTGGCCTGCTTCCCAGCCACGTGCCCCATTCCCTGCCCCTCCCCCACCAGCTTAGTCTCGCCTTGGCTGTTCCTGTTCCACCTTTGTCCTCCTGGTGACTTGCTCTGGGCCAGCTCCTCACTAACCCTCCTCTTCTCTCCCTCTTCCACCTGGGACCCTCCTCTTGGGATTGTAAGTCCCACCCCCCACCCCCACCCCACACCCCCCCTCACTCTCCTGCCCAGCTCTTGGCTATTCAGGTCTTTATTAACTAAGCAAAGATGGTGGAAAACAATTTTTACACAACATTGAGACAGGAGATTCTTTAGTACTAATGACAATGCTCACATCCGTCCAGACGGCAACCAGATCTCAGGGCTCAGAAATCAGCAACTGAATGCGCAGTGCACAAAGCCATCCCTCAACACAAGACTTCCGAGGTTCACCTTCCTATTTTCCTTGAGGTTTTCATCTTTCCATATAATGCATGTCAGCTGGTCATGGTAGTACATGCCTTATAATCCTAGCACTTGGGAGATGGAGTATGAGAAATTCAAAGCCAGCCTGGGCTATATGATAATCTGTCTTAAAAACAAAAACAAAACAGCCGGATGTGGTGGCACACGCCTTTAATCCCAGCACTTGGGAGGCAGATCGCTGTGAGTTTGAGTCCAGCCTGGTCTACGAGTCCAGGACAGCCAAGGCTACACAGAGAAACCCTGTCTCAAAATAAATAAATAAATAAATAAAACAAAAACAAAACAAACAAGATGGGCACAGTGCCATACACCTATAATCCAGCACTCAGGAAGGCAGAGGCAGGCAGATCTCTGTGAGGCCAGCCAGGCTACACAGAGAAATCCTGTCTCAAAGAAACAAAAAACAAAACAAAAAAAAAAGAGGTCCTTCCAGAAATCCTGAGTTCAAGTCCTAGCGCCCATATGGTAGTTTAAAATTGTCTGTAACTGTAGTCCCATGAATTCAAGTGCCTTCTGGTGTTTGGGCACCGCATGTAATTGTCTTGGAGGCTTGCTGCCTCAGGGTTAGCTTCCAAACAATCTAATCTGGGCCTAGAATATTTCAGCCTGAGACTTACTGCTGAATAAACTCATTGTTTCTCATTCTTTTTTTTTTTTTTTTTTTTTTGGTTTTTCGAGACTAGGTCTCTCTGCGTAGCCTTGGCTGTCCTGGACTCACTCTGTAGACCAGGCTGGCCTCGAACTCACAGCAATCCACCAGCCTCTGCCTCCCAAGTGCTGGGATTAAAGGTATGCACCACCACGCCCAGCCTGTTTCTCATTCTTTCTGAGCTCTGTTTGGCTGGTTCAACTTAGCTAGTCTGGCTCAAACTGCTCTCCAAGCTGTCTGATTCAGATTGGCTTCTCCCAACCTCTTAATTGCTCTGTTTGAAGAGATGGCTCAGAGGTTAAGAGCGCCCTCTGCTCTTCCAGAGGTCCTGAATTCAATTCCCAGCAATCACATGGTGGCTCACAAGCATCTATAATGAAATCGGGTGCTTTCTTCTGACCTGCAGGCATACACGCACAGAGAATACCGTATAAATAATAAATACTTTTTCTTAAACTGCTCTGTTTGGTCTCCAACTAACTATCAATCTGTTCTAATCTTCTGGCTCCTTTTCTTTCCAACTTCTCTCTGTAAAACGGCCTCCTCTCACCCTCACGCTCTGTGCTGTTCCCTCAAGTAGCTTCCTTTTCCTCTCTGTTTTCCTGAGGGTTGGGCATATCCCAGTCTGCCAAATCTTCCCTGCTTTGTCACTTTGTCTGCCACTCAATTAGCCACTCAAACATGGCTGCTTCCTTCTACAAAGGCACTTTGCCTTCATTGTTTGGGATTAAAGGTGTGTACCACCACAGCTTACTCTACACTGGGCTGGCCATGAACTCAGAGATCTGTTTACCTCAGTCTCCTGGGATTAAAGGCGTGATGTGCCATCACCCTGCAGGTCTGCATTCCAGCCGAACACAACACCTAGAATGTTTTAGATGTGATCTCTTGCCAGAGCAGCCATGTTTTGAATTAAAATTCCTCCACATATAAATAGATAAATAAGTAAATAACCTTTAAAAACCACACACGAACAAACAAAAAACAAAATATTACCTCACACTTGGGCAGCAGAGGTAGGTGGATTGCTGTGAGGACTGCCTAGTCTACAGAGTGAGTCTAGGGCAGCCAAGATAATGCAGAGAAACCCTGTTTGAAAAACCAAACCAAGCCGGGCGTGGTGGTGCACGCCTTTAATCCCAGTGCTCCAGAGGCAGAAGCTGTGGATTGCCATGAGTTTTCAAGCCAGCCTGGTCTACAAAGTGAGTCCAGGACAGCCAAGGCTACATAGAGAAACCCTGTCTTGAAAAACCAAAAACAAGCCGGGCGTGGTGGCACACACCTTTAATCCCAGCACTCGGGAGGCAGAGGCGGGTGGATCGCTGTGAGTTCGAGGCCAGCCTGGTCTACAAAGTGAGTCCAGGACAGCCAAGGCTAACACAGAGAGACCCTGTCTCGAAAAACAAACAAACAAACAAAAGAAAAACCAAAAACAACAACAAAAACAAAACCCAAAACCAAAACCAAAAAACACAGAAAATTCGTAGTGAGAAAACCTAGAAAGAGCACATGTGGGAAAGATCTGAGCCTATCAGCTTAGGCCCCCTGTGATTGTTCCTTAGTCCACCCAATCAAATTAAAAGATAGTACACCTTCTTAGATATCCCCTTTGACCAGGGTGGTCGCCATTTTGTATGAGTGAAAGATCCCATCATACTGGGATTCTCTGCAGAATAAACACTCTTTGTTGCTTGCATACTACTAAAGTCTGGGGAATTTGTTTCTGTTTTTTAATGGTTTTTTAAAGACAGGGTTTCTCTGTGTAGCCTTGGCTGTCCTGGATGTGCTTTGTAGACCAGGCTGGCCTCGAACTTGAAGAGATCCACCTGTCTCTGCTTCCCCAGTGCTGGGATTAAAGGCGTGCCCTACCATGGCCGGCCTTTTTGTTTTTCCTTTTTTCTTTTTCTTTTTTTTTGGTTGGGAGTTAGTTTTCTTCAGTGACTGGACTCTAACAAAAAGCCCCAAAGCCATCCATTGTCTGAATCCAGCCCTATATGAAACCCAGGCAGATGTCAAACTCTCACAGTGATATAAGCCAATCATTTTTGGTTTTCTGTAATTTTTAAGTAATTCAGACAATTTCTCCCAGTCTGTTTTCTTTCCTATGTGTGTAGACCATACTCAGGCGCAGGCAGCTTCAGGGGACTGCCTGCAGATAGTCTTGTTTCACTTGTCACCCATGCAAACTCTGACATCTCCCCCCCCCCAGCATCCAGAACTGGCCTCTTTCACAGAGCCGAGAAGTGTGATGCACGTGTATTTACGAAGATCTGGCCTTTACTCTTAATGAGCTTGGGTCTGGTGACAAGGGGAGGCAGTGGTGCTAGGTGAAGGGCCATGTGGATGGTCTAGGGAGTGATATCTGTTAGCCCATTACAAGACTGAGGCAAGATGGGCGTGGTGGCGCATGCCTTTAATCCCAGCACTTGGGAGGCAGAGGCAGATCGATGTGAGTTTGAGGCCAGCCTGGTCTACAAAGTGAGTCCAGGACAGTCAAGGCTACACAAAGAAACCCTGCCCCGGGGGTGGGGGTGGGGTGGGAACCGAGGCAAGAACCATTGAGCACCAGGATGGATAGGTATTGGGCTGTCCCTGCAAGTAGCTACCTGCACTGGCATGCATAGGCAGTAGCTAATGGCTCAAGGCACCTGAGCCACTGTCCTTACCTGTGACAAAAGGAGGCCTATGTATTCCTGGCCCAGAATGCAGGTATAGAAATTGGGTCCTCAGCTGGGTGTAGTGGCGCACGCCTCTAATCACAGCACTCAGGTCATCAGCGTTGACTGTCATTGGATATAGCCACAAAGGCCTCCTTGGGTTATAAAACTGGCTGTTTCACTTCTATTTCAGCTTTGCTAAGGACACACAAGTTGTTCAGTGGCTGTCCCTGACCCATGGCCACCAGGAATGTCTTTCCTGTTCAGACAGGCCAGTAGTCAGTCTCTAGGCAGCAGTGATGTTTTGTGGGACTAGAAAGAGAGAGGGTGTCACAGGCCTGAGCCTGGAGGGACATGCCTGGGCCCAGAGAAGCAGGCGGAAGAGCCAATCCTCTGAACAGGAGCCACCAAGAGGAGCCACTATGGCTGGACAGAGTTCTCCAGAAGGTTAGTTCCAATGACAGGACAAATTACTACTAGTCTGGACCTCCTGAACTGATACAGTGGAACCATGCCCTGGAAATAGGCCTTCTTTGTAACCCTGCCACCACCAGAGTTCAAAACTTCCAGGGGTGCTGCCCCCATGTAAGGTACAGGGTCAGCCTAGCCTCCCTCCACCCTGCAGTCTGCAAACACTGTGGAATGGGCTCGCCCCACCAATTAAAGGTCAGCCCCTCCAGGCAGCCTACAACCCGATGATCAAGAAAACAACAGCTGAAAGCTGGGCGTGGTGACACATGCCTGTAATTCCAGCACTCAAGAGGCCGAGGCAGGAGGATTGCCAAGAGTTGTAGGGAGATCTGACCCCGTTTCCTGGTTGGGTAGAGTGGGACTTCTGAGTTGGCCATACTGTTGACTGTCCATAGACAAGCCGGGCTCAGCATCCCAAACACACGCAGATGAGGTGCAGATGAACTCACATATGTCCTGAACCATTGGCTTTGCACAGAGTCCAGCACAGGAAGGGTGGGGCTTGAAGGCAAAGTGCACAGATGGCTGGTGAGCTCAGCTGAGGGGCCAGACTGGAAACTGCCTCCCAGAGTTCCTCTCTCTGCCCTAGGTAGCGGTGATTGGGGGATAGGTGAGGGCCTGAGGTGGTGTGGGGGAAGCAGGGTAGAAAGAAAGGTGCTCTGGGCTATGGAGACTTGGAAGGGAAAGCAAGGCCCTTAGCTCTAGGGTCTGAACCCTTTTGCCAGCTGAGAATCAAGAATTCTGGTACAGCCAGGTGGCATACGCCTCTAACCCCAGCAGCGGCAGGCAGAGGCCTCTGCGTTTGAGGCCAGCCTGGTCTACAGAGGGAATTCCAGAACAGCCAGGGCTACACATAGAAGCATTGTCTCAAAAATCCAAAATTAATTCTAGTACAAAAAAAAAAAAAAGAATGAAATTAGATAGACAAATGATTGATAGATACATTTCAGCACAATTAGGGTCTTTTACCATGAGGGTGGTTAACACAATCAACCAGTTTTTTCTTTGGTTGGTTGGTTTGGTTTTAGTTTTTTTGAGACAGGGTTTCTCTGTGTAGCCCTGGCCGTCCTGGACTCGCTTTGTCCAGGCTGGCCTTGAACTCACAGAGATCCGCCTGCCTCTGCCTCCCGAGTGCTGGGATTAAAGGCGTGCGCCACCACCTCCGGCTAATCAACCAAGTTAAAGGCCTGAGTGTACATGACCTTGAAGTATGATCTGACTCCTTTTTCAGGTATCTTGTGGGAATCTCACAGACAACACTAACCCTTTGTTTACAGCAACAGCACCCGACTTTCTCTGCGAGCCTGTGACTTAGGCTTTTCCTTAGCGGCTGGGATGCAGACCAACAGACTTCAGGAAGTGGCTTGTGACCTCATTTAAATACTTAAGTAACACAACCACTGCCCCCTTTTATTTTTTTAATATTTTGGTTTTTCAAGACAGGGCTTCTCGGTGTAGCCCTGGACCCCTTTGTAGAGTAGGCTGGTTTCCAATCCACAGAGACCCACCTGTCTCTGTCTCCCAAATGCTGGGATTAAAAGTGTGCATTGCCACCCAAGGCCTAACTAGTTTCAATAAGAAGGAAAAGCAGAAATGTAAAATATCACGATTACCCTTCTTAGAATTTGAAAAGACCCTTCAACTGCCTGTCCTAAGATGTAAAACACCATAGGAAAGGGAGGAAGGTGGAGGTGGGGTGCGGCTTTGTCGAAGTCAGTAGGGGAAGGTTACCTCTGCTGAAATGTGCCTGTTTTATAGATTTACTTCCTTTTTCCTTTCTCCTTGATTCTCCTTAATCTACAGATATGTTTTATTTGGTTTTTCAGACAGGGTCTTGGCTTGTCCTGGAACTTACTGTGTAGGCCAGGCTGGCCTCAAACTCACAGAGATCCATCTGCCTCTGCCTCCTGAGTGCCCCCCCCCCCCACACAGGACTTTTGCTCAAAAGAGTGGAATCAGCCTGTCCGTGGTGGCACATGCCTTTAATCCCAGCACTAGGGAGGCAGAGGCAGGTGGATCTCTGTGAGTTCGAGGCCAGCCTGGTCTACAAAGCAAGTCCAGGACAGCTAAGGCTACACAGAGAAACCCTGTCTGGGAGTGGGGGATGGGCAGGGAATGGAACCTAAGTTGTATCTTTTACTTTGGGTGAAAACACAGCATCTTAAGCTGCCCAAAAGATTGTAAAATCACAATGTTATAATATTGTCCCCTCCCTTTCTGGTCAATCCACTGTGAACACCAGGGACCCCAGCACCGCGGGAGGTGGCGACAGGAGGATCCGAAATTCAAGGCTTCCCTCTGCCATAGTGGAGGCCACACACTTCTGTTTCAAAACCCAAATCTTTTCTTTAGTGGTTTGTTTTTATTTTTTACATGCACTGGTGTTTTGCCTGCATGTATGTCTGTGTAAGGGTTTCAGATCCCCTAGAAGTGGAGTTACAGACATTTTGAGCTGCCGTATGGGTGCCGGGAACTGAACACCAGGCCTCTGGAAGAGCAGCCGGTGATCTTCACCGCTGAGCCTTCTGTCAAGCCCCTTAGGAATCAAACCTTTTAAAGAGTTAATCCAAAAGGCCTGAAAAGACCTGAACTGGAGACCACCCCTTTACAGACACCAGAACTCTCCACACTTGGCTTGGAGCCTGCATTCTTACTCAGCTGAAGGAAGGCAAGACTTCCCTCTTACCCAGCTTCCTCCTCAGCGCGCCTGCCGAAATGTACAGCTTGCCTATGCTGTTTCTTTGTTTTCCTCTCAAATTCTAGTAAAAGGTCCTCAGGCTTTGTCCTGAGCATTTGTTCATACCTCTGTCTACAAAACGAAGAACTCAGGAAGCGACCCTGTATTCCCTTATAACACGGGCGCCTCTGAGGGCCTCACCCTGGGAAGGTATGAGTAAAGACCAGAGCTGTGGGGAGTCAGGCACTGGCCTGGGAAGCAGCTGTTTGTGGAGAGTCCCGTGTTGCCAGTCCTCGCAAACCTGGGTGGAGACTTGGGCCATCAAAATGGCTCTGTTAAGTGGAAGCAAGAGAGAGAGAGAGCCCAGGCAGCGGCTCAGGTAAACCAGGCCTGTTCCCAGTCCATCTTAGCCGGGCCTCCCTCACTGTGCTTCCTGCAGGGAAAATCCATTCAGAAATTGCTCCACAGCCGCCTTCCCTGGGGGAATAGTTGAGCTAGAGCCTCATTCCCCCAGGGAGACTGTGGCTGGTCCCTAAGTTGGAAATGAATTAAAGGACATAAGGAAGCTGGGAGTTTTCTACCCCAGGGGAGCTAAGGGAATTGGGAAGAAACCTAGGACGAAAGGTCTCTAGCCTGGTCTCTGGAGCCTTTCTCCCGCCCACGCCCCACTTGCACTGAGGCAATGCTTCTGAGAACTGTAGTGTTGGGTTTCAGGCCCGGAACTAGAAGCTGATGTTCCTATTTAACATAGCAAAGCGGACCTGGCCTCCAGGTTCTCCCAGTCCCAACCTGTTCCTGGGCACGGCTGGCATACCCCAGCTTCTACGAAGAGCTTTCCAGCCCAGGCTCTTCACTATTATAATCCACACATTTTTGCGCGCTCTCTCCCTCTCCCAGCATTTCTGATAAGCAAGTCTACCTTCTATTTCTATTGAAGACTTTAAAATGTAGGTTCTTAGGTTAGATAAGCAGAGGGTGGGGGTGTCCTCAGGAGGAAGTGTCTTAGAGAGGAGAACGAAGTGAGCCGGAGTGAGAGGCAGCTTTGGTTTTGCTGTCTTTCCACGCGCACTCTTAGCTAATTAGATGCTAGATGTGTTTTCATAATAAAACCTGGAACGGGAGGAGAGCCGGGAGACCCACCCCCACCTAGTGTAGGCTGGCAGGTGTGCTGGTGTCTGGGTTGGAAGTAAAAGGGCACTTGTGGATGGTAGGCCATCTTCCCGGATGCCCACGGGACAGCATTGCAGAGAGCCTGTGGCCTTCTTGGGGCCAGATAATGTGCACCTGAGGTCCTGTTCAGGGGCTTTCTCCCGCTGTGCCTTTTTCCTCTCAGGGCCTCCAATGCTCAGGGTGATGGCCTGGCTCAGTGTGACTTTTCACCCAATACCTCCCTTTTCACGTCAACTGTTCCCACTTGAGTCATCAAAATACCTCAGAACAAGGTTTTTAAGGGCAATTGCTGTGTGAATTAGTGTCCTGCTCCACGTGCACCAGGGCATCCCATCCGGGTAAGTAAGTTGCCTCCTGCCGAGGAAACCCACCGTTTTGTCCAGCTTCGAATTTCCTTAGCTGCCCATTCCCCACGTCTTCCGCGAGCGGCAGTCTCCAGGTCCCCAAGGAAAGCACGCTTGAGCCTAGAGGGTTTAGTTTTCAGAGAGCCAACTAATTTAGCTTTGGAGGCAGGGTGAGACTGGGTTGAGAGCTTGCAGGTGGAGGACGACATAAACATCCAGGACAGTGGGAATCCACTACGTACGGGCCCACTCGCTCCGTGCTTCACAGACCCATCGCCTCCCACGTGGAAATGAGAGCGTGTAGCCGAGGAGGCGTGGTCAGCTGGGCGGGGCACGGAGGGGGCAGGATCTGGCCAAGGACCAGGCACAACGCCTCGCACAGGTGAGCAGGACTGGAAAGCTAGGGCGGGGCTTAAGGAACCGAGCGAGTTTAGGGTGGAGAGGTGGGACTGGGCAGAAAGGGGCGTGGCCTGACGGGGAGCCGGAGCGCGGAATTCTGAGAGGTGAGCAACGGTGCGGCCTGCTGCAGGGGCGGGGCAGAGGGAAGGCCCTCCCCCTAGGGGGCGGGGCCTAACGTGGAAGGGCGAGGGGGCCATCGAGTCCGGAAGGGCGGGGCCGGGGCGGGGCCGGGGCGGGGCGGAGCAGGCGGGTCAGCCTCCCCCTGCTGCACCCGCTTCCTCTGGCACTCCGGCCCGGCGGAAGTGCGTCAGTTGTTATCCGCTCCGGCCGCTGCCACTACTGTGTCTGCCCCACGATCCCGGTGCTCAGAGGCTCCGCCGCCCCGCCGCCCTCGGCCGCCCGCTGTCACCGCCCGCCCGTAGCCGTCGGCTGTGTTCCCCGAGGCCCTGTGTAGGGCCGCCGATCGCCGGCTGCCCTCCGATGCGCCGCGCCCGGACCCGGGGTCCCAGCCCGCGCGGCGTCCGGTGCTGAGAACCCGCGCCCGGCATGCCCGCTCCGGCCCCGAGCCCGCCCCGGCCCCGAGCCCCCGCCGTGCCCTCGCAGCCCCGCGGCGCGGCGTAGCAGGCGGCGCGGGGCGCCAAGGTCACAGCCGCGGCGCCGCCATGGTGGCCAAGGTCCGGCCGAGCCGCCGTTCGCGCGCGCAGCGAGACCGCGGCCGGCGTCGGGAAGCCGCCCGGGACGCCCGCGCGCAGAGCCCGTCGTCGGGCGACGAGCCGGAGCCCAGTCCCGGCAAGGAGAACGCGGGGCTCCACGGCGCGCCACCCCAGCGCCCGACGCCCCTGCGCGCCGCGCGCCCCCCGCGGCGCCGCCGCCGCGAGTCCAGCTCTCAGGAGGAGGAGGTTATCGACGGCTTCGCCATAGCCAGCTTCAGCACCTTGGAGGCCCTGGAGGTAGGTGGGCTGCAAGGGCAGACCCGGGGCCACGGAAGCCCCTCCGCACGCCGCCTGGGCCCGCGCTGCACCTTGCCAGGAAGGGGACCCGGAGCGAGGGGTGTGTGGGAGGACCCGAACCATGCCCGTCCAAGCGGGTCTTGTAGCAGTTGTTACTTGTTGCCAAGTTATCGTTGGGTCCAGGACCAGCTGGGGATTTGGACGGTGTCGGGCCTCGGGAGGCACCGACGATAAGATGGACACTTGGGAACCTTGCTATTCAAGGGTTTGGAGGGGACAAGGAATCAACTGACAGATGCTTGGTGGTTATTTGTTTCGTGGGTGTAGGTACAGATTTACTAAAAATAACCACCTGTCTGGCTGAGCAAAGTGTCCTTCCTACCTGAACTCAGGTTAGCAGAGGAGGAAGTGGGACAGTGTAATCAAGATGGCCAGCCAGCCAGCCAGTGAGTGGGTGGGTGGGCGGGCGAAAGAGGCCACTGTGCCTATGGAAATACTGGTCAGGTCTTCAAGGTACCAGGAGAACCTTCAAAGGCCCCGCTAAGCCCTAGGAATGCAGAGCTCTCTCCACCTAGGTGAGCAGTGTGGGAACCACATCTCATCTGCTAGGTTGTGGTCCGGACTGATCTGCGATTCCCTAGTCTCAGGCAAAGCTTTGAGAAAGGGGAGTTGGTTATTGCACATCTAAAGAGAGTTCCCCCAAGTTCACACCCTAGTTTTGGGATCTGCCGGGTCTGTAGAGCTGAGGGTCAGATGGTAATGGCGGCTATGAGTAGCCCTGGATTGAATATAGGGCTGGGCCATACCTTGTGTTCAGCCCCGTGGTCTTCTGCGGTACATGAGTTCTGGGCCCAAGCCAGGGATCCTGAACTAAGGTGATTTTTGTGGCGTGTAGTTGTATTGTGCCCCGTGCTGGATGCACTAAGACAGGATGGCTTGGGTTTTTCTGACTTAGTGATAATGACATAGCCAGACACTACTAAAGCAGCCCCTACATTGCAGCCATGGTACCACGTGTTGCAGATCTGTGTAGTCTCACCTCCCACCTTGCTGTACCTGTGTCTGCTGCCAGGTCCAGGAAGAATTCAAAAGAGCCTGATGGTTAATTCGGCCTTTCCCCCGGCTTTACAGCCTCACCTTAAGAGCTGTTTTCCTGTGTACTGTTTGGTGTTATCAGTTAAGGTCTCATCTGAAACAGGGATGTTTCTTTTTGGCTTTTTTTTGGGGGGGGGGGGGGGCGCCGGGTTTCAAGACAGGGTTTCTCTGTATAGCCTTTGCTATCCTGGACTCGCTGACCTTGAACTTACAGGGATCCACCTGCCTCTGCCTTCCAAGTGCTGGGATTAAAGGCGCGCTCCACCACGCCCAGCTTCTTTTTTTTTTCAGACATGGCTTCTCTATACCATTGACCCTGTAGACCAGGCTGGCCTTGAACTCAGGCATCTGCCTGCCTCTGCCTCTGGAGTACTAGGATTAAAGGTGTGTGTGTGTGTGCGCGCGCGCGCACATGTGCATATGTCCTTTTGTACCTTTTGGTTTCCTACCGCACTGGAGACTGACTTGGTAACCCTGGGATTCCCCCTCAAACTTGTCAATGAGAGGATTGTGCCTTTGGGTTCCCAGTACCCAAAACAAAAACAACAAAGACTCCACATAGTGAAGAGAGGAACGGCCCTTTAGGAAGCCTTAAGGTCACATCTCACTGTCATGAGACCACCACCCATATCTGAGTGGTCTGTTTGTGTTGGCTTCCAGTGTGTATTTATTTTTGTTTGTTTGCTTGTTTGTGTTTGTTTGTGACCAGGCTGGCCTCAAACTCACAGATCCACCTCCCCAGTGCTGGGATTAAAGGTGTGCTCCAGGCTCCACCACACCCGCCACCAATGCATAGATCCCCACCTCTTCTAGGCCACGTACAGGTTTTACAGGCTCACCAATTTACCCCTGGGGCTCTGAGAGATTATCCTGGCTGTCCTTACACACATACAAAAGCTTGGTACCCTCACGGCAGTCTCACTTCTGACCTTCCGAGCCTAGCCGTGAGAGGTGCGTGCCACCATGCCCAGCAAGATCGAGTAACTTATAATGCCCTCCTATCGCAGTGATGACTACTTCACCCTGCCAGATATGAATTTGTTTAATGACCCTTTAATCAGGTTTAGCTACTCCCCTCTGCAGATGAAGAATCTGAGGAGGCATAACCAAACTGGAGTCTGCAGCCTCACGCATGGCAAGAGATGGCCAGCTACATTCTCAGGACTCCAGCCCAGAAGGCGAGCTTGTCTCAACAGTGACTTTAGGGTCCCTGCGTGATGTCACGACACTGAGTGTCCGAGAAGCCTGTGCTACCCTCCAAAGGCAATTTAGGAGATAATGACCTGTGAGGTGCATGTCAGGTGCCCGTTACCGTGTTTGAGGTGCCTGTGTAGGCCCCCTGTGCCATGGAAGGATGCCCGTTACCGTGTTTGAGGTGCCTGTGTAGGCCCCCTGTGCCATGGAAGGATGCCCGTTACCATGTTTGAGGTGCCTGTGTAGGCCCCCTGTGCCATGGAAGGATGCCCGTTACCGTGTTTGAGGTGCCTGTGTAGGCCCCCTGTGCCATGGAAGGATGCCCGTTACCATGCTTGAGGTGCCTGTGCAGGCCCCCTGTGCCATGGAAGGAGGCCCGTTACCATGTTTGAGGTGCCTGTGTAGACCCCCTGTGCCATGGAAGGAGGCCCGTTACCGTGCTTGAGGTGCCTGTGCAGGCCCCCTGTGCCATGGAAGGATGCCCGTTACCGTGCTTGAGGTGCCTGTGCAGGCCCCCTGTGCCATGGAAGGAGGCCCGTTACCGTGTTTGAGGTGCCTGTGTAGGCCCCCTGTGCCAGCGCAGCCTCAGATATCTCTGCACATCTCCCTTTGTCCTTGAAGGGGACAATACATACTTCCCCAAATGTTATGGTAGTGCTTGTTGGCTAGAGGGTGCAGGATGACACTTATGATCCACAGATTTAGACTTAGTCTCCTGTTGGAACTGAGGGCAAGTGGGCTGAGCTCCTTAGCAGGCTGAATAAAGGACAGGACCGGTAGAATCATAGATTCTTGGGCGTTTAGAAAATGTAGTTTTTTGGATTTTTTTGTTTGTTTGTTTGTTTTGGTTTTTTTGTTTTGTCTTTCGAGACAGGGTTTCTCTGCATCCTTGGCTGTCCTGAACTCTCTTTGTAGACCAAGCTGGCCTCGAACTCACAGTGATCGCCTGCCTCTGCCTCCGGAGTACTGGGATTAGAGGTGTGCGCCACCTCGCCCAGCTAGGAAATGTAGCTCTTGTTCCCTTGGTGATAGGGGCCAGTGCTCCCCTCACACCCAGCAGTGAAATGGTTAGGAGCTGGTGTAGGGCAGAAGCATCCCCTCCACCCAACAGAAGTGCCTTAGGTCACTGAACAAGTTGTGCTGGTACCTGTATGTCTAGGAGGCAGGCTGAGCCCTGCATCCAGCCCCAGGCAGCACTTTGTGTCCCTTAGGGCTAAGGCTCTGGGACACAGGATCAGGTCCCTGTAGCTGAAAGGTGACCAGCATCCAGAGAGCATCTTTACTACAATCTCCAAGCAGAAGTGGCTTCATTTCATGTGATTTTTGTTGGTTTGTTTTAAGCAGCAAGTTGATTGAGGGTGATTGGAAAGTCAAGCTCTTTAAGATGGGTGAGTTCTTGGAGGTTGTGGTACACACCATCATACACAGTGGAGGCACAGGCAGGCCAGTTTGGTCTATAGAACTGGCTCCAGGAAAGCCAGAGAAACCCCCTCCCCCGCCCAAAAAACCCCTCCAAAACAGTTGGGTGCCATGTTAGTTCAGCTCCTGTGATCCTAGCACTCAGTGAGGCAGAGGAGTCAGATCTCTGAGTTCAAGGCCAGCCTGGTCCACAAAGCAAGTCCAGGACAGCCAAGGCTACACAGAGAAACCCTGTCTCAAAAACCAAAACAAGGACTAGAAGAGATGGCTCAGCGGTTAAGAGCACTGACAGCTCTTCAGAGGTCCTGAGTTCAGTTCCCAGCACCCACGTGGTGGCTCACAACCATCTATAATGTGATCTCATGCCTTCTTCTGGCCTGCAGGTGTACAAGCAGGCAGAGCGCTATATACATGAATAAATAAATATTCAAAATAAAATGAAAAACAAGCTGTCAGCCTAGCTGAGAGCCACCAGTCTGTAATGTGACTTCTATGAATGGCTGAACAGCAAAGTAGACCTGGGGGTTTACCATGAGTCTCATGTCTGTAGGTACGGGGTCTTGGGACACAGCTTGGGAAGGAAGGCATTCACTGGCTCTGTTCTGGGGTAGGTTGTCCTTCTGTGAACCGAACAGGAAGTGCGTGCCCCACATGGTTCTGGGTCTGTATGCTCATGCCCTGCCATGTCTGTGTGTTTGTACATAGCTGTGGGAAACTGAGACCAGGCAGACATCTGGGTGGGGAGAGAGGAGCACTATGGTAGGCAGCGTTTTTCATTCAAGAGTCTGAACATCTTGTCCAAAGTACATCCTTGTGGCTGCCTCCTGTTGTGAGGTTTGGTGTGTGCACATGCTTTGTCCAAAAGTCACAAGCCCGAAGCCTGGAATCTAAGCTGGCCTTGGACTATGTTGGGCCGTTCATCGGAGGTGGGGATGCATGAACGGACATAGCACGAGGGCAGGGCTGCCTTAGGCAGCTTAGCCCATGCGAGTACAAGACCTTGGGCAGCCTGGTCTGGAGCCCACAGCTTCTTGGCCTGCTGTGCCTGGTACTGTGATGCGGGAGAGCCCCCCCCCCCCCATATAGCTTTTGGATGGGTCTTGTTTATCTCCTGGAGCTCTTTTTAGTTAGTCTATTGGCCTTTAAATCTGGCTTGAGCTTCTCTATACATCTAGATCCTGCCTCCCTGGGTCCCACACACTCCAAACCTGGGCCTTGGTTTAGAACTACTCTTCCACTTGGAAGGCTCTTTCCCCAAACTGTCTGCTTGCTTAGGAAGGCCACAACAGGGAGTGGCACCTCCTGTCCCATTAGGGCCCTTTCTGCCCTGCTCTCCTAACAGGCTGACCTGGATGTGCATGAACAAGACCCCTGGCCTAGAGTGACACCTGGGGGAGATGTGACCACAGTGTGGCTGGAAGGGGCGCTCTGAGGGTGGTTCCTTGGTCTCCTGGCCTTGAATTTTGCTGTGTACCTGATAACCTGCCTCTTCCTCCCAAGTGCTGGAATTAGAAACTTTTGTATCATACCAGACTTGGTGTGATGTGTGGCATCAAGGCCAGGCCTTGCCTTTATAATCCCAGCACTTGGGAGGCAGAGGCCGGTGGATCTCTCTTGAGTTGAGAAACCTTGTCTGAAAAAAACAAAACAAAATGGCCATACTAGGCAAACACTTTACCACTTGAGTTACATTTTTTTTTCTTTTTTTCTCTCTCTTTTTTTTTCTTCTTTTTTTGTTTTTTTTTTTTTTTGAGACAGGGTTTTTCTCTGTAGCCTTGGCTGTCCTGGATTTGCTCTGTAGACCAGGCAATCCTCATGCCTTTGTTTCCCAAGTGCTGGGATTTAAGGTGTGCACCACCACCGCCCAGCTTTTTTTCCCCTAAAAGGCAAGGTTTCTCTGTTTAACAGCCTGGCTGTCCTAGACTCACTCTGTAGACCAAGCTGGCCTCGAACTCAAGAGATCCACCCGCCTCTGCCTCCCAAGTGCTAGGATTAAAGGTGTGCACCACCACACCTGGCTGTTGTTTTCTTGAGACAAGGTTTCTCTATGTTAACCTTGGCTGGCCTGTAGACCAGGCTGGCCTGGAACTCAAAATGATCCCCAGCTTCCCAAGCACGTTGTTTGTTTTGTTACACCTTTTTCCCCTCCAAATTCTTGTTCTGCTTTAGTGAGAGGCCGTTTTCCCAAAGCTGTTACCATTAACTCCTAGGCAGGGCTCTGGAGTTCTCACTGGGTCCTGCAGCACTTGACTCTGGTCATCCTGTTTCGCTTGTAGCCCTCAATTTGCTGTGCTGCCAGTTTCATTTTCATCTTGCATTTCTTTTTCATTTTGTTTTTCTAGACAGGGATTCTCTGGTATAGCCCTGGCTGTCCTGGAGCTCCCACTGTGTAGACCAGGCTGGGCTTGAAATCAATCACAGATCCACCTGCCTCTGAGTGCTGGGCTTAAAGGCGCACAACCACCGCGCCTGGCTTCATCTTGTATTCTTAGTATTGCCAAAGCCGTGGCTCGGTGGCTTTTCCCTGACGGTTGCACTTATGAGAGGTGTCCGTTCTAGGTTCTGCTGTGAGCTTTGCCGCTGTGGGGTTGTGCGGGGGCTACCCTGTTCCGCCAGCTTGGCTGCTGGTTTGGATTGGGAATTTCTTTTTCTGCACTCTGGAATAATTACCTTTTTTCCCCCCTAAATAAAAATCTTAGGTCCTTGAATCTAGTCTTGTTAGCTGGTGACAGTTGGTCAGTGTGGTTTGTGGCGGGGCCTGGCTTTTTAGTCAGGAAGCCTTTTTAGGAGGCAATATGTGAGCAGAAGCCAAGACCTATAGGGCTACGTGGTACAGCACAACACATCTGCTAAAGCCCGGGTGGCTTGAGCCTGGTTTTGGGTTGGGTGGTCTGTGAGGGGCCCAAGCCACTCAACCCCTGTGGCTCAAGCCACCTCCTATCTACACTCACCGTAGCACCCTCCCCCCAGGCCCCACAGTTATGGGATAACTTCCTTGTGAGCTACGGTGAGCTACCTGCTCCTCCCAAGATGATCTGTGCTTGAATCTAGGCTGCTGTTAACCTGCAGCTCTTCCACCCACTAGGATGGAGAGAACCTGTGCTCCAGACCTGTGCTCCCCTGAGGTCGCAGCTTCCAGCTCTGGGTGGATCCTTGGCTGGGTGTAAGGGGGATGTGATGAGCTGGATGGAGTAGAGCATATGGAAAAAACACTCCAGTGGGGCAGCAGGCACCTGGCCGGCCCCCGCATGCACACCGGCTCTTCAGTGCTGGCCCTCTCTCCATAGGTGTTCAGTGTCACCTGTGCCAGGGAGCAGCTTTCTCTCCACACTGAGCAAAGCAGAAGGCAGCCCTTGACTGGAGGCTAGGCCTGTAGATATGGATGTGGAGTAGATCTGCTTGACCCAGCAAGAACAGCATGGCAATTTTGATACCTTCACAGACTCAGATTGGCAAGACTAGAGAAGTGCAGGGAGGGCGATGCCACCTAGGCCCACTCCTTGCCAGGAGCCTGCTCCTCAGCCCTCCCTGTACGGCAGGTTAGACAGGGCCTTCTGTACTAGTTTGCAGGGCTGGCGCATGAGCAGGCAGGCCCAGCTGAGTGTTGGTGACCCGGCTGACTGGGCCAGTGGGGAGAGACTCCTATCCGTCCTTACCTAAGCCAGCCCCAAAGGCCCTATAAGGTCTGTCACCACTGAGTGCTAGCAGGGCCTGGGGAGGGTGTGGCTGGAGTCTGGGGGCCATGGAGGAAGAGGCACGGAATAGTGAGCTTCAGGCCACCTTGGAGGGAACCAGTTAGAGCACAACTGGAAGGACAGGGGGTGCTGGTGCCTTTTGGGGATGGCTAGTCATTGGGTGGCAGCTTAGAAAAGTACATTTCAAGGCTGGAGCGATGGCTCAAAGATTAAGAGCCTGGGACTAATCTTCCATAGGTCCTGAGTTCAATTCCCAGCAATCACATGGTGGCTCATGTCCTTCCCTCTTCTGGCCTGCAGGTGTACATCCAGGCAGAACACTGTATACATAATAAAGAAATAAATCTCTACCTGAGTAAAGAAATGTACCAGCTAGGTACTGTTCCTCAGCACAGCAGGGGCTTTTCTGTGTGGTTTCTACTGAAAGCTGGGATGGATAACATCTGGGTTTGTGGCTTAATAGCCCAGACAGCTGTCTTGGCCAGCTCAGCATGTGTAGTGCATACAGCTGTGTATTAGGGTGATTCCCGGTAGGAGCCTAGTTGTGGCATGGTTTGGCAGCCCAACTCTGGTTCTCACTTGAAGCAGCTGCCTCAGGAGGAACAGCCACTTGTCTCTTGGACTTCTCAGGATGCCTGCCTGCGTGGTAAAGCTATAGTCCCTCAAAGTCCTGGCCTTAACCCACCACTGCCTTGTTGCTTAGTGGCAGAAACAAGTTAATGCTGCACTGTCCAGGGTGCGGGTGCAGGTGTGGTTGGAGGATTTTGTGTGTTGGGCTTTCCTCCTGGTAGCCCTAAGGAGGCTGCAGTGTTGTTCCTATCCTCATGGAGAAACTGAGGCACAGAACAGAATAAGGCATTTCCTGAGTGTCCACGGCTGGCTGGTGAGGCACTGATGAGAGTCTGACATGGATCCCTAAAGAGTGGCAGCTCCCTCTGTTCCTGCTTTGTCCACGTTGGTGATAGCACTTGCCTGGGCATCTGACTGGTCGGCTGACTCCGGCCTGCCATGTCCAGCTCTGCGTTTTGGCTGTGGTCCTCACCGCTCTCCACATACAGCTTGTTCTCCACCCTGACAGCTTCCCCATCTCCAAAAGGCCCAGAGTTCTCACAGAGGTGCTTGTCATCCGTCCTGGCCTCACTGCCCATGAGACGCCGGCTCTGGGGTGCTCATACTCGCCGTAGGGATTTGATTGCCCCTTGCTTGAGCAGACTCCGTTCTGTATGACGTGCCCTGCCCTCCTTCCGTGTTGCCAGCACACTTAGAACTGGGGACAGAGTGGCCCAGACCTACACTGGGAAGGAGCACGGCGGCTGTCCAGGGAGGGGTGTGTGGCTTCTGATGAGGTGAGGCGGTGCTACCTTCAGTATCCCCTTCTCCCTCCATCTGGGAAGGATTGGTCAAGCAGATTGGGGGTATGCTAGCTTCTCAAGGCTCTGTCACCCACATTCTGTTCTTGGGCTACAGGGTCACTAGTGAGCTCTACACACTCTCCAGCCACTGACTCCTCACTCCCAGAAAGAGGCCCTCTGCCCTCAGCGCTCAGCCCTCAGCCTTGCCAGCCAGGCATAGCAGGGAAGTCTGGAAACTACTTGGAAAAATCTGCTTCCTGCTCTGAGCCTTGGTTTCTGATCTGTAGGAAGAGTAGTCAGGACACACGTGCTTGTCTTGCCACCACCGGACACCAGGACGAGCCCTGTGGGGACACGCTTAGGTGCCTGTCTTTCTTTCTTTTTTTTCGCTTTTTCGAGACAGGGTTTCTCTGTGTAGCCTTGTCTGTCCTGGACTCGCTTTGTAGACCAGGCTGGCCTAGGACTGAGTGGGTGCAGGCCCGCCTTGCTCTCTGGCTAAGGATCCACCTGCCTCTGCCTCCCGAGTGCTGGGATTAAAGGCACGCGACCACGCCCGGCATTCCTGTCTTTCTTTTAGACTCAGTCCACCCCAGGCAGCCTCTTGCAGGGCTCGGTCATGCCCCTCCCCCACTCACTCCAGCGTCCCCAGATCCTTTCATGCCCCAGGCTTGTGGCTCCAGCTGCCCCTGTGCTGCAGAAGAGGCTTTTGGGGGACACCTGAGGTGACAGCTGAGCAACAGATGTGCTGAAGCTTGGCAGGGCCTGGAGGGGCAGAATGAGACATGGGGTGTGTCTTCCCAGGACAGAGTGGGGTGCAGGCCCTCCTCGCTCTCTGGCTAAGGAAAATGGCATAGGGTAGATTAGGAGTCCTGACTTCATGGGAGAGTCCCAGGACTGAGTGGGTGCAGGCCCGCCTTGCTCTCTGGCTAAGGAAAATGGCGTAGGGTAGACTGTCCCTAGGAGTCTTGACCTCATGGGAGAGCACTGAGGGTCCAGTCTGTCCTGACTGGGGCAGAGGGCCTTGAAGGCCACCACGCCCAGGACATCCTGGAGCAGGCATCAGCCACGCGCAGGGACCTTGGCTTTGCCCTGGACCCCAGATGTTTCCCCTTTCTGCCTTAGCCACAGTCTTGTCCTAGGGCTCAGAGAAAATATGTCCTCCACCCCCAAAAAAGGCATGGGATTGAGTACTTTTGTTTTTTGAAACAAGGTTTCTTTTTGTAGCCTTGCCTGCCCTGAAACTTGCTCTGTAGACTAGATTGGCTTTGAACATCTGCTTGTGGGTCGGACTTGGTGGTCCATGCCTTGAATCCCATCACTGGGGAGGCAGAGGCAGGGAGACCTCAGATAGAGGCCAGCCTGGTCTACAAAGTGAGTCCAGGACAGCTAGGACTACAGGTAGAGAAACCCTGTCTCAAAAAACAAAAACAGAACAAACAAAAATTGTGTGTGTGTGTGTGTGTGTGTGTGTGTGTGTAAAATAGATCTGCCTGCTTTCCGGAGTGCTGGCATTAAAGGCATGTGCTACCACACCCAGCCTCTTGAGCACTTTCTTTGCTCTCCTAATATGCTAGGTGAAAGCTGTTTTACACTAAGTTTCAGAATTAAAGTTGGTGACAGCTAGTAGCCCCTCAAGTCACCTTTGTTCCCTTAGTCTAGTGAATATATAAGGTTCATTTATGAAGGGAAATTTGAAAGTCTCTTCTTTTGGTTTAGGGGCTGGCAGCTGTCACTCACAGCCCATCCCTAAGCTAAGAGGGGCAGATGGCCAATAAAACAGTCCTATGTGCCAGATGAGGCCAGAAAGTGGCCAGCAGAATGGGAGGGGCCAATGGGAGTCTTCCCCCTCCCCTTTTTCTAAAAGCCAAGTGCCAAACAGATGCACAGGAAGGATGGACAGTGACTTCAAACCCTTGGCGAGGGCCTGGGCCTGCACCCAGCCACTGCCAGCATCCCTTCTGACGCCTTCCTTTTCTACTGCCTTTCTGCTTTTTGGGAAGTCAAGGCCGTCTCTTCCCATCACCCTCTGGTGTCCTGGTCAGACTGCCATTGCTTAGTATCCATTACAGTTGACGCCAGTTTGTTTAAACTTTGTGTCTAACATACCCTGCAAGCAGCCACATCTCAGCTATAACTAAGAGTTCCTGTCGCACTTTCTCAGCCTTTAGCAGCAGGACATTCTGACAGAGCCCAGGGCCCATGTGGACAGGTGACTAGACGGTCTACAGTGTGGGGGGCAGTGAGATCAGGACCTGTAGAATACTTGTGTGTACTGTAGAAGGTCCTTTACTCAGCCCTGACCTGTCCAAGACTGACAAGCAAGGCAGGAAATGTAAATCTTCTGTCCCCATAGACCTTTTCACTGGCCGCCGCTTTGGGGGGAGCCTAAGGTGTGTGTGAGTCTTCACCTCACTTCTGTAGCACCATCGGTGATCAGTGCTGGTCATTGCTACAGATGTAGAGGCCCCAGGACATGGGGTCCAGATGGTCATAGATGTTACAGAGGACTGTAGTGACCTTAAAGCCTCTTCCGTCACCTGGGAGTGAGTTTCCTATTCTATATAGCATGTTGACAGGGACGTTTCTTGTGTGTCCCCTGGTGAGGGTGGCAAACATCCTTAGCCTCAGGCCATTGTGTCACCTCGAGTTACCAGGTGTGCCAAACGTGCAGATCCTACAATACTGTATACTGAGCCCCTGGGAATCTGGGCCTCCTCCATCATCCACCCATCACCTGCCCATTCCCTTTCACACATGGCTCCTTCCCCAGAGGAGGCACAGTAGCCTGGGAGCCTGCTTTGTCTCCCTAGGGCACTCCCACAGCTGACAGGCGTTTCCTTCTTCCTCTGCAGAAGGATATGGCTTTGAAGCCACATGAACGGAAGGAGAAATGGGACCAGCGCCTCGTCAAGAAGCCCCGAGAGTCCGAGAACTGCCCATCTGCCGAGCTGAGTGAGAGCAGGCAGGTCCTGGAGGCGGGCGGTCCAGGGCAGGACCCCGAGCCCGCTTGTGAGGAAGTGACGAGGAAGGTCCCCCTGCAGCCCTCCAAACAGGTGAGCATCCTGTGCCCTCCCTGACTTTAGACCTCTGCAGTGGTGGGATCTGCACCAGGACCCTACGCAAACCTGGACCCCACGCTTTGGCGTCTCGCCTGCCTGGCAATGCACTTCATCATGGCTGGGCTCGGGGGTGGGGGATGGGGGGGGAACGGGGTAGACAGCTAGGAGCCAGGCTGGTCACAGAGGTGCGGGGACCTGTCTGCCCAGCTGGAAAGGCCTGCCTGGCCAGTGCTGTTGCTTCTCCCCGGGAGTACGGGGGTGTGTGCTGACCAGGACGGGTGGCAATGCCAAGCTGATAGGACAGCCCCGTTGCCCACTGCGCCCATCAGGTTCCGCCGACTAGGTGTCTCTATAAATGGATGTGGGGACTGTACCATGCTCCTGCTGAGAGAGGGGACTGTTCAGAAAAGGCTTCAGGTTGGTGGTCCAGGAGTGAGAGGAGAAACCAAGAAAAAGGATGGCTCCCCTGGCAGATCGTTCCTGACCAGATGAGGTCTGTTAGAGCAGAAGGAAGCTGGGCTGGGCTGGGCTGCCTGAGGAGGGGTCTGTCCTGAATCATGGCACAGTGCTGCAGCTGCAATCCTCCTGGGGACCCCAAAACTGTACCCACTTCTCATAGAAAGGGCCTTTCCTCAGCAGTCAAGGCTCTGCTGTGAACTCCCTTGGGAATTGGGCTCTGGAGAGGGAATAGCATGTCTTGGGTCTGGGCAGGATGGGGGGTCCGCCGGCACACCTGCCCAGGTGGACACATACTCTTTCTTCCATGCAGGTGTGCTCCCCAGAAGGGGGGCCGCTCCCAGCCAGCCCCTGGCACCAGAACGGCCCGGCCCAGCAACAGCAACAGCAACAGCCCAGCCAGTCCAGCCAGACCCAGGGGCCCCTCCCAGCCCCGGGGCAGCCCTGCCAGCCCCAGCGGCCACCCCTGGGTCAGCGTGTTTGGCCCCATCGATCACTTCTAGGCTTGAGACAGCCCTGCCAGCCCCGGCGCCCACTTCTGGGCCCTGGTCTGCACCACCGGCCCCAGCATCTGCTTCCGGCCCCAGAGCAGCTCAGCCAGACCCAGCGCTCACACCTGGCTCAGTCCCGCAGGTCACTCATGGTTCTTCCAGGCTCCAGGCAGCGCCTGCGGTCCATCCAGACTCCATGGCATCGCTACCGCCCACTTCGGTCCCTGTTGACCTTGTGTCACCTCTGCCGGTCTCTACTGACCATATGGCACCATTGCCTACCTTTTCGGTCATGGACCACACTGTGTCCCAGTGACCAGCCCTGTAGGGCTGCCTCAGGACAGCTCTGCCAGCCCCCACGGTCCCTGCTAGCCCAGTGCCAATCCCGTTGGACTGTCACCTTGCAACCACGCCGCCGTCCCACCCGCTGCCTTTCAGGCCAGTGCTGCGGCCCCCAGAGGGCACTCTTGGCCCCAAATCAGCAAAGCCAGCCCCATAGATCCCTCCTGGGCCAGCCTAGCTGCCCCCAACCACCACCATTGGGCCCCAAGCAGCCTCAGCAATTAGTTGAAGGCCCAGAACAAACGAGTCATCCCAACCTTGCCCTGCTGAGCCCTAGACAGTCACAACAACAGAAGTGCCCAAGCGTTAGCACAGAGCAAGCTCACCTTCCCAAACAGCCCCTCATGGGCCCAAAGAAGCCCCTGAGGTCACTTCTGGGCCCAGACCGACCTCGCAAACCCCAACCATTACTTCCCATACCAGATCGCCCTTCATTCCCGGGGCAGCCATGCCGGGCCCCCCAGCGTCTTCTGAGGCCCCTTTGTCAGCCAAGGCGGCGGTACCTGCTGGATCTGGTGCCAGCTCCTCATCCCCGGCCTTCGGTATTGGGTCATCCCTTCAGGCCCCTGAGGTCACAGTGGACTCGACACTCTGTCCCCGGGGGGACCCGGCCTTCAGTATTGGGTCATCCCTTCAGGCCCCTGAGGTCGCGGTGGACTCGACACTCTGTGGCAGGGGTGACCCAGCAAGGCCCATCTGTGAGTCTTGGAGCCTGAGCCTCGTAGATAACTTCAGGGTGAATTTGTCATGCTACAATTGGACTGCACTAGTGAGAACCTTCACTCTGTAGGCCTAAGATGCTCCCCAGGTTTCCCCAAGGCTGTTTCCAGACTGCTTGGCATTTGGGGGTCCGAGGCCAAGGCCCAGCGCCATCTCATCAGGAGAGATGAAATCCATGTCACCCCACTATCCCTTTCACGGGTATCCGGCCTCTTGCTGTCACTGTGTTCCTCACATGTGCTGCTCTGTGATGGACGCCTGCTGGGACAGCCATCATAAGGTCTTGGAGACCTTTGTGATCCCTTAGCATCTTTAGATGCTTCTAATTGCCAACGCTGAGCCTCTCATGCATGTGTAGGCAGCTCTGAGTGGTTTGTACATGTATGCCAGTATGTGATGGAGTGCATGTGTGCAGTATGTGGTAGGCACATGTGACAGAGTGCGTGTATGCCAGTATGTGGTGGGCACGTGTGGTGGAGTGCCAGCTCAGACCTTAAGCTCCTGTCCACCCCCTCCCCTGACCTGAGCAGCATGGCTCAGGGGACTCAGGGCCCCACTGTGGATTTGGTAGCCAGGTTTCAGGTCACAGTTTCTCTGTGGGATGATGCTGGAGCTACAGACTCAACAGCTGCGTGAGAGTTGCAGGGCTGGTGACTGACTGCTGCCCACCTCCAAGGCCTCTTCCTGCACCCCAGGGGCAGCACCTTGGGGCGGCTGGAAGCCCCTGTTAGGAGGCTGCTCAGCCCTGATATTGACACTGATTGCTACAGAGCCGTCTGCACCTGTCCCACAGCTCGCTACCCTGGTCAGGAGTACATCCCTGCCCAGTCCCATCTCAGGGCAGCCCCGCACTGGAGTCCACATGGCTAAGTTAAGCCCCTGAAGGGGAGGCAACCAGAGCAGAGAGGACCCTAGGTTTGGGATTTCTGTGCTGACTACCTGGGGTTCTCTGGGCTGAGCAGGCTCCAAGCTGTACCTGGCACCTCTTCTCCTTAGTCCTGTTTGCCCTGGACAGACCCTTTCTGATCCTCAGCTACAGCCTTTGAAGCAAGAGTTTGGGACTTATTTTTCTGATTATAAAAATAAAGTTCTGTGCCATTTGTATAATACTAGTGCTTTATAATTTAAATAGATGACCTGTGTCCCGTGATTTACTCCATTGAGAGTGTGTAGATGTGGTTTTCCATTTACTAAGTGCCAGATAAGAGGAGACGTGGAAGTCAAGTTCTGTCCTGTGGGTCTGGGGACGTCCTGTCTATGACCCAGGCAGGAACAGTAGAGCTTTGAGGGGGATGTTGAGGGTAGAGCTCTCGAGGGCAGGGTTCACATCCTTTTGAACCAGGCCAGTCTTCTGAGGAGCGTGGTTGCATGGGGGTGGCCATGGACCTAGAGGGGTTAGTGAAATGCTGTTACTGGTAAGGCGCTGTCCTGTACCCACACAGGCCCTTCTGTTCTGTTTGGGGCCAGAAAGTGCATTCTAACAGGAGCATCCTGGTGTGCTGTGAGCATCCTCTACTGCCCTAATCCAGGCTGCTGGTGTAGCCGGCCATCCTGGGTGTCTGTCCTTGACTCCCCCTTACTGTTTTATGTGTAGATACAAACCTTGCGGTGGTGGGCAGGCCAGCATAGATGGGCGCTGTTGTACCCATCTGGCTTTCTAGGCGTTTGTGGGCACTCACTAAGAGTACTAGAACCTAGTGGGTGGGATGGCTTAGCAGGTGCTTGTGCACAAGCCCTGATCCCCAGATGCCACAAGGTGGCAGAAGAGAACAGATTCCTGAGCTGTTTTCAGACCTCAACAGACGCTGTGACACATGGATACACACACCCACACACATTTAATGACCACAGTTAACATGGGGATGGCTTTGTCACCAGGTCCCTAGTGACTGGGTTACATACATGGACCATGTTCTGGAACCTGCCTTGGGGAGCTACTGTCGTGACTACATAGAAAAGGCAAATATTCATAGCTGACCTGTGGTGTTTCTGAACAGCTAGAGGCAGGTTCCTCTGTGGATTTGTCAGATTCTAGTGTTGCTGGCTTAACCTGCTTGACCAAAGGACACGGCTGTGTGGATTTGCCAGGGCGGGGCCCTGAGGTTGCCCGCAGCTGCCCTCGCAGCTGTAGGGGTCAGTGGGCTCAGTCTCATTGGGATGATAGGAGACCAGAAAGCCCTTTGGAAGTGGGGCTTGGGAGGTGCCGTCGTCTGAGTGGCCACCAGCGTCTATTTCCTGTTGCTAGGGCTTCTCTCACTGTACCGGGTTCAGCACAGCCCTCCTTAGCCAGGGGCAAAGTAGCACAACCAAGGGTGGGAGGGAGCCTGTAGAAGCCAGTGGGGTCCCTGCGGAGTCCTTAACAGGAAGGTGAATCTTGCCAGTAGTTGTGTGTCCCCCTGGGAGGCCAGGTAGCCCCTGTTGGATCCTTGGGTTTTACCATGGCTGAGTCAGAATGTGGTTTGGGGCAGCCTCGGAGGGAAGAATGCAAGCACAGACTACCTTAAACACCACCTCTCCAAATTGCGTGCGTGCTTGGCTCGCCCTGCCTTGCATGACTGCAAAGGTATGTCTGGCAAGGCAGGTGCTCATTGCCTGCTGCACCCTGCCCTCCATGTTAGAAACAGCCTGTGAAGTGAAGTTGCCAGCCTTCTCAAACTCCTCACCAGGATTCATCCAGACGCAAGTCCCAGCTTGCTGATCCCTCCTGAGTCCTCTTCTGATAAGGCGGCACCTAGCAGTGTTAGAGGAAGGGCATATGGGAGCAGGATCACCTATACCCTGGCCAAGGAAGTGAGGCCAGACCAGAGATAGGAGGGCAAGGAGCCAGGGCCTAGTGTCATGTCTCCTCCCCTGGGTGTGGCCAGACCTGGGATCTCTTCATGCCTGTCAACCCAGATGGGCCCAGAGTCCCAGGAAACAAGTGGCAGAGTGTGGCCCTCCTCAGCTTGAAGCTGCAGTGACAGGTAGATTCTGTCCATAGGAGCTAGTTGTGTGTGTGTGTGAATTACTGAGATGATGATGGTGTGTGTCTGTGTCTCTGCAGTTAGTGTTAGAAATGAAATCTAGCACAAGGGCCTGAGCATACAGACATGTTTCGGGGGTGGGGTGGGGGGGGAAGCTTTTTATTTTTTTTATTTTTTGGTTCTTCGAGACAGGGTTTCTCTGTGTAGCCTTGGCTGACCTGGACTCGCTTTGTAGACCAGGCTGGCCTAGAACTCACAGTGATCCACCTGCTCTGCCTCCCAAGTGCTGGGACTAAAGGCGTGCGCTACCACGCCCAGCTGATAGCTTTCTATTTGCCTTTTTTTTTTTTTTTTTTGGAGACAGGGTTTCTCTGTGTAGCCTTGGCTGTCCTGGATTTACTTAGTAGACCAAGTTGGCCTCGACCTCAGAAACCAATCTGCCTCCTTGAGTGCTGGGATTACAAGGTGTATGCCACTGTGCCTGGCTACTCAGCTAGCTTCCATATATATATATATAGCCTGCATGTACACCTGTGCACCAGAAGAGGGCACCAGATCTCATTATAGATGGTGTTGAGTCGCCATGTGGTTGCTGGGAATTGAATTCAGGACCTTTAGAAGAATAGGCAGTGCTCTTAACCTCTGAGCCATTTCTATAGATCTTTTTTCTTAGTTTTTTGAGACAGGGTTTCTCTGTGTTATCTTGTAGACCAAGCTGGCCTTGAACCACAGCCACCTGCCTGCCTCTACCTCCCCAGCGCTGGGATTATAGGCCTGCACCACCATGCCCGGCTTCAGCCAGCTTTCTTATGCAGCCCAGGATCACTAATGGCATGGCCCACTGTGCACTGGGAATGGCCACAATCCAATCTGATCAAGGCATTTCTTCAGTTGAGGTCTCTTCCTAGCCAGTTCTAGGTTGTGCCAAATTGACCGTAAAAGCTAAGTAGGACAAGTAATGAAGCTGAGGAAATCCCTTGCTGAGTTAACTAAGAAAAACACCACCTTAGCTGCCACAGACAGGAAACATGATCAGGGATGAGCTTGTTCCAACCAAGGCAGTAACAGAGAAATTCCTCAAAAAATGGTCACAAAATGAATATAAAGCTGAGTACAGTGGCAAACACTTCTGAGGCAGGAGATCGCAAATTGGGGTTCATAGTGGTACCCTGTCTCAAATGCTGACTAGATAAGAGAGACAGTCTGAACTGCCCTGTGTCTGCCGGCCTCAGTTTCAGCCTGTGAGTCTCTAGGACCCTTCCTCCAGTCAACTCCATCTTTTCCCCTATTACACCGCAGTCTGTGGTGTTTCAGGCACATTGTGCTGTGGACAGCTTGCTTAGCCTGTCTGCAATCTGGACAGCCCAATAATCTCCCCAGGGCCAACATACCACAGAACCAAACCCAGACTCCAACCCAGGCAGTAGCGAGGCCCTTGGCCATCCCCGCAGACCCCTGCTCTCCTTGCCCCAAGGTAGGCAGTGGGGTTTCCCTGTAAGTGTGCCCTGTGTGGGAGGGTCTTTAGAGGGTTCCCTCCGCCACAGGCTGAAGCCCACCTTCCTGTATGTTGTATGCCATCCCTCAGGGCCTGACTCCCCTTTGTAGCTTTTTCCTCTAGCTGTCTTCGTGTGGTGACCTGTTTGCTCAGCTTTCTCCAACCAGGCCTCTCTTATGGACCATAGTCTAGTCACGACCACTTCCTGCGTGGCCGCTGTTCGCTTGGGTTTTCTGGGCAGTTTGGGCAGGGTAGATCCCATTGAAGGAGGTGTGAGCTTGTCTCACAGAAAACCAGTTCTGTGCCTTTCCTTTCTGTGACGCTAGCTCATGACAGCCCACTCTTAAGGCTATCAGGAGGACTGGTGAGTTTCGCTTGCTTTGTCCTTAGTTGGCGCCTGGCAGTGCCCGCGTGACCAGAAGTTCCTGCTACCTCCATCAGGCCTGGGGAGGCCCCGGCTCCTGACAGGCGGCTCTGCAACCCCGGCACCCATGCCTGTCTGAGTTCACCTTCGCCAGGCCACTTTTTTCAGCAGGGCCCAAGACCTGTGGCTCCCGCATTCCTCCGTGAGCTGGCAATGGCCGCCCACCTGAGGATCAGATGTTGCTTTTATACTCCAGCACTGCCTCCTGTGTGTTGTGTGTTACAGGAGCAGCAAGTTATTTCTTAATAATATACTTTTAGTGTTTCATACATGTCTACAATGCATCATACCGCCTGCACTGCCATTTCTAGCTTGGCAGCGTCCCTTTCTGGGTCTCTGTCTCCGTCCTTATAAAGTGATAATGTTCATAATATGGCTTCAGGATATGTAACTGAGAGGCAGAAGAGTAAATCAGCAGGGTGCGGTGGCCAGAGCCTGTATTTCACCTGCAGAAGTCAGGTTAAGCCTCCCTTTGGCTGCTTGAAACTCTTGTCTTCAGAAAAACATGCCAAGGTGCTGGTGGACTTGAACTGAGTGCGGCAGTTACCGTTACTATGAATTTGGTGATTTCCTCTTCTCATATTGCCTGGCTGGTTTGAGGCCCAGACGCTGGAGACTGTAGGCTCAGCCCTCTTCTTTAGCACGGCTGTGACCAAGCCAGACTTTCCAGTGTGATAGCTGCATGGAGAAGCCCCTTTGGGCTAGGGTCAGGGAGAAGCATTCAGGATGCAGGCTGGCAGGAGGCTGCTGATGTGAAGGCTCCCACATCACCCAGCAGGTCCCTGTGAAAGTGAAAATGGGACAATGCTGTGGTTCAGATCTGGAGCATCTCTCAAGGCCCGTGTGCTAAAGGTGGCAGCCTCTGGACCTGCCGGCATACAGTGGAAACCCTAGGGGCTTAGGAGGAGGAGAAGGCCAGATCCTTGGAGGCATGTTCCTGAAGGGCACTGTTGGTCCCCAGAACCCTGCCAGTCCCTGTCTCTTGCCACGAGACGTTGCCTCACCACAGAACTTACCTATCTGAAGCCTGGAAGTGTGCAGAGAAACTTGAGGACGGCCAGCACTCAGCTCCCCAACACTGCGGAGCATAGGAACACAGTCACCCCTAAACACTGCCTACTACGCCAGGCAGATGATCCCTGCTACCAAGCTACCAAGTTCTCGCACTGTGAATAAGGGAGAGGCATCAGCCAGGAGTCTGTTGGCTAGTCAGCATTACATACGAGGTAACCAGCTTGCAGGAAGGAAAGATTGGGCTCGTGGTTTTAGAGGCCCAACCTGGTCTCTTGGGCTTGTCGCTTTGGACAGGCTCTAGAAATAGCGGGCAGGGCTTGTGTTAATCCCAGCTGAGCCCGGAGAGATGAATATGAAGCCGAGAGAGGCTCACTGAGAGGGAACTTCCCCAGTTGGAGCCTCATGCTAATTACAGCCATGAAAATGCATCTCCTCCCTGGGCTCCATCTGATATAACTAAACTCAGCATTACGCCAGCTCCATTACAGGGCCTTACTCTCCATCCAGGTGTTATGGCCTGGGTCGTTGGCAGGTGGGAAGCCAAGGGTCTCCTTCTAGTGCCTTCACTAGGAGGCATGGGCTGCTCTGCATGCCTGCAGCGACTGCGTGATTCTCCTCTTGCCTTGGCACCTGTGACCCTTCTCTGGGATGCCCACCATCTCCTCAGCAGGCGAGACCCTTCTTTCAGGCAGAAACAGGTCATGTTTTCTTTCCCCTCCTTGGCTCATGTAAAAGCAGGTACTTGCACCTGTGCCAATCACTGGAGCAAAGTGTGGGGCACTAGTGAGCCACTTGGAACTGGACCTTGGGTCCTCAGGAAGAGGGATATTTGGCCTTGACCACTGAGCCATCTCCCCACCTTCCACTGGGGACAGTATAAACAACAGTGGCATCTCGGGGCTAAGTATGATGGGAAAAGAAGCAACTGGAGTGTGCCTGCCAGGGAGACCTGGGATCTGTCCCTCCTGGCCAGATGATCTGAGGACTCAGTCCTGAAGAGGGCTGTATGGCGTACACAGCTGAGGACCTGTGGAGCGGAGTGTGCTCAGCGAGTGTTGTGGTCAGGGGTAGGGACCATTAGGCCCAGATGCAGCAAAACAAAAAGGTGAGCTTTGGGGCTGGAGAGATGGCTCAGTGGTTAAGAGCAGTGCCTGCTCTTCCAAAGGACCGGGGTTCGAGTCCCAGCACCCACATGGCAGCTCATAACTGTCTGTAACTCCAAGATCTGACACTCCCACACCAACGTACATAAATTAAAATTAAATAAATATTAAAAAAACAAAACAAAAAAAGGTGAGCTTCATTGCTGTGCTGGCTGAGGTCCTTTGCTGTGCCAACTCCTATTTAGGGCCTCAGAAGACATGGCGGGGTGGGGTGGGGGGGCAGGCCAGGGCTCAGACCTGACAATGAGAAGGGGGCTACGGGTTGGGAAGCAGCAAGCACATCAGAGATAGTCACAGTCCAGTCTCTCAGCGTTCTCTTTCTCTGCTGATGTCTGGTTGCAGCACTGTGAGATCCAGGGAGTCAGGGTCACTGTGGCTGTGGACTTGGGCTAGTACCAAGCTTGGACCCAAGATGTGCTATTTCTGGGAAGCCTCTAAATAAAGTCCTTCAGATGGTCCCTGTCTAGAGTAAGACCAGGGGCCAGTGACCTGAGGATGTGGGAGCAGGGATCCGGGGGTCGGGGGTGGGGGCAGAGCTTGGGCACAACACACATATGGACTGCACTGTGTGTACAGGGCACACCATGCACATGTGGTGTATTGTGCATATAGGATGCACATGGAAGGCCATGTATTCAAGATGTACCTAGGGCACACAGGAAGTACCATACGTATAAGGATGGGTCTGGGATACCTGAGGGAGCTGCTGCCCCTTGCAAGGCAGCCAGGCAGCCTCCTCCTCCTCCTCCTCAATGCAGGAAGTGAACTGCCCCACCCTGGTCCCCATGTTGCAAATACAGAGGTTAGGTAGACTGTAGAAGGCCACACTACGTTAAGCGTTTGCCTGAGCATAACAGTTTGAGGTGGTGTTAGAAGTGTGTCACTGGGAATATTTCAGCTTGTGTGTGACTCAGCAGACTTGGATGCACACTATCCAGGCCATCTTGTGTGTCTTCTCAGCCTGAATAATGGGGTTCTGAGGTCCAATGGGCCTTTGCTGAGCTGGGGAGCCCGTGAGGTGTGAGCACTGTACAGTAACATTTCATGGACACCCTGGGGCATGTTCACAGCGATGTGTGTCCACACGTGCTTTCCGGGTCTGAGCCCTGGTTGACTTCCTAACTTATGCAAGTGAGAAGGGACACTCCTGGGCCCTGCATCCTCCACTCAGCAGCAGATGGATCAGGGCCCATCCCTTGCACAGGCTAGTTCTGTGCCCAGAACCTCAGTGTATCTGAGTACCAGAGCAAACCACATGTTTCCTGCCTGGGACAGCAGTGCACTTGGCCACCAGCCCTAAAGCCATCACTTCCATGTGCAGCCTGGAGCTGAGTGGGGAAGGATGCAGCTCACAGCTAAAGCCACCGTTTCTTTGCCGCTAGAGCCCTTTCCCAGCCTGCTAGTCTGGTTGCCCTGTTTTGAGGAGCACTAGCTTGCAAAGCTGATTGCCAAGTGTTCAGGAAATTTACAGGCTGTTAAACCGTTGGTAGCTTAAGGCAGACCTGGTGTGAGCATCTACTCTGTGGAAATTGGCAGGCATCACTGGGGGCCTCTCCCCTGGCTTTGGCCCTGCTAACGAGAGTGAGGTAGTGTTCTATCTACCCCGCCCCTCTGTCTGCACAAGGAGTGTCAACCAAAGCCCTGTGTGTGTTCCAGCGTTTACTGGACACTGGCGCCCGAGGAGTGCACTCCCAGCACTCAAGCTCTCACTTATCACGGGTGGTACCTACTGAAGTCCATGCACTACACTGTGCCTCAGTTTCTCTGCTTGCCCAGTCGGTAGCATGTGCACATAAGTAACAGTGAGTAGGTGCAAGTAAAGTGCCTGTCAGCTTACTGTAGTTTTTACGTCCGTCCCGTGCCCTACCATACCAGGAGGAAGGGAGTACGTGCTGGCAGAGGATGTAGGGGGGGGGCGAAGCAGCCTGGCTCACAGTGTACCCTAACCCATGTTATGGACCTTGGGACATGCTGGGCTGCAAGGTCAGTGCAGAGAGGACACTAATAAGCACCGTAAGCTTGGGAAGCCAATAGGACACTATTGGCCTTTTTCTGAGGCCAGCTTGTCTGTCTGGGCCCCTGATCGTTGCCCCACCTCCCTCCATGTCACTTTCTGGAACTCTCCTGGTCCCTTGCCTGGGAGCTTTTCTCCTTGCGTCTTCCCCATAGACCTACACAGCACAGAGCCAAGGCCTGAGTCCCAAAAGACTGAGGGCCCATAAAAGTTTTAGCTCCAAGGCTGCCAGTTTGGCTTCTAAACCTGCTTCTTGGAGCTGCCAGTGACCCCAGGCTTATGAGCCCTCGGGTGCTGTCCAGAGATGCCCTGGGCTCATGGTGCCGTCTGGTACCTGGGGCAGGAGGGGTGGGTCAGTGGTTAGAGCACTGGGTGCTTACAAACTTCTGTAATTCCAGTTCTGGGAGATTTGATTGGCTTCTTTGGGTACTGTTTGCATGTGGTACACAAACAAACAAACAAACAAACAAGAATTATAACATTTGACTCACTGGGCCAGAGAGATGGCTCAGTGGTAAAGGTACTTGCAGGCAAGCCTGACAACCTGTGTTCAAGTTCTGGGTCCTACTTGGTTAAAAAAAAAAAAAAAGTGATTTCTACAAGCTGCCTTGTAACTTCCACCGGTGCACTGTGGCATGTGCACTCACAAATATACGCAAAATAGTGTATAAATTAAGTCCCCACTTGAGGCTGGATGAGACCAGTCATGAGGCTCCATCAACATGGTCAGGCTATAAGACCAACAAAAGAACTGTGCTGTCAGGGTGACCTCAGAAACTCACAGGGACTATAAGGAAGAATAGAGGCTGAGTGTGGCTGTGCCACCTGGGATGCATGTGCAGTTTCACAGACGTCATGTTTGGGGAGATCCTGCTTCACACCCAAGCCCAAGAGAGCACTGCCTGTGGCTACGTAAGGGAGCTGTGTGTAGGTGCGGGACCTGTAGTTCCTCCCCAGGCTTGGCTTCCCGGCAGTCCCTGTAGACCTCCTGGACTGCTGAGGTTGCAGACACCCAGACATGTTGCAGGACCAAAGTTTAAATGACTGGACCAGCCTTGACCTCAATGTCTGGAGCCTCCCAAAGTGGAACGGACAAACTAACCCAACTCTGTCCGTCCGAGCGGTTATGTCACAGAGCAGAGGAAACACTGCCCAGCAGAGGGGTGAGCTTGTCTGCCCAGCATAGGGGTGAGCTCGCCTGCCCAGCATAGGGGTGAGCTCGCCTGCCCAGCATAGGGGTGAGCTCGCCTGCCCAGCATAGGGCTGAGCTCGCCTGCCCAGCATAGGCGGTGAGCTCGCCTGCCCAGCATAGGGGTGAGCTCGCCTGCCCAGCATAGGGGGTGAGCTCGCCTGCCCAGCATAGGGGTGAGCTTGCCTGCCCAGCATAGGGATGAGCTTGCCTGCCCAGCATAGGGGGTGAGCTCGCCTGCCCAGCATAGGCGGTGAGCTCGCCTGCCCAGCATAGGCGGTGAGCTCGCCTGCCCAGCATAGGGGTGAGCTTGCCTGCCCAGCATAGGCGGTGAGCTCGCCTGCCCAGCATAGGGGTGAGCTCTCCTGCCCAGCATAGGCGGTGAGCTCGCCTGCCCAGCATAGGGGTGAGCTCGCCTGCCCAGCATAGGCGGTGAGCTCGCCTGCCCAGCATAGGGGTGAGCTTGCCTGCCCAGCATAGGCGGTTAGCTCGCCTGCCCAGCATAGGCGGTGAGCTTGCCTGCCCAGCATAGGCGGTGAGCTTGCCTGCCCAGCATAGGCTCGCCTGCCTTGTGGCATGAAGCAGTCCCTTCTGCCTGTCCTCCCACCTTTCTTTGCAGTTGGCCTCTGTAGCACCTGCTGCCGTCTTTCAGGCTATGTCACGTTTACTGAGAGCCTTTTGAAGGCTCCCTGTATGGCAGAGTATGTGTCTGCATGTCCATTGTACAGAAGAGCCCAGCGTACGAGAACTCAGGAAATGCTGGCTCATTGGTTGGTTGACTGTTTAGTTGGCTAGTTGGTTGGCTGGCTGGCTGATAAGCTGAATATTTGGATGGAGGGATGATAGATGGACAGACGGATGGGCGGATGCTTACTGATGGATAGCTTGTCACTTGGCTGATGAGTAGATAAGTGATGGACTGGTGTCTACAAGGCCCAAAGGTGGGCATCAGTACAGGTGCTCTCACCTGCCGCCTGGCACAAGCAGGCCTCTTTCTGGCTCCAGGCAGACACGGTCCAGGTACACTGATCTCATTCTTCCATCCAGTGCTGGAGATGAAAGCATGGCACCTCCCAGCCTCTGGCAGAGCTAACAGGAAACTCTCTCAGAGCGAGTGAGAAGCAGGAAACACCAAAGGGCAAGCAGATTGGACTGTTTTGAATCCACCTGGTTACAGAAGTAGGTGACAAATATCCCATGTGTCTGTGATTGTAGAGGTTTCCTGGATACAGGACTCAGTCAGCTCTATACATCTGCAGGGAAGGATAACAGCACCAGCCCAACCCCCTTCAGGACTCCATCACAGAGTCGTAAGGTGCAGCACTCACTCCAGTGTCTGGCTTAGAGAAAAGATGGCTTCTGTATGTATGTGTCAAGCAGAAATCATGCCCCGTGTCCTCACGAGTTGGCAGCAAGTCTTCATCCACTGTGGCTCAAGAGAGAATGCCCCCCACAGCAGTCAACCTGTTGACAGAGACACTAGTAGATTCTCATGGGCTTGTAATGGAAAAGTCCGCATGAGGGTGGCTCAGTCAGTGACTGTGGTCACCTTCGGCTTCTCAGGCTAGCCCCGTTCGCCTGCACTCGCCACTGCGACAAAGACACCAGCCTTCACTTCCCTGGGGCCTTACACAGTTTTCCAGGCGAGGGATCCCCCTCCCCCCATTAAGTCATCTGAACACGCACCAACATCCAGTCAGTGTCTCGGCCTTGGTTCTCAGTCAGCTCCGAGAGGAAAGGTGTGTGGATTCCCGGAAGTCTGGGGTTGAGATGTTGGCAGATAGGAGGGCTTAAGCCAATCCCAGCCGTAATCTGGTTCTAGGGCTGGCAGTGGAATGACTGGCTGGATTCTGAGGACTTTGACAAACCCATACAGCGGCTCTGGAGGTAAGAGAGGTGGGAGCAGGATGAATGTTCATGTGCACTCACACAGCTCCTTAGTGTCCGGCGCTGGCTGAATTCTCTACCAAGTTTGTTCATGAGGAAACCAAGCTCATCCGTTACAAGATAGGGGAGTGTTCCCCATTAAGCAGGCTACAGCCCTGCACTGGGCAGAAGTTTGAGGTCATCATGCCTGGACATTTGCGCTCATGTCTGGGACCTGAAGGTGGCCTCTGCAAGTAGTCCCAGGGTACTATGAGCCTAACTATGTAGGTGGTGTTCCTGCTGGCGATGGTGTCGAATGCCAAGGCCAGTGCTATCTGTCACTTTGTTTGAGCTCTGCTTCCAGCCTTGCCTGGGCCTGTTTTCTTTTCTTTAGGTTGAAAGTGAAATAGGTTGTCCTAAGGGCTGTTCCAGACAGCCAATGGTCTCAGGATGTGTAAAACACTCAGGATAGTCAACTAGTCCCTGGGGCATTTGCCCGAGCCTACACCAGTGTATCAGTTCCATCCTGAGATGGCAAACTGAGGCATCCAAGAGCCAAGAAGAAGTAGCTCAGTGTCACATACCTAAGGGGCCGCTGGGCCTACCTAAGCGGGCACTGTGTGTTCGTGGCTGTAATGCCTTGATGTGGTAGGAAAGGGCAGCCCAGCCCAAGCACAGCCTCAGCAGGAAGAGGCTAGGCCATGGGCAGGGAGCTCAGTCCCCTGGGGCAGCTGCAGAGTCAGTGACGTGATGGTGCGGCTCCCTGGGGCGTTTCTTTCTTGTCCTGTAGTCAGCCAGGTGGGTTTCCTGGCCCTGCTCTTCTTCTGTCTCTCCCAACAGATGCGTCCTCAAGTTAAGGCAAAGTGCCCCCTGTCTCACTTGACATGTCCGGCCCTGGCATAAGCCTGACTCCAGTGGTGTTTGTGGGGAGGGTATGACCCTCCTCAGGAAATCTTACTGGTCAGTGCATGTTTGTCTGATTTTTTTTCTCCCTGTCCCCAGATGAAGGTCACCATGGCTAGAGGGGGCGACCGGGACAGTGACGACGACGACAGTGTCCTTGAAGCCTCCAGTTCTCGGCGCAGCAGCTCCCGGGACCAGCTGAGTGATGTGAGTACCCATCGCTGACCCCCTGGTGGCCTCCTGCAGGTACCTCACGACCTTGTCCATGCCTGGCAGCTTACGTGGAGGCTGCTCACGAGCAGTTAGCACTTTGTCTTCCTTCTCCAAAGCGTAGTTTTTCACAAATCAGGATCTCATCAGTAGGGGGGTGGGGGTGGGGGTTGGTTAGATGAAGGGCTGCAGTTAAGGAGCCTGAGGGAGCCCATCCGAACTGTTCAGCGTCTCATAGTGCACAGCATAGCAGCCTGAGACCTGACCTGGAGCCCTAAGGTGGATATTCTCCTGCCCTGGGGCAGATGCTACACCAGCATCCTGCATTGATGCCTCCACAAATGTATCTGGATCCATAGCTCTAATGCCCTGTCTGAAACATCAGGTGCTAACCTTGCCCAAAGCAGAAAGGACAGCTGTGCATCTTGGCCTGGGTCCTGAGGCACCTGGGACTGGTGGTGCTGGGTAGGGATGCCCATGCAGTGATCTGAATTGGGGATCTATCAGTGTCCCTGAGGGGCGATCCTGAGTACTAGGTCTCTGGGATAGTCCTCCACAAAGGCAGGTGGAAGCGGCCTGGAGCCTGTCACAGGGCTGGCCTGGGGGGCATAGCCAGGGCAACCTTGGACATTCAGGCTAAGCCAAAACTGAGGTATAAAGACTCAAGAACTGGGGCAGAAACCTGAGGGGCTGGTAGCTTAGGAGATGGCCCTGACACCCACCCTGCCCAGCTTCTGAAGTGGCTTCAGGGTGGCACATTTTTTTGAAGGACTAAATTGAATGAGTCTTGTCTCATTATCATTTAAATAGGGGATTGGGGGTGCAGCCTGCTGCCGCAGAGGGAGGCATAATTGTCAGGCTCCTGATCTTGTTGCCGCAAGATGGGAAAATAGGCTGGTAATTGTCTGGGGCCGCAGGGCTGCCCTAGTTAGCACTCTAATTGCGGCCCAGGATGAATGAAGCTGCATTCTGAGCACAGCTCGACGTGAAGCCGAGAACTCGCCAGTTATGCCCCACCCCCACCCTGTCAGCTGCCTGAGGCTGGCAGGTGGGACCAAGCCCCGGGTAGGGTTAGGTGACCCTAGGCCTAGCCCTGTCAGTCGTCTGCAGGAAAGGCTCTCAGGGACTGCCCTAAAGGAAGCGAGGGTTGCAGCTCAGCTTACTGTCCCGTTTCCCTTTGCTGGCTGTTTCCCCATCACAAGCCAGCAGGAGGGTCCCTGCCACCCAGCCCCACTGTGCACTTAGCAGTAGCTGCTTCTGTTGTGTGTGCACACACATGATGTAACCTGGCACGCGGCCCAGCACTGGGGCTGTGGAATCCCCAGCAGCTGGAGCTGCCCCTGAGTCCTCACGCCAGCCTCCATCTTGGTTCTCTGCTAGCCCTCGAGCCGCCTGGCCTGTAGGGCCCATTCTGGATTCCTCCAGAAGGGCCTTCCTGTGGACCAGAGAGGATCAGCAAGGGTCTTTCGGGGTGCAGCTTTAGCACCTTAGTCCCAAAGGAGCTGAGGCTCAGCTAAGGGCATCTCTGTAGGCCCAGCAAAGCTGTCGCGGTAGCTCCTGTCCTGACCAGATCACAAGGGAGACACTGCTTCAGGAAGGCTCCAAAGCCTCTCTGGTGCAGGACAAGACTGCCCTCAGCCCTGTTCTCCCCTCTCCAGCGAGGCCTTACTGTCCCTCGGGTCTGGTGGCCTGTCTGCTGGGGCAGTGGGCTGCAGCCTAGCCAGTCCTTGACTGTCTTCCTGCTTTTTCCCCACAGAGCTCGGCACAGGCGGTTTCCGGGAGAGGCTACTCAGTAAGTCTTCAGCCCTGCCTCCTTTGCAGCCTTTGTCCTTGCCTCAGGGCCATCCCCAGGCCCTTAGTGGCCTCGCAGCTCCAGTGCCTAGGGGCCCTTACCACCTGCAATCTTTCCCTTCGGAATCCTGGTTGGTTCTGACCCCAATAGCTGCTGGGCAGGCACAGGGTGGACATGCCCCTGGGCTGAGATTCACGGGAAGTTTGATGCTCAGGGACTCATGTAAGACAGAGTCTCCAGGACTTTAGTGAGGAACCTGAGGTGCCGTGGTCCCAGTGCCAAGAAGTGGGGAGCCTCAGGTTGCTGCCTCTAAGCTCTGGCTAGGGACCAGACCAAGGTTCTTTGGTGTCAAAGATGCCATACTCTAGCCCCAGCCCCATCTACCTGCTAAAAGGGCTTGAGCTCAGGCTTAGGGGAGGTTCAGATGCTACTGTGTGTGAAGACTGGGGAGGTGAGTGTGTGCCCAAGTGGTGGGCTTATGCCCACTGGGGCAGGGTGCCACTCAGCAGGCTCATGCTGCAAACCTCGCTGTGTGGCTGACATGCCCAGGTCAGCAGGAGGCCTTGACACCTGCTTGGTGAGATCCACTAGAAACATGACCTTAGATGCACGCGATTCCCTCATTGTCCTGAGTTTGTGGCGTGGCCCTGGCACCGGCCGGAACATCTCCTCATGACTTACTTTCATTTTCTCTTAAGTATCAGGAGAAACATTAATGACATCATAAAACCCAGAGCTTCATAAAAGCCCTTTCTGCAGATTTATAGCCGTTTCGGCTCATCGGAGGGCTAGGACTCCTCCTGCCTCATCCCTGCAGCCCCAATTTACTGCCAGTTAGGGCCTGCCCTTCACTCTCTAAATCACAGTGGCTTTTTATGGGGTATGTAATTAACCCATTAATTACCCACTGGCCTATTGGAGCAGCTCCTTCAATCCTGGTCTCTACCCTGGGATTCCAGGACACTGGGGGAAAAGCAAGGAAGGTATTGGGGTTGGTCAGCAGCTCAGTCAGCCTCGGTTGACATTTCAGAGGCCAAAGCAAGGGCAGGGCCACCTGCCTTAGCTGAGGAGGGGGCGCTGGCGTCTTCTCCCTCCATCTGCACTCCTCACTCCCAAACGCCGACGCTCATTAGACCTTGCTCAACTTTCAGCCTGGGTTTGACTGAAAAAAGTCCAGTATTTGGGCCTTTGATCTTACAGGCTACTGACATCTTGGAGGGGTGATTCCTGCAGGACCTTTCAGAGGTGACTTGTAGCCTTTTTTTGTAGGATGTGGCCTTGGGCAGCCTTGTTCACGCCTGAGAACAGCAGCCCTTGAGTGTGGTTGGGATGCATCTGGCATGACGGACAGGGCTTTCCTGTCACACACACACACCCCACCCCCACCCCACCCCCATGTCCTGATGCTCCTGAGAATGGCACTGTGGCCAGGATGTGTTGGACACTGGGCAGTAAGCTGCTAAGAACTCAGACCAAAGCTTACTTTGTAGAGGGCTCCAGTGGCCACAGAAGAACCTGCAGGCAGTGCTCAGAGCTGTAGGGGCTGAAACAGCCAGAACTGGATTCAAGCTACGCATACCTGGGCCAGCACCTAGACAGAGTTTAAATCTAGGCCCCATATCTGTCATCTAAATTTCCAGTGGTTTGAAACATCACATGGGGGCTGGGCGTGGCAGAACATGTCTTTAATCCCAACACTTGGAGTCAGAGGCAGACAGATCACTGTGAGTTTGAGGCCAGCCTGGTGTACAAAGTGAGTTTAGAACAGCCAAGGCTACATAGAGAAACCCTGTCTTGAAAAACCAAAAAGGAGGAGGAGGACGAGGAGGAGGAGGAGGAGGAGGAGGCGGCGGCGGAGAAGGAGGAAAGATCCCATGGATAGGAAGAATGCTATGTCATGGAGCACACTCCTGATGCTGAGGCCCTGTGTGACAGTAACATTGGACAGAAGTTCTACAGCTAATGCAGTTACATAAGCGATCTCTGGTGTGCCTGTGGTAAAGCAGACAGACCCCGGAGTATCTGGGGCATCACTGCTCCGAGCCACCGGGCCATTTTTTTTTTTGTTATTCCAAGTCCACAACCATCACAAACCTTCCTAAGACCTTGCTTTTCTGTTTTCTTAAGAAGCCTACAATAGCCAGACGTAGTGGTGCATGCCTTTAATCCCAGCACTCGGGAGGCAGAGGCAGGGGGATCTCTGTGAGTTCGAGGCCAGCCTGGTCTACAGAGTGAGTCCAGGACAGCCAAGGTTACACGGAGAAACCCTGTCTTGAAAACAAAAAACAAACAGAAGCCTACAATAGGGGCTGGGAATTTAGCTTAGTGGTAGAGCGTTTGCCTAGCAAGCGCAACCCTTGGGTTCAGTCCTCAGCTCTGGGGAAGAAGAAGAAGAAGAAGAAGAAGAAGAAGAAGAAGAAGAAGAAGAAGAAGAAGAAGAAGAAGAAGAAGAAGAAGAAGAAGAAGAAGAAGAAGAAGAAGAAGAAAGAAGAAGAAGCCTACAGTTAACTTGCCAGATGCTTGTAGCTTATTCCCCAGTGGCAGCTGCCTAGGTGTGACAGATGGTGGCAGGAAAGGAACCAACTGATCTGCAGTATAGCTGTAGGGCTCCCATCTGAGCAACAGACCCAGGAGGACCTTGGGGCCTACACAGCCTAGATCCTATTAAACCTGACTTGAGTTGACGTATCTCTTGGGTCTTCCTGTGTAGAATTTCTTGCTGCAGAGTGCCATTGTGAGCCCCAATGGATGCAAGCTGTCTTCACCAGGAACCTCGTGTTCATTTGTCCTGTGGGACAGGTGGAGGCTGAGCTTCAGCCAGGCAGCTAGAGACTATGCCCAGTCTTATCAGCAGGTGTGAATGTTTGGATGTCTGTTGCATGTGTCTGGATGTGGGTGATACATGGATGGGCCTCTATGTATTACCTAGATCACATGGCTCTCTCTGGCTTTGTGTGTAGTAGGGCACTGAATCTATTGTTTTTCCTTGGCCTCTCTATGTGTCTTTATAGTCTGTGGTTTATGTATTCCTTCATCTCTGTAGGCATCACTCATGTGTCTCTCAGGGAACCCTGAGTGCTCAGTGCGTCTGTGTACACCTCTGGCTTTGCAGCACTGGTGCGGCTGTGTGTGTGCCCCCTTCCCACTGACATGTCCTGTCTTTTCCTCATAGCTTCACCATGCTGACATCAGTCTGTGTCTCCAGCCTAGCTTTGTGAGGTATTTTGAAATAAGGTCTCTCTATGTAGCTGTCCCTGTCCAGCAATCCATTTATGTAGACTGGCTCTGAATTTACAAAAATTCACCTGCCTCCCCAGTTCCCAGTCCCTGGATTAAAGGCATACTTCACTGTGCCTGGCTTCAGACTTCATTGTTTGTTTGGCTGGTTGTTTTGCTTTGTTGTTTTTATTTTTGTTTTTGTTTTTTTCGAGCCAGGGTTTCTCTGTGTAGCCGTGGCTGTCCTGAACTTGATTTGTAAGCCAGGCTGGCTTTGAACTCACAGAGATCCATCTGCTTCTGTCTCTGGGATTAAAGGTGTGCACCACTGCACCTGGCTGCTTCAGTTTTTTAAATTAATGAATTAATTTTGTAGTACTAGGAATTGAACTCTGGGCCATGCACACACTGGGCAAGCATTCCTCCACTAAACTACATCCCTAGCCTGCAAACCATGTTTTAAAGTAGGGTAATTTTGCTAAGATTTATCCCCAGAAAGATGCCCAGTTATTGCTCATCTTTAACGGCTTTCATCCTGGAAGCCAGGCACCACCTCCCAACATGCCATCAAATGTTTGTTAGTACCGTAAAATTAGCCAGAAGGTGATTTTCTTAATTTAGTTGCTCACAGCCAAGGGTAATGATGATGTGTCTCTGACAAAGCGGCACTCATAGGCTTCCTTTATGAAAAAGACACAAGAACAACTTCTATACATAGAAAGCACCAGTCGCCCTTCCTGCACCCAGTGCTAAGATGTAGAGGGCATTGTCTGGGGCCAGGAAAGAGCAGGTGGCAGTAGCCATAGTGGGCTGAGCTGACCTCCACACCGCTGGGGAGACCTAGCGAGCCTGTAAGGTGGAGTTGGATTTTTGGTATTATCTCTGCTCCCCAGTGAGGTCTTGAGGCTACAGAACATACCTGCCAGGCTCTGGCTTCAGGGAGAGTGTGTTATGTCCAAGACATCCATTCCCCTCCGTTCCCCAGACACACACAACCATCGTCTTCCACATGGCAGTTTTGCCCAAAGTTCTCTAAGGACCTTGGCCATTGTTAGAAAGGAGCTGTTGTCCGAGTGTCCTGCCTGCACCCTCCTCCGTGGTACCTAGAGCACCATCAGGAGCCCTGGTGGCTTCAGTTTTCCCTGTGGTCCTCTTATTGACCTGCGGTCTTTCTCAGGGTAGAGATGAGAGAAAGGACTTTCTCCTTCAGTAAGAGTTCAGTGGGCCTTTCCTGTGTGAGTCACAGTAGCAGCAGCTCAGAGCCCTACACACAACGGTGGTGACAAGAAATGCACAGCTGCCCTAGTGACTCTTGCCTCACAGGCTAGCTAAGCCTCTACCCTGCATCACACTGGGCCCATCAACTCAGCTGCAGCCTCCACACGTGCTCGGCATGGGTGCTTCCAAACATTGTTAGTTTTTCAAGACAGGATTTCTTTGTGTAGCCTTGGCTGTCCTAGACTCACTTGTAGACCAGGCTGGCCTCGAACTCACAAAGATCCACTTGCCTCTGCCTCCCCAGCGCTGGGATTAAAGGTGTGCGCCATCACACCCAGCTGTTCCAAAACCCTCTAATAGTGAGTGTGGAAAGCCTGGTTTTGGGTGGTGAGTGAGAGGAGAAGCAGAAGGTCCCGGTAGGTTGTAGCCTTGCTTACAGCGCGTGGCAGAGGCAGGCATGTGTGAGCTATGCCTAAGGGCAGCCGTAGGAGAGCCCTGCAGCAGAGGAGCCACAGGCAGGCAAGGTCCTGACGAAGACACTGTGGAGGTGAGGTTCCTGGACAGTGGAGCCCAGGGAAGCTCTGGCTGTGCGCAGCGTAAGAGGGTCACTGAGGCCTCAAGGGAGAACAGAATGTGATGAGGAGGAAGCAGTACTGTCCTTTCACTTGATAGTTAGAGTCAGCTGAGGGTGCGTCTGTGGGAGGGCAAGCTCCAGGTCATGTACGGAAAGCCCAGGGTCCCACAGCAAGCAGTACCCGCCAGAGTGGTACCCGCCAGAGTGGTACCCGCCAGAGAAGCCTCCTTGTACAGTCAGCCGATTGTTACCGTTGCCTTTGAGCAATCTCAAAAGGTTCTTATTTTTATTCTTTTTTTTTAAAGATTTATTTATTACATATACAGTGTTCTTCCTGCATGTACACCTGCATACCAGAAGAGGGCACCAGATCTCATTATAGATGGTTGTGAGCCACCATGTGGTTGCTGGAATTGAACTCAGGACCTCTGAGAAGAGCGGACAGTGCTCTTGACCGCTAAACCATCTCCTCAGCGCCTAGTTTTATTAATTTTTTTTAAATTTATCTTGTGTGTGTGTGTGTGTGTGTGTGTGCGCGCGCATGCGCGCGCGCTCATGTGTATGTATGCTTGTATGAGTTTATATGTACCATGTGCTTCTTGGTGCCTTTGGAGGCCAGCACAGGGCTTTGCATCCCATAGCACTGGAGTTACAGGTGGCTCTGAGCCACCCAGTGTAGGTGATGTGAGCAAAACCCAGATCTTCTCTTTGCAAGCACAGGAAGTGGGAAGTGCTGTGCTGTTTTTTGTTTGTTTGTTTGTTTGTTTTGTTTTGTTGATTTTTCGAGACAGAGTTTCCCTTTGTAGCCTTGGCTGTCCTAGACTCGCTTTGTAGACCAGGCTGGCCTCAGACTCACAGCGATCCGCCTGCCTCTGCCTCCCGAGTGCTGGGATTAAAGGTGTGTGCCACCATGCCCAGCGGAAGTGCTGTTCTTAACTGCTGAGCTATCCCTCCAGTCCCTATAAAATAAAATAAAATAAAATAAAATAAAATAAAATAAAATAAAATAAAATAAAAACAAGGGGCTGGAGAGATGGCTCAGCGGTTAAGAGCACTGGCTGCTCTTCCAGAGGACCCGTGTTCAATTCCCAGCAACCACATGGCAGCTCACAACTGTAATTCCTGTTCTACAGTTTCTGACTCCTTCACATATGCAGGCAAAACACCAATATACATAAAATAAAACAAAAACAAAAAACCTTAAACTGTTGGATTGTAAAGCACTAGTATGTCAGTGAGCTCCTTCCTTCTCAGCACATCCCACCAGAACCTTCACACCAAGGAGTCACTGCGGCTGCTGAGCTCGGGGTGCATTTCTCACTGCCCCTCCACTTCAACGCAGGAAATGCAGGGGAATGCTAGTAGGGCCATGGCGCCTGAGGAGGCTTCAGTGCCAGGGCAGGTCTCCTGGGAACATGGCAACACACTTCTGTATCAGAAATCCCCTTATCACATAGTTTAGGTAACGTGACTGCCTCACAAATAACCGAGGGTTGTTGTGAAGGTTGTGTGAAATGGAGTCCACAGGACAGGAGTTCACAGAAGATTCCGAAGGATACCCATAGCTCTTCCCCAGCATTTGGACCCTGTAGCGTCTGCGAGGCCAGGGCAGTCTCATCCATGTATGCTCAGTGTCTCTGTGACTAGACCCTAAGGGTCTGGTCCTCACTTGGTCTGTGGGGCTGGCGGTTTGACTGCAGGGACCCTACCTATCCTCCTCCTCCTCCTCCTCCTCCTCCTGCTCTTTCTCCTTCTTCCTCTTCTTCTTCTTCAGTTTTGTTTATTTATTATTATGTATTCAGTGCTCTGCCTGCATATAGACCAGCAGGCCAGAAGAGGGCATCAGATCTCATTATAGATGGCTGTGAGCCAGTGTCTTGTTCAGGGTGTCTGAGGGCCAAGAACCCTGTGGAAAGGCTTTCTTTCATATCACATGGACACTCTTCTTTGTCCTGGAGCCTCTGTTAGGTTGATGTGCCAGTGCTGTTAGCTGCTGGGCTCCACACCTGGCCCTGCTCTTCTCCTCCTGGGCCTAAGGCCTCTGGAATACCTGTGAGTGTCACCAAGTCGCTAGCTTATGCTCAAGCACTCCAGGGCCACACAGTGGCATCTGAGCAGCCCTCTGCTTTCTCAGAAGGGCACGGGGTCACACTGCCACTTGCTCAGAAGCAGGGATCACCTGTCCTTAAAGCCAGGTGTAGCATTGGTCAGGTGGCTGCGGCATCAAAAGGGGAACAGTATAGGGGTGCTAACAATACACATAGGTGGGGGCTGCCACTCCTTCCTGAAGTCCTGAGGGGACACAGCCATTCGTACTTATCTTGTGCCATCCAGAGACAAAAATGAGCCTCTGTCAGGGCTGCTGCCTGTGCCTCTATCCTGGCCAGAGTCACGTGTCTGCCTCAGCTTTGCAGCCCTACAGTGTATTCATGAGACAGGTTTATGGCATCCATTGTGCTGTTCCTAGGGCCACTTCCAAGTGATCATAATTTAAACAAAAGCAATAAAGCCTGCCAGCCTCTCCCTGGAGCTGGGGGGAGGGGCCCCTACTCCTGACCTCAGCACAGGAGTCTTTTTTTTTTTTTTTTTTTTTTTTTTTGGTTTTTCAAGACAGAGTCTCTCTGTGTAACCTTGGCTGTCCTGGACTCACTTTGTAGACCAGGCTGGCCTCGAGCTCACAGGGATCCACCTGCCTCTGCCTCCTGAGTGCTGGGATTAAAGGCGTGCGCCACCACGCCCGGCTAGCACAGGAGTCTTTAGAGCTGGAATGGGGCCTGAACCCACACCTCCCATTCATCAACCTCTCAAAATGACCATGAGTCTGAGGGTAACTGTTTGGGCACAACTAGTTGTGCTCTGCTGCTCCCTCCCCAGGGGGCACCAAGGATGTGGCCACCAGTTCAGAGGAAGCCCCACAGGGACAGAACTGCCCCTAAAGACAGGCAAATGGCTTTAGAGTAGCTGCTTGGGAGGAGGTAAAATAGCACTGGGTTATCTTGGATAGACACCCGGCCACCCTGGTGGTGAAGGATGGACAGACAGCCACCCTGGTGGTGAGGGACGGGGCTCAGGGGAGAAGAGGCAGGCAGGTGCGTGGTGACTCTAGACAGTGCTATTTTGGTGTATTCAGGGAACCGGAAGGAGGTGGGTGTTGCCTGATGAGGAGCCCAGGGCAGCAGAGGTGAGGGACTACGAGGCAGTCTGCCTGTCCTGATCCCTGCACTACATGGTAAAGGGGGTGAGACCCCCAGGACTGAGGGAGTGCTGTCAGGCAAGGACCGTTCCGTGGCCCTCACACGCCTGTGGTTGGGTCACCTCTGGAGAGGCCTCCCTGATGTGCTTAGAGTTACTGTCAGGCAAGTCTCGTAGGATCTGGGAGATGACCATCTAGCCTGGAGCCATCGGCTGCCATGCTGGGGCTGGGACATTACCTATGACGTGTGGGTGTGTGGTTCTGCCTGAGGGTGGTGGGGGTGCAGTGGGAACTAGAGCACTTCTGAGGACTTCTCTTCTCCCACAGTGTCCCCGATCAGCTCTAAAAGTTCCTCCGTGTTCCCCGATCACCTCTAAAAGTTCCTCCATGTTACTGTACCTCAGAGTGGCAGTTGTCTCTTGAAAGAGGCATAACTCAACTTACAGATTCAGAAACGGGCACATGTCAAGTCCCCTTGTATGGACACTGCATGGAGAGTAGTGATCTCCTTGAGGGCCGTATCGGGACAGGGACAGTGGCATGGTCCTTTCTTGTCCCCATTTTACCCCTAGAGACAGGGCATGACTGCAGCAACTACCCCAAGGCGCTGCCACTCTTTCTGTCTCGTGATTTATGTAGTTCAGCCGTCAGATAACTTCTACCCTCAGGTGGTAGTGAATGGGACATAAGCTGGTGGCCAGTCTGGACCGGAGGCCATCGTGACTGTGTCTGCTTACCTGGCTGTGGGCAGGGTCCTCCCAGGCACCTCCAGCTTTCTCAGGGTCTGCCCTGTAGGGAGTCAGCTAGCTCCAGGATGCTGGAGTCTGGAGCCAGTTGTAGCTAACTCAGCCCAGGCCCAGGGGGCGCTAGTCATGCTGCCCTAGGCTCTGGGATAGACCTAGTTCCAGAGGGCCCATTTCCCCCGGGGCTTCCCGGGCTCCTTCGCCTCTGCCCTGCCTGCTGCCTTCCTGGGGTCAGTTCCTTCCGTGTCTCTAGCTCTGAGATGACTCCCAGCTAACTTACGTGCCTGAGCCAGTGGGCTGTGCCATGAAAGCGAAGCAACTCTTGGGTTAGATGCTCCACTTCTCTCTCTGCCCAGCTTTCTGTGTTGGACGGCAAAGCTGCAGGGTGAGGATGCTTTGGCACATCGGGCATGGGACCTTCAGCCAGCACAGTGCACCATGTGTGCATGGTGGAACACATGGCTGCCACACCCTTCCTTAGCCCAGAAGCCTGTCAGGTCCTGTTTGGGCAGTCTTGAAGGCTGACCCAGCACAGCTGAAGATCCTCACAGATAGGTCAGTGGGTCAACAGGAGATGCCCCCACTCTTCCCTTGTCCCTCCTGGGGTTACCAATGTCTTCCTGTCATGCCAGGTGGCCAGTTCCACATGTTCAGTTGTACCCTACTACAGCCCTGAGCCAGGCCTCTCAGGACAGCCTGGTCCCTGGATTTCTTGCCCAACCTTTTCACACCTCCCAGCAACCTGTTCAGGACCGGAAGCTGGAGAAGGTCCCTCTGTCTCAGAGGCCACAGCTGGCCGCCAGGAGGAAAACTGGGGTAGCATTGGGTGATGCTCTGGAGGGTGACCTTGCCAGGCCAGAGCATAGTGTCTGTCAAAGCCAAAATTCAATTATCGAGAACAAGCCAGGCTGCTGTGACACCAAGGTTAGGGATTAATGTTAACAGGAGCTCTGCTTAAGAGTTTGTTGATAAATAATTCATGAGGTAGTTAGCACTCTGAGTCTGACACATGAGAACATATTAATACAGTGGACTCTAAGAAAGGTCAGCTGCATGCTGGGCCTGGCCATCTTTTATTCATCCCCTGACACAAGCCTGTTAATTATCCTAGGCCAGCTTGGACTGCTGGGAGGGGAGCTAATAAGAGTAGTGAGGAACACGCCAGCTTGTGTAGAAGAAATGGTGAAGATCAGGGAAGGACCCGGAGCAGCTGTCTGGACCAGGGCTTTACCAGGGCCGTGTGGGGACGGGTGATAGCACCAGGCCCAGGCATAGCTACCGCTGGTAGTTCCTGTCCTGTGGGCCACAGACACCCGACAGGCCCAGCTGTGGGGGCATCTGAGGGAGGGATAGTATGGGCAAGGGAAGTGGAACACAGAATACATTAGAGCATGACACAAAGTGAGCAGTTGGAGGGCCCCTGTGCCCAAGCTGGTTGTGGGGACCCCCAGGGTAACTTATACAGAGAGCATTGGGGAGGGGGTGTTCCAGGAGCTGCCTGTACTCTTTCAAGTGTGTGCCTGTGACTGTACCTGTGACTGACTGTAGCTACAGTCACAGAGGCCTGTAGGAACCAGGAAGTGTCCTGGTAGGCTCCCAGCAGGCTGGGGTGGGCAGCTGGGACATGGAGGGTTGTCCAGGTCTGTGGGCTGGGGTAGAACTAAACGACACGTCACAGCATGGAATATATTTTACTGTAGGTTGGGAACATAAAGATCACGAAATCAATAACGGTTCAAATGAGAGTGTACCCCTGAAAAATGAATGGAAAACTGGAAGGATGCTCCAAGCAAAACCACACAGAATCCCTTGTGCGGTGAACGCCAGGCAGACCAGCATGTGTCCCAGACATAGGGTCCTGTAGAGTGGGCAGATGAGGAGTGTCTGTGATGTGCTTCTGCACTTTCCTGGGTGGTGACCCCACAGAAAATATAGGGGAAACACTTATCTAGGTTTTCCTTGCTGTTGTGTAAACACAACCTGAGAAAACTAGTAACGCTTTTCACAGTAGGGTTAGGTCAAGCATAAAGTGGGCCTAAACAGGTTTTTAGCTCTGCGAAAAGTCTTGCAGCATCCCAGAATGATGTGAGGTGCTGGGTAGGTGCCCTTCCTAGGACTGCCCCCAGATCTTGTACAGAGCTAGGAAGAGCATCCTGCAGGGCTAGAGAAGGGGGTGGGGATGAGGAAGGGGGCTACCCGGCCCTTTCTAGGCTGAGTTGGACAGTCCTCTTCCCAGGCTGTCCCTCCCGGATATATGCTATGTCAAAGCTCCTGAACAGGCACCTTAAGGTTTGGCAGGAGGCAGGATGCCAGTGTGGGTGGCCATTGTCCCCATAGCCATCCTGTACTGAAGGCTCAGGCCGCAGAGGAGACCAGCGGGAGCTTGGGGTATGCACTCAGAGATCATAGCTGTGTGGATGGTCAAGTAGTCCCACAGTCGGTTTGCCCATACAGTTGGTTATTTGTTTGTTTGTTTGTTTATATTTTATGTGCATTGGTGTTTTGCCTGCGTGTGTGAGGGAGTCAGAAACCATGGAACAGGAGTTACAGACAGCTGTGAGCTGCCATGTGGGTGCTGGGAATTGAACCCTGGTTCCCTGGAAGACCGCCAGTCCTCTTAACCAGTGAGCCATCTCTCCAGCCCCACCCATACGGGTTTTTAGGCTGCTTTAACTTAACTGGCTGTTAATTGTGTAATTAGTGCTTTGTTTGGTTTTAAAGCCAGGACATTTAAAAAAGTGAATTAGCTGAGTAGACAGAAATAGAGTTTTCAGGCCTACCAAATACTACATCAGGTATGATCTTGACAGCCTCAGGCAGAGGGTTGATTAAGCAGAAGGTCCAAATTAAATCTAGGACTCGGCCATCCCTAGTTGTGCCTGGGGATTGGCCCAACCCCCCCCCACCGCCTCAGTTTCCCCTTTAGTGACCAGAAGTGATAGCACCTGAATGAGGCATGTAGCCCCCATCTGGCTTGTACCAGTGCCTGCCAGAAACCCAGCCAGGGAAGGAGGGTAAAATGGGGCTGGGTAGGCTGTATTCTCACCTGGGACAGAAGTCCTGATGGCCTAGTTCTGTGGCCCGGTCCATCCAGTCCTGCCCCAGCCAACCCCGTCTCAGAAGTTGACTGTGTATAGATATACAGATTTGTATATAGCTCCCCCGCCATCTGCAGCTGCTGGGCCCCACTGTGTCCATGTCCCTCACATGTCCACATCTGTTCTGTAAGGCCTGTTGGTCCACCTCAAAGTACACCAGGCACATCAGCCTGGATCCAGCAGAGCCACCCTGATCCTCAGCTCTGTTACCTGTGGCTCCATCATATCCTCAGCCTTGGTCACCTGTCACCCTCACCTTTCCCAGCCATCTCTCTGTGAGGCCCCCCAGGGCTTCCTCCATCCTTGTCTCTGCCCCCTCCTTCCACACCACATGCTCAGTCTCCTATGCCCTGACCTTCCCTCTGAAGTTGAGTCTGTTGTGTGCTTTACAAGGTCTTTGAAGCCACTGTATTGAGGTGTAAGAGGTGATGTCTATAGTCTGGAGGACAGGGGTGTCATATTGGGCAGGGACGTTGTCCCTGGCACCTCCTGCTCTGATTGGCCGCCGTCTGGGCTTTAGCGTGTGGGAGCTGGATAGCAGTGCTTGAATTGCCTTGCCTGGCTTCACCCTCAACTAACTGTCACCAGCCCTATATATATTCTACTAGTTAGAAGCTAGGACCTGGTTCTGAGCCCTAAGCTAAGCTCCCAGCCCCTGCTGTCCTTCCCAGAGCTCTAAGCCTCCAGTTCTCTGAAATGGACAAGTGAGCAGATGTGTGGCCACAATTCCTACCTTACATCCTAGCACCCAGTCTGGACTCCTGTCATCAAAGGCTCATCAGCTCCAAGATCCAAGTGGGGAAGAAGTTTATGGAGCCAGTTGTAGGGTGCCTGGTCCCTAAGGATACCAGGCAGCCATAGGGGCACTGGGACGGGAGGGAGATCTCTGACTTACTCTCAGAGGCGAGCATAACAGTGGACAATGACCTCATCAACATGACTCTGTAGTAATCCCAGTCTGGTCATCAGAACTTTCTGGTGTTGAGCTCAGCATGTGACCTCTTTACTACCCACCCTTGGTCCCTCCCACAGGGACACTTCACATTGGCTTGTGGCTCCTTATTTTAGCTGCGATGCTAATTAGGACATGCATGGAGGTGGGCAGCGCCTCTCCTGGGCTCCTGTCTGGCAGTTCCCACCAAGCCTGTGGGAAAGCTGGAGTCCAAGTGCTGGAGGCCCGGGGCAAAGGCACCCGAGCCCAGTCAGTGGCACGGCACTTGACCACCCTCACAGGATCCAGGGAGGAGTTGAGGAGAGAGGCCGGGTGCAAGAATTGCGTGAGGTCTGGCTTGAGCATATACTGCAGGACACTCAGACACATGGCGGGCATGCTAAAATGCACGTGCACGCACCCAAGGGCTCACGCCCGCCATAAAGTTGTCATATGCATGGACAGCAGCTGCCAGTGGAGCATCTCTCTGCTGTTATGCCACCTGTGCACAGCCCAGTGGCATCTTGGGTACCCAGCATCCCTGTAGCTGAGACCCCACCCCATTCTTGGGCCGGGCTCAACAGAATAGCCTGAGACTTCCTTGTGCATACCATGGCCATTAACCCTGCATCTTCTGACGGCTCCTTTACCCTGTTCAGTTTGCATCTCCTTGGGCCCCTGCATGTGGCGATGCCATTGGGAGCATCTTTCTGCTGATCAGGAGGGCCAGGCCTCCTCGTCCCAAACAGCCCTGGGGTAATATCTTACAGCAGCTGCACAGGGTAACGGGGAGAAACCCAGACTACATTTGGCACCGCCTGAGGCTCCTGCAACCCTGCCGTGGCCTTGATGACCAGTGGGAATCTGTGGGGGCCTGCCTCCTGTTCCTCTCAGTCCCTGCTCCTCACTATACATGCTTGGCTGTGGGTTATCACTGGGAGTAGCTGTGGCTGAAAGGTTCTCCTCATGAATTTTCATGCCTTTGTTTGAGTGGTGGGAGACAGTGGTACAGCTCTGAATACAGCTGTAAGCTGTAATTAACGTTCACACAGAGAAGAAAGGACAGTGCTGTTCCTGTCTTAACAACCATGCTGACTTGTGTCTTTGTAGGAGTGACAAGTAGTTCCCACCCCAGCAGGCAGCTGACCAGGTTTCTAGAAAGAGTGTAGGAACCCTGGGTGAGGGGGGAGCTGTTAAGGAGAGAGGTCTGTGTTGACTGGCGGCTGCCAAGGTGACTAAGTGACAGGAAGGAGTGGAGCAGGTAGCAATGCTGGTTGCTTTATAGTTGCTGTGACAGGACCCCTCGCACATGCAGTTTAAAGAAGGGATTGTTTGACGTGTGTGGTGGTGCACACTTCAATCCCAGCACTTAGGGGTCAAAGGCAGATGGGTCTCTGTGACTTTGAGGTCAAGACAAAGCCACACAAACCTCTGAATCTCAGGCCAGTGTGGTCAACATAGTGAGTTCCAGGACAGCCATGGCTATATTTAGAGAGACACACCCACACACGCCCCCCCCCCTTTTTTTTTCCTTATCTTTTCTTTTTTCCTTTTGGTTTTTTGAGACAGGGTTTCTCTGTGTAGCCTTGGCTGTCCTAGACTCACTCTGTAGACCAGGCCAGCCTCGAACTCACAGCGATCCACCTGCCTCTGCCTCCTTGTGTGCCGGGATTACAGGTGTGCACCACCACAGCCAGCTGAGAGACCCTTTTTTAAAAATTGGTTTTTCAAGACAGGGTTCCTCTGTGTAGCCTTGGCTGTTCTGGTCTCGCTTTGTAGACCAGGCTGGCCTCGAATTCACAGAGATCACCTGCCTCTGCTTCACGAGTGCTGAGCTTACAGGTGTGCACTACTGCGCCCAGCTGAGACCTTTTTTTTTTTTTTAAACCGTAATACTTTTATTGATTATTTGGAAATCTCATGTCATGCTCACTTCCTAGCCCCACCCCTCTCCCCAGTAACCTCTCCCCCCCCCCAAAAAAAAAGAAAGAAAGAAAGAAAGAAAGAAAGAAAGGTGTCTATTTCTGTGTTGTCTATATAGTCACCACTAGAGCATGGTCAAATTCCCAGTGTCCAGCCCCTTCTCCGTCTGCTTCCTCTCTGCTTCTGCCTGCAGCACACAGCCTCCCTTCTAAGTCAGTTCTACCCTATGCCTGCTGCTTTCCTTCGTGGATGTCCCATAGGCCTGGCATCTACAACATCCTGGGCTCTCCTTTGTGGTGTCCATAGGGAATCTCTCCTGCCACACACTGCTGTCAGCAGTTTTCTAGAGTTTCCGTGAAAGCCTCCCGACTCCACATTGCATCCTTGTAAAACTAGCACCAGTGTGGACAGTTCTGCAGTATTCTTTTACCAGCTCAGCTGTATTGGCTTCTGACAAAAAACATTTCCTAGTAGATAGTTTGTCTTTTAATAAGGAAACTCTTGAGGGACATTCTTAGCTTGGGCTTCTCCTTTTTGCTAAGTTTGCCTTTTCACAGGTGAGAATTTTGGAAGGGAGAGTGTGTACGCAGCACCTTTCCTATTGTCCTAGAGCACAGTAGGAGGTTTCTCTCTCTCTCTCTCTCTCTCTCTCTCTCTCTCTCTCTCTCTCTCTCTCTCATTCAGGGTCTCTCAGTCTATACATCAGGCTGACCTTGAACTCACAGAGATCCACCTGCCTCCACCTCCAGAGTGCTGGGGTTAAAGGCGTGTGCCACCATGGCTGGAAAAGATTCCTCTGTGTGTGTGTGTGTGTGTGTGTGTGTGTGTGTGTGTGTGAGAGAGGGGGGGGGAGGGAGAGAGGGAGAGAGAGAAGGAGAGAGGGAGAGAGAGAATGCACAAACATGCTTTGTATATGTATATGTCCACATATATAGAGGTCAGAGTTCAACTTTGGCTATTGCATCTCAGGAGCTATCTACCTTGGATTTTTTTGGTTTGGGGTTTTCATTTGTTTATTTTTTGTGTTTTGCTTTTTTGTCTATGTAGCTCTGGCTGTTGTAGAACTTGCTACACACACCAGGCTGGCCTGAAACTCACAGAGATCTTCCTGCTTCTTCCTGAGTGCTGGGGTTAAAGGTGTGTAACACCATACCTGGCTGCCTTGTTCTTTGGCATAAGGTCTCACATTAGGCCCCCAAGACTCATTGATCAGGCTGCCTCCTCCACATCCCCAGTGCTGATTGTAAGCACAGGCCACCATGCTTGGCTTTTTTAAAATGTATTTATTATGCATACAATGTTCAGCCTGCACATACACCTGCAGGTCAGAAGAGAGCACCAGACCTCATTATAGATGGTTGTGAGGCACCACGTGGTTGCTGGGATTTGAACTCAGGACCTTTGGAAAAGCAGCCAGTGCTCTTAACCTCTGAGCCATCTCTCCAGCCCCCATGCTTGGCTTTAGCTCAAACATATATTTGTATGGCAAGTAATTTTCTGGCTTCACTGTCTCCTCCTTAAGAAGGCTTCTCCTAGCTGGGTACAGCGGTGCACAGCTGTAATCCCAGCACCTGAGGGGGCAGAGGCAGGCAGATCTCTGTGAGTTCGAGTCCAGCCTGGTCTACAGAGCAAGTCCAGGTCAGGCAAGGCTACACAAGAGAAACCTTGTCTTGAAAAATAAACAAACGGGGCTAGAGAGATGGCTCAGAGGTTAAGAACACTGACTGCTCTTCCAGAGGTCCTGAGTTCAATTCCCAGCAACCACATGGTGGCTCACAACCATCTACAATCCAGTCTGATGCCCTCTTCTGTCCTGCAGGTGTACATGCAGTCAGAGCACTGTATACACAACAAATAAATATATCTTTAAAAAAAGAAAAGAATGAGCCGAGCATGGTGGCGCACACCTTTAATCCCAGCACTTGGGAGGCAGAGGCAGGAGGATCGCTGTGAGTTCGAGGCCAGCCTGGACTACAGAGCGAGTCCAGGACAGCCAAGGTTACACAGAGAATCCCTGGAAGAAGAAGAAGAAGAAGAAGAAGAAGAAGAAGAAGAAGAAGAAGAAGAAGAAGAAGAAGAAGAAGAAGAAGAAGTAGTAGAGAGAGGAACGCTAGTGTTTAGCTCAGTTTTTGCTTTTGGGGACCCCAGACAATAGGGCGGTACCACCCGTGTAGAGGGTGAGGCTTAGCAGCTTGGTGGAGACTGTCTGGAAATAGAGACATGCTTGGACTCTGTCTTCTAGGTGATTCCAAACCCTGTCAGGTTCACACGACTGACCATCCGATGGAGGTGGGAGAGTGACACTGATGGGGATGGTGTTGCTATTACCCTGTGTAACTAGCAGCACAAACTGAGGCGCAGAGAGGTAACTGGGGCACAGTGTAGCTGGTAACAGGTATTTTTTGAGCCCATGTATTGGGCCCCGGGTGTAGACATCCTTTCTCCTTACACTAGAGGCCTGCCCATGCCAACCTCAGGGCCTGGCCCTCCAGGGGCCCTGAACATTGCTCAGGCCACTTTTAAAAGATGGATATAGCCGGGCACGGTGGCGCACAGCTGGAATCCCAGCACTTGGGAGGCAGAGACAGGTGGATCGCTGTGAGTTCGAGGCCAGCCTGGTCTACAGAGTGAATCCAGGACAGCCAAGGCTACACAGAGAGACCCTGATGCTGTGTCTCTTTTGCCCACCTTGCCCTGAGTAATTCTAATTCCATTGCTGTTAAATGCTAATCAGCAGTGCTTGATCTCATGACTCTGTTTATGGTGCCGTCTACATATTGCTGATGCTGACGTCTATGCAGTCTGGGAGGGCTCTCCTGTGCCTGCTGGTGGGTCCTCTCACTTGGTGCTGGACGCCATAAGCTGCCCTTCCTCGGGTGCCGCTGTTCGGCCCTGGTGGTCTAGCTTCAGACTTAAAAGCCATGAGCGAGTCTGTGGCCAGTCTAAGTCTGTGAATGGCTCTCCTGGCCGTACGATACGGTGGAGGGGGGCTCTGGGGCTGAGAAGGAGCAGAGGGTAGGGCTGTCAGGTGATCCAGCTGTCCCCAGGCTGCCTCTGTGACAGACATGCCACACCGAGGTATGACCCTGCGCACTGACAGTTTGACAAGGTTTGATGGTAAGACGCCTGACCATGGATCCTGGCAGCCCAGGCAGCAAGGTCAGAGAGAATGACTTTCAATCCCCACATGTCCCCCAGCCTTCAAGCCACCACTTTCACTCTACCTGCACACATCGGTCCCAGTGAGCTGGCAAAAGGCTGAGGACTTACTCGTGCCACTTGCACGGCTGTCACTAGTGTCCTGGTGTATTCAGGCTCCGCTCACCTCCATGGTCTCCTCACCCACTTCCCTTGAAGGGGTCCCATGAGCGCGGTTTGTCATCCCCCCTTCATGACACAGAGGCCCTGCCATCTGCCATCTCACCAGATCTTGCCTGCCTCACAGTGGGAGGGGGTGCCAAGGCTTTGAAGGGTCTCAAGCTGTGTGTATCAGCAGGGGGTCTTGGGAGGGCATCTCTGAAGAGCTGCTTATGTCTTCCCTCCTCTTAGAGAGCAGTTCTCAACCTGTGGCTCACTATCCTTTTGGGAGTCACATTCTGAATTTCAGATATTTATGTTAACGATTCATAACAGTAGAAAAATTAGTTGTTGGTGGTTTTTGTTTGTTTTGTTTTGGTTTTAGTTTTTTGAGACAGGGTTTTTCTGTGTATCCTTGGCTGTCCTGTATTCACTTTGTAGACCAGGCTGGCCTCGAACTCACAGCGATCCTCCTGCCTCTGCCTCCCGAGTGCTGGGATTAAAGGCGTGCGCCACCACTCCCGGCTGAAAAATTATAGTTTATGACATAACAGTGAAATAGTTTTATGGCTGGGGGTCACCACCACATGAGGAGCTGTATTAAGGGGTGAAAGGGTTAGGACGTTTGAGGGCCACTGCTCTAAGAAGTGATCTTACCCATGGCAGTCTTGGTTCCCACCCACCCAGGCCATGACCCACACTATGAGACTGGATAAAGGGGTCCATGACTTGCAGGTGTGGACTTGCAGCCCCTGAAAACCCCCACATGCCCATCCCAGTTGCCTGGTCTGTTGTCCCTGAGCTAGAAGAGAGCGTGTGCTGTAATGAGTGGCTGGTGAACACATTTTATCTACCTCTGAACTTGTCATTGAAGACATTATGGCCTTCAATTGGGTCAGTGGGAGGCAATATAATTTGATGATGTGTATTAATCATGTTGAATACAACTTATAACCCAGCACCACACATGCCTGACTGTAGCCCAGTCTCCATCTCATGTGTCTTGGAGATTTATTTTCAGTAATATAATTTATTTGATGTGAACGTATCATAATTGCAGTTGCAAGTTTTTTCCCCCTTTTTATTTTAGAGGAAACTGCATTGTTCCCTAGCAGTGTGCCTTTTCAAATCTGCTTCCTGAACAAGGGAAACAAAGATTTGTTTTCTTGAGTTAACCAGCTGTACTCACAAATGGGTCATCTGAATTCACTGAGTTGTACCCTGAGCATCCCAGGCAAGTCCAAACTGAAGGCCGATGCTCTTTGCTACACTCTCCCACCAAGAGAGGCGTGGATTGAGGCCCTGAAAGTTCCAGGGAGAGAGGCCAGAGCCGCGGGATGGGATGCTGGCATTTCCAGCTAAATTCCTGGTTTCAGACCAGGAGAAGGAACATGGGCTCTGGGCTGGGTAGCTGTGTCACTGTGTGCTGGTTCACAGCCAGTCCTCACCGTCTTCTTTGTACCCTGTCTCATCTGGCTGTGGAAGAAGAGCTGTCATGGCTACTGCCTGGCTCTTATGTGGTGGGGCCTCCTTCAACCTGGGCCCTCCTCACAAGACGGGCTGGGCCCACAGAGGTTCCTGGGATAGTTGATTTCATCTGGGCTAGATAAAGCTCCCTGCACATTTCCCAACATCACAGGTCATTTAGGAGCTACAGGGTCTGCCTGGTCCTAGGGGATTGGAGCCTGTCTATACCGAGGCAAGCCAGCCTTGTTATGCCTTCCACCTGTCCCTGTTCCTTCCCACTGTCCCTCCCGGCTGAGATGTGGCTAGGAATGTCCACCCTACTGTACCCTGGTGGTGTGAAAGGCACTGACTTACTTCTCTCTCTCTCTCTTTCTCTCTCTCTCTCTCTGACCCACAGTGCGACAGTGAGAGTGGCGTGGATGACAAGGTGAGCCTGGCTTCCCCTCCCTGACTTGTGGACTGACCTGGGATGATCTACCAACCCACTGAAGCAGGGCAGGCCAGGGAAGCTAGGAGGAGCCAGTGTCTGGGAGCTCCGTTAGACAGGCCCTGCAGGGAGCCTCTCCCTGGCTGGGTGTGCCCACCGTGGGAGTGCAGCCATTGTTGAAGCCCTGATGGAAAGCACCCTAGGCACTGGCTGGCCTCAAGGAGGGTGGCAGGGCTTGCTGAACAGCTGCAGGCATCTCTGGGAGGTGGGGTGGGAGCTGTTAGTCACTGTTGGCTCCCACTGTCCAACACAAAAAGTCCGCATTACGTCCCGGGCTTTGTGCTGCTCAGTGCTCAGTACTGGAGTCACTTGTCACTACCACAACCTCACAGGGCCCTCCACGGAGCACTTTATCAGCCTTGGTCAAGGAATCTAAGGACAGGAGGGAGGGAACTTAGCAGAGGTCACACTGACCAAATGGGCTGGGCAACCAGGTACAGGGTCCTGTCTTGTGCTTACTGGCCTTGGCCTCTGAGCAAATAAAGTCCCAACCAAGAGGTCTGAGGTGCCGGGAGCTGGGGTTGGCTATGGCAATCCCAGATGTAGAGGAGGAGACACAGGGGGAAAGTGTGTCGCAGACACTGAGCATGGGAGAGGGACAGAAGTCAGACTTGGACTTGGTTTGAGGCAAGTTTTTGGTGTTTGTTTGTTTGTTGACAAAAGGTTTATCTGTGTGGCCTGGGTTGACTTTGACTCGCTTTGTAGACTAGGCTGTCCTCACAGGTAATCTGCTTGCCTCTGCCTCTCAGAGTGCTGGGATTAAAGGAAGCATGTGCCACCATACCCAGCTGTCGAGGCAAGGTTTTGTGGAAAGGGTTTTGTATGCGTGGGCCGTCAGGGTGCACTAAAGGGTGTTTGGGTCTGGTTGCGGACTTTTTTGGGGGCAGAATCTGCAGTGCAGGACTCCATGGAGCCATGTCTGGCCTCCTGGCAGAGTGGGCTTGGGCAGGCTCAGCTCAACTGGCCCCAGGGTCAGGGTGTGCTTGCTCGGTTGGCTACATGCCTGTGCCGTGTGCTTTCAGGTCCCTCTTTAGCCTCTACCATGTCCCCTCTGCAGTGCAGCGTCTTTTTACAGGATCCTTGAATAGAACGTGTGTGTGTGTGTGTGTGTGTCTGTGTGTGTGTGTATGTGTGTGTCTGTATGTGTGTGTGTCTGTATGTGTGTGTGTGTATGTGTATGTATGTGTGTGTGTGTGTATGTGTGTGTGTGTGTGTCTGTATGTGTGTGCACGTGTGTGTGTGTGGCGGGGGAGGGCTTGGGAGATCAGAACATCCGGAAGGAGCCACTCGGGCTCAGGGTGTAGGAAAGATGGGGTTGTGCCCCCACTGTGTGGAGCTGCTGCTTCCTTCAAAGACAGAAGCCATATACAGATATAACATTCAAACAGATGCCTGGAAAAGTGCTGAGCCTGCAAGTTCTGTGTTACCACCTCTAATATAAAGCCAACTTTAGGAAGAAGTTCTCTCTGTAGCCCAGGGCTTCTCAGAGCATATGGGCCAAAAGGGACATGATAGGGGTGTCAAGCTCCCTCATCTTCTAGAGAAAGCAACTCCGTTACCCACCTGAGGGCAGGTGCCAGGTTTCCTTAAGTACTCTCAGCAGGCAGAGCTGACCCTAAGGACAACTGGTCTGCTAACCACTGTTGTGGCCCAGGGCTATTCCTAGGCCCGTGGAGTGGGATCCCAGAACAGTACTGCAGGGTCTTCAGAGAAGCCCACACTGGGGGGTCTGAGTGGGACCTTATAGAGAGTTAGCAGCCAGGGAGCATAGGCGAGCACAGAGTCTGTCACCCTCCCTCCCAAACAAAAGGAAGGAGCCAGGGTCTCAAGCAAAGCCAGGGTAGCATCTGTCTCACTCTACAGTGTCTCTGGTTTGTCACTGTGACACTGGTCTTAGTGGAGTCTGAATTGGCATATACAATGGACACAGAGCAACCAGCAGAGTGAGTGACCTGCTGCTCTGGGGGTTTGTTTAGGGGGCAATGGGTCTTTGAGACAGGCCACACACCTGCCATGTTAACTCAAGGCCGCCCTTCCTATGAGCATCTGGGATCTCTGTGTGATGGCTCCACAGATTTGCTGTCTTGGTGCCCTCTACAGAAGATAGTCATTACCCTGTAGCAATTGTGATTGTCATTTCTTGTCACTCCTGAGGCTGCCATCCCTGATGAGCTTTGTGTGGTAACTGGATCATGTCCCATAACTCTCAGCTCGTGCCACAACAAAGATGCTGGCCTCGTGGATGCTGGGGTCCTGAGTTTGGGGGCTGTATACCAGAGAGTGCAGGCCTTTCCTCTTCATGATGCTGGGCTACAGATGACTGGATTCTGTTTCTGTCTTGGGCAGAGCTTTCCCCAGGCCAGGTTTCTACTGAGGAGCAAGTAATGACCAAATCACTGCCCTGTTTCTGAGGTGACGATGTCCCTGCCTTTTCAACACAGCAAGGGACTTGGTAGGGAGATTGGCCTTTGACAGCTCAGATTCACAGCGGATCCTGGAACTTGTACTTTAATCTTCGCAGCCACTGGTCTAAACACTGGCCCCATACTGAGCCCATAAGTCAACAGCTGATGGACTCTCCCCATACAGGAACCCAGCAGCCCAACCCAGTCAAGGTGCTGCAGGCCCCAAGCTCGCCCCTGCCTTCCCCAGCTCCTGGCAGCTTCAGGGCATCTCTGAGATGTGGCTGCTCCTCTGTGTCTCTGACCATCCTCTAATGACACAAGTCCTGACTGTTTCTGTTACGGTAATTCTCAAAGCATGGCCTGCAGGCCACCAGTGCTGAGTGGCGTCAGGGTCACTCGTTAAATGAGTGTACGTTTTGGCACTTGACACCCTGATGTCCTGTTCAGTTGGCTCAGATGTTCATGTCATGTCTACAGGGCAGAACCAACAGCTCTCCAGATCCCAAGACCACCACACTTGCCTGTGCCTTTACTGGAGGGCGCCACTGTTATGTAGCCATACCTCGAAGGTTTTTGCCCTTGGCCTCAGACTAACAGCCAAAAGGGAGAAGCTCTCCATTGGTATGTGATCCTAGCACAGGGCTAGGCCCTCAGGGAGGCCCAGTTGCCAAAAGGACCCCAGGTACTGCCAGCCTCCACTGGAACCCTCAGTGAGGGACAACATCTTCCCCTAGAGACACAGAATGATGACGGATGACGTTATAATGTGAGCTGCTGATCTATGGTTTTGGGTAAATGGTCCTCAGTACCACCATTAAGCCCAATGGACTATCGATATTGTTTTGGAAGCCAGATATTTGATATCAGTGTTCTCTCTGGCGGCTGCCTTTATTTCCCACGGTAATCTATCCCCACTCCACTTCCTTCTCAATTTCTAACCTCATTACACCTCTCATAGCATAGCTACTTTCCTTCCTAAACAAAATTAGACCGCCCTGCTCCAGGTTCTGAAAGTTTAATTTTACTTCTAGAAGAGTGTGGGAGGCTCGGGACGGGGCTCAGGTGCCGCCTCCTGGCTCTGAGTTTTAAGTCTGTGGTTGGATTAGTCTCTCTGCCAGGCTTTTCTGCCCAAGGCAGCCTCAGGATTGACAGGAAAGGACAGTCGTGATTGCGACAGGCCAACGTCTCTGTAGTTTGGACGTATGAGTAGACAAGGCCCCCAGAAGGGGGGCCCTCAGTTACTCGTTTGCTGGCCTATGTTCTCCCATTCCATTGGCTCCTGGGCCGCAAGTTATGGCCATAAATGGTCTTTTCCTCCCCGGTCCCCACCTAAGGGATGAGTGTATCACTGTCGTACCTCTGGGCCTTTCTGTCTGGCTCTTTTCTGTGGACAGCACCAGGACAGTAAACCGCTTTAGACTACGTGCGTATCACACAGACCACCCCGCTACAAACGCACTTGAAAACCAAGACGCAGCAACTCTCATGGCTTGGAAGTTTGAGACTACACTAGGGGTCGGGTGGACGAGGCAGTCCAGCACTGGTCTCCCCTGGGCACTGGAGGGCCAGCTACGGCCCAGAGTCTAAAAGGCCAGCCAGCCAAACGAGCCACTCAGTACACAGTGAAGACCCAGAAGTAGGTCGTGGGGGTGTGGGGTGGGGGATGGGGTCTGGGCCAGGCATCCAAAAGAGGTGAGACCAGCACGGTACACATGTATCTCCCCCTCCCCCGTTCCCTGGAGGAACTTGGCCTGCTGATCCATGGACCCTGGAGCCAGACTCTTGACGGTGTTGGTGTCTGGCTCTGCCAAAATCCAGCTGTTTGAAAAGGCAGCCAGTCTCCTCACTGTCTCATCTTGTTGGCGATGGATGCTTGTGAGCCTGCGGCCCCATGACTGGCTGTTAGGTACCTGGCACAGTGGTTTTTGTTTTATGGGAAGGAATAGCAGGATTTGGTGGTGATCTTGCTTTTATTTTTTTTTTCTTTGTTTTTTCCGTTGTAAGGAGAGGATCTTGATTTGGTAAATAATTCAAATGTAATAAAAGGGCTGGTGATGCTGTCTGAGGCTGGCACTTCTCACACGTCGTCTCCAGTTAGCACTGGGTTTCCCGGTGCTGCATTTGTGTGTATTCATTTGAAAAGGTAGATGCTGGTCCAGCCCGTTCTGCCTCTTATGCAGACTGTGGAGCAATGACTGAGTTCCCACAAAGTCATTGTTCCCATCCCAAATCTCAAGTGGGGAACCCTTCTTCTACCCCAAGCGTTGTGGGTCCCTGAATTACAGGGTTTCTCTGTGTATAGCCCGGGCTGTCCTGGACTCTTTGTAGACCAGGCTGGCCTGGAACTCAGAGAGATCCACCTGCCTCTGGGATTAAAGGCATGCTACCACACCCAGCATAGGTTCCTGAATTTCAAGGGCCAGTGCATGGAATTGCTCTGTTTCCCACCTGCATGCATACTGGGTTTGAAGGGCTTATGGTTGTGCTAAGGTCTGTTTGGCAGGCTTTGCACACTCAGCTTCTTTACGGACTCAGGTCAGCTCCCCTGGCCTCACAACAACAAAACAAAACACACAAACAGATGCTTTGCGTCTCCAGTCTTCTGTAAAGGGCGCACGGGGTGGCCCTGGCGGCACAGCCCTTTCTAGCCTGGCAATCGTTTGGATTCACAGGAGAAAAAACAGGGTTGGGTGGCACATTTGCTATTGGGTCTCCTGGGTTTGCCAGTGGCCTCGCTTCTTTCTGACTCTGTTTCTCTCTGGTGTAAGCGGAGTGGCAGTTGTCTGTAACTTGTTTTGGTGATGATCGTGGAGTGGACCCCACGTGCATCTGGTCTTTTTGTGGTAGCTGGCGCTGAGCCTGGGTTACCAGGACGGATCAGACTGCCTGGACGAAGCCAGCTGCCCAGCCCAGGCAGATCCGCGCCTCCGGGCTGGATTAGTTGGGCCTGCCCGTGCCCCGCCCACACAGCGCCCCGCCTGCCCGCGCCACCGCCACCCCGCCCGCCCGACGGCGCCTGGCCGCTCGTGCCCAGAGCGCCTGCAGCGCTCAGAGAAGGCGCGGGGGCTTGTGCGCCCCGTGCGCCCCGGCCGGGTTTCCGCTGAGCAGGGAGGGCACGCAGAAAGGGGCTACCTGGATGGCAGGCCCGCGGGAATTTCTCTGCCACCCGCGTTCGCGCAGCGCCTAGGGCTGAGACCGTCGGCGAACGCAGGGAAGCACGTAGGATCTGGGTGCCCGTGAGGTCAGTGCGCGTTGTGGGCTCCAAGGAGCAAAGCGGAATTTCAGGTGTCGCGGGTGGGGGAGCACTAGCCCCTTGGAGGGAAGGGCAAGAGGAGGATCCCCGCTCAGGCATCCTCCGCTGGAGCAGGTCGCCCAGAGTCCGGGTGTTCCCGCAGCTGCACCCGGGGCGCACGTGGTGGCAAGCGGTAGGGTGTTATCTGGCGAGGGTCCTGGGCCCGTCGGGCACGCGGCGCAGGCAGGCTGGGCGCGGTGGGGCCGCGCGCCTTTGTCTGCGCCCCCGTGCGCGGACCGCCACCGGGTGCGTGGTGCCTGGTTCACCTGCCTGGAGTTGAGTTCTTTGTCTGGGGCGGGGTGCGGCTGAGCCTGCGCTTCTTGTCTGATCTGAGGGCTGCCCCTAGGGTCAAATAGTCTCAAACAAAGCACGCGGTGACCCTAGCCCCGGGCCAGAGTGAAGCCCCTCCGAGGATTACTTAGTATCTTCCTGCCAGACTTGCCTTTTGCGTGGACCCATAAGCCTGCAACCTGGGGATTTCCCACATGCATCTTGGTTTGAAGTGACCTTATTGTTTCTTTTGCACTCTGGCTCCACACCAAGATTGGAGGACTGTGCGCCTGAGTCACATCTCTGTAAATAATATCCAGGAAGTTATTAACGCGGGTTTAGCAGCCCCTGTGAGATACCCACCCGTCCTGGGTTAGCTAGTCAGCTCTGAAGTTTGGTAGAAAAGGGCTGAAAGAAGGAACATCTCCGTGTTTGCCTAGGAAGGCAGCTCAAACTTGTGCCATTACAGCGCTGGTTGCCCCAGAGGTCCTGGAAACTGGGATCTTCTGGGTCAGAGCTTTCCTGAATGGGTGATAATAACCAGCCTGGCCACGTGTCCGAAAACCCTGCAGAGCCCACGGTCTCCCTGAGCAGATTTGCCTGTGGCTGTGGCAGCCACTGCCCTGGCATGGACCACCCCTGCTCTCCTGGGGCACTGCTTCCTGGAGCCTGGGGAGTGGGTGTGAACCCACCCTTGGAGTGAGCAGTTCCCTGCTGGGACCCGTAGCAGATAGAGCACCAAGGAGCTAGGGCTTCTCTGGGACAAATCATTCCTTAAGGACTCATTAGGGTCTTAACATAGAGGCAGGCAGAGCAGGACACACACACACACACACACACACACACACACACACACACACGTCAGGTCCTTTCACTTGCTGCTTGCTATTTGTGCCAAGGAACAAAGTCAGGAACAAAGTCTTACACCTTGTCCTGTGGACATCGCCTTGCGGGTTGGATGTGGGCTTGCAGAGCTTGGTCTTGATGGCTCCTTTCATTCCTCTGCCTGGGAGGTCAGAGTTTTTCCTTTCTAGTGTGCTGGTGGTCGCCTGGGCCCCAAGCTCACCTGGAGGCTGCATGTGGAGCAGAGGCCCAAGATGGGCTTGCAGATGTTGTGGTAAGGGTTGGGTGGCGCCCAGAGAGTCTTTAAGTGGTGCTGGTAGTGAAAAACCCAGGGCAGCCCCCTCAGAGGGAGGCCAAGTGCCATCTTCTGGCACCTTGTGGGGCTGGTTATTTAGCAGGGCCCCAGCACTTGGGGTTCCCAGGGCTGCTGCCTAGGAGGCTATAGGTAGTTAGACAGGACTCCACAGGGGCCTCAAGAGATGCCAAGAGAGATTAGTGGGGACCATGGCAGCCTGTGTGCAAAAGAATGGTTTGGGAGAGGCCTAGGAGGCCTACAGAATTCCACCACAGCCAGAGAGAAGTTTGGGCTCTGGTCTGGGGTGAGCCTAAAATTCTCTCATCTGGGTGCCATGTGTTCTGATTTGGCTTGTTGTAATGAACTTTCTAAAAAACTAACTTAGTGCAAGTGGTCCTTGAGTATAGAAGCTGATGACCAGGTGGCCTGCTTTAGCTCGGATAGGGTGTTCTGTCTGCAGTGGTGAGTACCAGCTGACTCTGACCCCATGAGGCCCTGTCCACTCACTGACTCACTGGTCCTGGTGTTCTGAGCCCCATGTAGGGCAGACCCTACAGTGGTCACTCCACCCAACACTCCAGCAGCAGGCTTAGGAAGGACACCAGGCCTGACCTTTAGGAGCTTTGGCTTGTCCTGCCCTCTCTTCTCCCAAACTAGCTTGAGGTGGGAGTTGTAAAAAGAGCAGAAGGGGCCAGGGTCAGGGAAGTAAGTCCCAGCTACAAAGTACAGCGTGGGGCAAAAGGGCTGACCGGGCAGAGGCGCATTTAGCTGATTTATGAGATCCTGGGCCTCGCTGGCATTAGTTGAAAAGATCAGGCCTGGGCAGTGACCTGACTTGTGTCCAAAGCGACTCAGCTCCACCTCCAGGGACTGAAACCCGGCACGTGCCACACCTGGAGATATAGGTTGGGTTGTAGCCTCTCTTCTTACCCACCCTTGGCAGGACCCCTCCACCTGGGACCTGGGAATGCCACTGCTTACATACCATGTGTGTGACAGTCGTAGCACAGAGGTTTATAGACTGCAGAAGTTCACGGCCCGCTGTTGAGATTGGAAGTCCAAGATCAGGATTGCACAGTCTTTGTGCTCCAGAGCACTACCGTCACCCACGTGTAGTAAGTACTCCACCATGGAAGATCGGAGAGCGCCACGCTGTGTGGTCAGAGTGGCCCACGGGCAGGGCGCTGCCTCCCTGCTCACTTCCTCTCTGTCCAGCCCCCTGTGGGTTCTGCCCTCTACTATTCTAGGGCATTCTTTTTTAACGAGGAAAGAAGCTTGGTGTGGTGGTGCACACCTTTAATCTCAGGAGACAGAGGCAGGTGGATATATGTCTCTGTGAGTTGCACGTTCTATGTAGTGAACTCCAGGCCAGCCAGAACTACAAAATGAAACCCTATAATTAACTAATTAATTAATATGTATATGGGTGTTTTGCCTGCATAGTATGTACAACTGGAATTACAGATTATTGTGAGCCATCGTGTGGGTGCTGGGAATTGAACTCTGGGCTTCTGGAAGAACACGCAGTGCTCTTAACCACTGAGCCATCTCTCCCCAACTCCAGTGTTCCCGGTTTTTTTCTTAAGTTTGCCAGTCAGAAAAAGAAATGTATTCCTGTTGAAGCACTCCTGTGCTCGCAGCAGCCCAGGGGGCTTACCGTCCGGCCCTTGCCAGAGCCTCGGCCACAGGAAAGACATGTCAGCAGCTTGAATCTGTTGCCTCTTCCATGGCATGAGCCCTAGAGGTGTGGGTAGGAAAGCCCTATTTCACACCCACAGTGGCTTCGTACTGTCATATTTTGACATAGGAAACAGCGATCCAGCTCTCTGCTCTCCCACAGTTGGGCGCCCCCCAGAGACGAGCTTGAGTTCTCGGCCCTCAGGCCTGCCCAGCTCCAACGCCTCATCTGCCTCCACATCTGTAATGACAACACCCTCTGGCTGCCTTTCACTTCCCTGAATGTGCAGATGGCATCCTGCAGCTGGTAACCTTTGCCAGTTGAGGCTCATCATACTGCAGTGTCCACAGTTCTTTCTGGCTGAGGCAGGCTGGACTGGATGTCATGTCCACCCCTTTGCCAGTGGGTAGACAGTGGGGTGCACTCACCACACGGTCAGTTGGGCCTGGCATCCTAAACACCCATCTCTACCCAACTCCACCCCAACCCTTGGGCCATAAAGATGTGTGGACAGGAAGGGCTCTGCAGCCCTTGCTTCCTGACACCGCCTGTTGGACTGAGCGGGGGAAGTTGTAGACAGAGCTACACTGTGCTGTGTTGAATTAAGTGTCCTACATGTATGGCCTCCTCAGATGAGGTTGGCAGTTTGTATGTTTAACCTCAATTCCACTCTTCTGAGCTGTCTTTACCATACATTCTCTTTTTTCTTTCTTTTATTTTTTTTTGGGGGGGGGTGCGGTTTTAGAACAGGGTTTCTGTGTAGCCCTGGCTGTCCTGGAACTCGCTCTGTAGACCAGGCTGACCTTGAACTCATAGAAACCCACCTGCTTCTGCCTCTCGAGTGCTGGGATTGAAGGCGTCCGCCACCACGCCCGGCCCCCCATGAGTTCTCTAGGGGCAAGCCTGTCTTCCCGCCCCCTGCAGAGGCCTTTTCATTGCGTTCAGTAATAACTGAACCTTCTTTGTAGAAATCATAAAATAGAGCCAAGTCCATGGTCCTAGACGCACCAACCCCCACCAGCGCTTAGTGGACACATGTCCTCCAGAACTTCCTGAGGCCTTGCTGACATAATCACATACATGCACAGCTATTGTGCACTAATGTGACTATCCATATACCTACTCACGTGCTCAGCCTTCTGCCTCTACAGTACAGAACCCAAAAGCATGGGCAGACATCCAGATGTGCGCACATACCTGTTCAATGCCTATACGCACAAAACACATGTGTAGTGTACACGTATAGGCACCCTGCGCACACGTCTGAGGCCAATGCATGGCACCTCATAACTGTTCCCTTTTTGGAGCAGTGTCTTTGAGGTCCATGCAAGAGGCACACTACAGTAGGTGGACACAGTGGTCTTCACAAACCGCAAGCAACATGACCGCATTTGTGTGCAGAACAGGCAGAGGCAGAGGCCAGCCTGGGGTTTCCAGTGGAACCTTCAAACCTAAGGCCTCATTTTAGCGATGAAATGGTTCTGTGTTTGGTTGTGGGGGAACCACCACTCTGTCTGGAAGTCTAAGGTCAGGAGGGCACAGGAGAATCTGGTATCTGTGTGGTGCTTCCTGGTTCACAGAGGGCACACTCTGTGTCCTGTTGTGGTGGTGTGTCAGGGGGTCCTCCAGGGTATCCGTCATACACACTGATCCCATTCACCAGCGGGTCACACATGGTGACCACAGACCACGTGCCAGTACCATCACATTGAGAGTTTCAGTGTGACTTTCAGGACATAGTCAGTCCATATTCAGGAAGGGGTCTGAGAGGATCTATCCAGGGTCACTTTTACCCAGAGTTTTCAAGCTGCAAAGCCCTTCAGAGTGTGGGCCCCTCTGTTCACTTTCCATGGCCGCATTCCCATGCTAATTACGTGCAAGCTGCGAATGCCTGCTCAGTCCAAACCACACAAATGTTTCTATAGGAGAAGTGCAAAAGAGAGACCAGCCGATCCCCTCAGAGTGTTCAGAAGCCTGGACCACAGGAGCCCTGACTTGTCCCAGGTGTTGAGAGCGGTGCTGTTCTACACATGTGAACAGCACAGCTCCCGCCTGGTGCATAGTAGGACCAACTGGCTTACAGCTGAATGTATCCCAGGATGGCGTTGCGTGCAGCGCAGCAGGTGTAGACGACAGTGCAAAGCCAGTGTCAAAGGTGGCACACCCCTGACTAGGTGCTTCTTCCCTCTCTGACTCTCCAGGCATCGACACTGTGCCCTGTGTTGGGCGGGGTCAGCCTTCAGCCTGTGGCCGAGACCCAGCAGGGCCGGAGCACAGAGCTGCTCTAGGTAGAGAGAGCATTGTAAATGTGTTCTGCTGGGTGGTGGGTGACAGTCGCTCTCAGCGACAGCCTGTTAGCCTCTTCTCTCTCCTCAGGCATCTGTGGGCTCTGAGAAGCTCTTTGCCCTGGCACCTGACAAAGGTGAGTGCATCCCCAGCCCAGCTCCTGGGTCTCGGGTTGTATCGAGTCCAGGGAAGTAGGAGCCTTGGGAGGGTCTGTCTATCTCACCAGCAGGGACAGTGGTCAAGAAAGGACGCAGTCTTAGTGCAGGGGCAGCTTGGTCACTGCCAGCATCAGAAAGAGGCGGGCGTCAGGGCGTGCCCGTGTGCCTGTGTGAATACATGTCAGTGTGTTGCAGCCGAGGGAGCAAGTAAAGGCTGGGCAAGTGTCAACCCCTGGGCATGTCCTCGTAGAACCCGGTTCTTGTCTACCAAATGGGGTCATGAGAGCTGGGCCTGGTGGCACAGGCCTGTCTTCCCAGCTACTTTGGAGGCTGGGGTTGGAGGATTAAAATTTGAGGCCACTGTGGTCTGCAGGGTGAACTCAAGACCATCCTGGGTGACTTCAAAGCTACCCTGTCTGAAATAAAAAGTCAGAGAGGGCTAGAGAGATAGCTTAGCAGCAGAGCACGTGTCAAGCGTGTTCAAGGCTCATCTCTTAACATTGAAAGCCAGGGGTAGTGGGATGGCTCAGTGGCTAAGGTGCTGCCAAGTGTGCACACTGCCAAGCCTGTCTTGAATGGACTTGAATTTGATACCCAGAATCCACATGTTAGAGGAAGAAAACTGACTTCAACGAGTCAGTCCTCTGAGTCCACATGTGTACCATGGCATGTGCATACGACATGAAGAAAAAAATATTTTAAACAGTAATAAAGGAGCTGGACACAGTTTTGCATGGCTTTAACCCTAGCACTCGGGAGGCAGAGGTAGGAAGAGATCTCTTGAGTGTTGAGGCCAACATGGTCTACACAGAGAGGCCCTGTCTGAAGAGGGGGGCGGGGCTGGAGAATTGGCTCAGTGGTTAAGAAATTACACTGCGCTATCAGGACTGGAGCTCAGGTTCCAACACCCATGTCAGGCAAATCACAAACTCCTGGGGTCCAAGGCCTCTTTCCTGAAGCTTGTACTCACAAAGACAGCTTGAAAACACATAATTTGAAAACTAAAATAAATAAACGAAAAAAGGGTCTAGAGAGCCGGTTAAGAGCACTGACTGCTTTTCCAGAGTCCCTGGGTTAGATTGTCACTATGCACTTGTGGCTCCCAACCATCTGAACTCGATTTCCAGGTGACCCGATGCCCTCTTGTGGCTTCTGCAGGCACAGGCAGGCCAGTGGTACACAGGTGTGCATCCAGCCAGAACACTCACATAAAATAAAAATAAGGAAGGGGGTGGGGAACCTCACTGCAACCTCAAAAGTGGGGTTATAGCAGCCTTATACCCTAGCCTTACTTTGAGGACTAGAATTCTGGAGTTAGGAAGAGGACGTGGGCGGTGCACCAGGGAGGAGGCTGGCACACAGCTGAGCTGAGCTCGCCTGTGTGACAGGACTGTGCCAAGAGCAATGGCGGGGTGTGAGGACATTCTGCTTGGAGGCAAAGTGGTGGGTGGGCACATAGGGCCAGCTCCAACAACGCACCTGCCCTTTTCTCTTCAGGCTCTGGGAGAGGTGAGAAGTCCGAGGCCAAGGCGGGGACAGTGCCCAAGGTGTCAGGCCTGGAGCGCAGCAGTGAGCTCAGCACCGAGTCTTTCCTGCCTGCCACAGCACCTGCACCCTCAGGACCTCTGCCAGGAGCTCCGGCCAGCCCCCTGGTGAAGAGGGAAGCCTCGATCGTACCTCTCCATACCCCGCAGCCACAGCTCAGCCCGCAGCATCGTGGCTCACTCTCGACACACGTGCCTCTGTCCTTGGGCTCCTTTGTGGGCCCTGGCCCTGGCCAGGTGGTGCCCAACAGCCTGCACCTGCACAGCCTCAGGTGGGCAGTGGGTGAGGCCACGTCTTGGGGGTAGGGCTATGGCTTCCTGCCCACCTCAGGGCTAAGGGAGGTGCCACTGAGCCCAGTGTCCTTCAGCAGGAGCAGCAGCACGGTCAGCGGCACCCCTCTGGGCCTAGCAAAGCACGTGACCCTGTCACCACACGGCCCTGGCCCCCACCTGTCTACCTCACACCTGGCGCTCAGGTCCCAGGCGCAGCACCAGCACCACGCCGCGGCAATGTTCGCTGCCCCCCCAACACTGCCCCCGCCCCCGGCATTGCCTGCCAGCAGCCTGGTCGTCCCAGGACACCCTGCCGGTAGGTGTTACACCCAAGGGTGCACGCAACCTTTACGGGGCCCTGGGGCAGGAGGAAGAGGTGACGATCCAGCGCGGTTCCGGGGCTGGACATTTCCCTGGCGGTTGTGTAACAGCCCTGCTCAGGCCCCTCCTTCACCTTTGCTGCTCCCAACCTCCAGAAGACCCCCGAGTCGGGCACAAGTCCCTCCTCTTGTCTCCAGCTGGAACCTTCACTCAGTTTTCATCTCTGAAGGATTTCCGAGCAGAGTCAGCCAGCCATCAACGGGGAACTAACTAGAACTCTGCCTGGGGCCAGTATCCAAGCCCTGACCCAAGAGCGCGAGGCTGCGGGCCAGGCGCTGGGCAGGGCTCACGGACTTCTCTCCTTGCCTCTAGATGCCAGCCTGTTGCTCTCATTCAACCAGCCAATCATGTATTGCCAGCCTCATTCGGGGATTCTGATTGGTACTTGGTCACAGGCTCCTCTCTTACCTCCACCCCTGGGCCACCACGGCTTGGCCTGCCGACCCCGGGAGTGCCAGGTGACTATCCGCCTCGCCCCGCTGGGAGCCCATGGCCGACGTGCCTCTCCGTCTCTCTCTCTTTTTCTTTTGTAGATCACGAACTGCTCAGGCAAGAGCTGAACACGCGGTTTCTGGTGCAGAACGCTGAGCGGCCTGGCGCCTCCCTGGGCCCGGGGGCTCTGCTGCGGGCCGAGTTCCACCAGCACACGCACCAGCACACACACCAGCACACGCACCAGCACCAACACACATTCGCCCCCTTCACAGGGCTGCCCCCGACGCCGCTCATGCCGCCCACCGCACCCTTGCCGGTGCGTAGGCCCGGGCGCTGGCCGCTGGCGGGGCGGGCTGGGTGGGGCAGGCAGCTGTACACGCAGACATTCGCTCACCCCCATGCGCATAAGCCTTGAGCAGTGGCTCTGGCGTCTCCTTCCAGTGTGCATGTAGACCCCGCCCGCTGGGTACTGGACTGTGGGCCCCGGCCTATAGTCTGTTCTCCCCTGCCAGAGCCTGGGCCTGCGCTGGCTGCACCAGTGCTGGGTCTTAGGCCTGACACCAGGTCTTGAGCTTAAACAAGACTAGGTTGCAAGGACCAAGCCATTGCGGTCCTTTTGTGTGTCCCTTTGTCCATTTCCACCTCGTGGTGGGCAGCATTTTCTCTTTGTCAGCAGCCTGGGTGTTGGTAGCTTTCCCACCTTACCTCCCCCCAAGGCTTCATGCCTGCTCACCTTCCTAGAGCCTCAGCTGGGTACACACGAACCTCTGAACCAGGAGCCTGGGCCCCACAGGGCCAGGAGCCAGCTGACACCTGCTTCAGAGAGCAGTAGCCATCCTGGTCACTGCCCAACCCAGCCGTGGGTGGGTGGGTTCTGGGCCAATGGAGGGCAGTAGGCCTGTATGGGAAGTCTTCACCTTTGCTTTCTTCCCTTGTAGTTTGACAAGTTCTCACCCAAGCTGGACAGCCCCTACTTCCGACATTCCAACGTGAGTCGCTGTGCTCAAGCCCAGATTACTGCCTGCTCGGGGTGTGGGGAAGCTACGGATTTGTCCGTGTGTCCTTCTGGATGCTGAGGGAGGTAGAAGCAGTGCTCAAGGCCCCTCTACCAGGTGGGGCCCAAAAGCCCCGGGCTGCCCACCCTGCCTGCGCACCCTGGCCCCTTGGGGTCTCCTCAGGGTGCTTTTCAGCCCAAGGTCCAGCTGCTTCCGTCAGGGAGGCGGCTGCCAGGTGGTGGGTCTAGGGCATTGGTGGAGGCTACTAAGTAGCTCCAGCTCCTAACTGGCCTTCGTATAAGAGGTCCCAGCTGGTCGGGGCCTGTTTGCAGGCAGGAAGCCTCCTACTCAACAGTGCAATTGACCAACTGACCTGTCATCCGCACCCATCGCCTTTCCCGAGAGGGAAGGAGCAGAGGAGCCAGGAGCTGAGAAGGAGAGGTCCATGGTCTCTTCCTCCAAACAGTGTGGGCCCCATCTCACTTAAGCCCACCCAGGGCGCGTGCAGCTGCTCCCCAAGTCTCCAGGGCTGAGGACTCGGGCTTGCTCCCTTGCCTAAGTACTGTCTTGTCCCTGGTGTGTAGGGTGCCTCTCACAGTGAGACAATCCATTCTCCCCAGGGATGTCATAAGCCTGGCTTCCTGCCCTGGCAAATGCTTTTGACTGATGAGACTGAGGTAAAAGTGTGCAAGGTCCCACCGGCAGGCCAAAGCACAATCCATCCCAGAACTCAGGCCTCCCAGCAGCCTCCTGCGGCCTGCCCCTCAGCTCACTCTCTTTCCCTCTCTCCCTGCACCTCCAGACTTCAAACTCAATCGAGATAACAGGCCGGGCCAGCGCAGTTCACACTTTGCTGCAGAAAGCCCCTGGGGTAGGTGTCAGCAGTCCCTTGGGTGCTGTCCCTCCCAGCCCTGGGCCTGTGTCCCCATAGAGCCTGGACATGACCCCGTCCCCCATGTTCACCACAGGTGTCTGATCCATACCGGACAGCAGTCAGGGTGAGTGCGTGCATGCTGGGAAGAGGCGTTGGACGCACACCCAGGGCTGTGGCCGGGAAGGGCTCCGCTTCTCTCCTGGGTGGCCTTGGGGTGGTCCTGGTGGTAGGAATCTGGGGAAGATGAGGCCTGGGAAGAGGCGCTGGGCTCTCTGAGCACGTCCCGGTCCTGCCACAGAAACCAGGGAAGTGGTGTGCGGTACACGTGCAGATCGCCTGGCAGATCTACCAGCAGCAGCAGAAGATGAAGGTGAGGCCGGGCCAGGCGGGCGCACTGTCAGGGCCTCCCTGGTGGGGCCGTTTGGGAGGACTCCAGGGTGTGTGATCAGAGGCTCTGGCCAGCTCCAAGGTCACAGTTAGCACTCGTGGGACTGCCTGGGAAGAGCCTGGGTTAGGAAGACAGTTGAGGCCAGGGATAAGGGCCACGTGCATGTGCGCTGGTGTCTGATAGACAGGCGACAGGTGGGGCACAGAGTGGGACAGGAAGTCGGGACAGTTCGCAAAACAGATGTTACCCATGATGCACTGCCCCTTTGTGGGCAGTTGTAAAAATCTTCTAGAAGGCTTTAAGAAGGCAACAGGAAGGGCATGTGCTTGGGTGGAGGTGGGTAGGTGCTTGCAGTGTGGATTTCCAGGACCAGAACAGTAAAATAGGGGGTGACCACAGTGATTCCTGAGAGCTCCCCCGCCTCCCACGTGCCCCACCTAGCACAGAGCACTCCGACACGATGAGTAAACAACGGGGGGGGGGGGTGAATGAGAGTTATATAACATTCTTTAGGGAGTGGGAGGAATATGAGCCCCAAACGCTGGCCACAGCAAGGTGTGTCAGGCAGGCCATAAGCAGTCTTGACCCTGAGGCCCTCAGCCACGCTCAGTGCGGCCTCGTCACAGAGCCCTCAAAAGACAGCCAGCAAAAGGAGACCATGCACCTCGGGTCTATATAATTTAATAAAGGCACAGTTTGGGGTTTGTTTTGTATATTTTTGGGGGGTGTACATGTGTGTGCACCTGCGCATGCAATACATGTGTGCCGTGGCATGCACGTCGAGGTCAGAGGACAGCACTGGCTCTCTTTCTACCGTGTGGGCTCTAACACTTGAACTCAGGCCTGGTGGCTGCAGCCATCGCCTTCTGAGCCCTCTCACTGCTGAGGAGCCCTGTTTTAAAATGTGCATCATCGGAAAGCAAGCATATTTGGAACAACTTAGGACTGTGGAGATGCCTTTTCAGCTGAATTTTGTGAAATTTAAATGAAGATATTTTCTGTAAAACAAAACATGCTATGTTATCAAGAATACACTAGTTGAAAACTGTCATATAAAAGTGTATGTCAGTTGGGTGTGTGGTGCACACTTTTAATCCCAGCACTCGGGAGGCAGAGGCAGGTGGATCACTGTGAGTTCGAGGCCAGCCTGGTCTACAAAGTGAGTCCAGGACAGCCAAGGCTACACAGAGAGACCCTGTCTCGAAAAACCACAAAAAAAAAGGGGGGGGGAGGGTACAGCGTGTCATTGACTCCATGCGTTGCACACAGTAATAGGGTCTTGGTTTTCCTGTCCCAAATGAAACCACTTCATGAAACCTTTCTGGTCCCTGGGGCCACCTGAGCATGGGCAGTGCCTAAGGAGGCACCTCCCGTGTGGTCCCCGTATGGTCCAGGCTCTTCGCACAGCCCTGGCACATACTCTGTCCCCCTGCAGATGCAGCTGGACTCCCACAAGCTGGAGGTTGGCACAAAGCTGGACCTGTTCAGCCGGCCCCCTGCCCCAGGCGTGTTCTCTGGCTTCCACTACCCACAGGACCTGGCCCGGCCCCTCTTCTCCAGCACAGGTGAGAGACCAAGAGCAGCTGGGACCAGGGGTCTGAGTGGGGCCACACCTCTGCCTTGTCCAGTGTGGGGAGCGAGAGACTTCGCCAGGGTCCTCAGAGTCTTCTTTGTATCCACTGCTGGTCCCAGGCCCAAGTCCTCATGCTTCCCAAAGCCAGGCCCATGGACCCTGGGACCCTGGGGCTACCCACTCAAGTCCCTGGCCTCTGTCCTACACTACCTGATGCATGGTGACCTGGTCCCTCCTTGTCCTGGCATCCATCCCTCATCACTGGGGCTCTAAGGTCAGCACCCCCAGGACAGTATCTGGTTTGCCTCCACATGCGGGGAGCAATCTGTGTCCCACTTGCCTAGCTGAATAGTGGTGCAGACTTACATACTCTCATCCCTGGAGGCCCTTGGCAACACGGCCTTGGTGCCCAGGGTTTATTGGGGACATCTCTGTCTGACATGTACCCAAATCCCAAGTCTCCCGAAAGAAAAGGAGACCCAGCATGAAGCTGCATGAATAAAGTCTAGTCACAGTGTGTGCTGCAGCGTTTCAGTTACGGGCACAGAGGGAACTTCCTCAGACTCAAAATCTGAACCCAGATAGCGGCCGAGATAAGCCGAGAGACAGTGTTAATGCTATTTCAGCCTGTGTGCATACACACGTGTGTGCACAGACCCACACAGACGTCCCTCTGCAGGTCCCTCTTCTTCCACACGCAGGTCTCAGGTCTGTCACCTTCTTCCACACGCAGGTCTCAGGTCTGTCACCTTCTTCCACACGCAGGTCTCAGGTCTGTCACCTCAGAGCCCCCAGCTACCCCAGTGCTCTTCCCGCTTGGTGCCCACTTGTAGATAGATGGATCAGGGCAAGTACGTTTTCACCTTTGTTTATTAGTGCGCTAGGATGGCAAAGCTGGCCAGGTGGCCAGAACTGGCTTCAGTGTGGTGGCTTTTTCCCACCCCTGGCTTTGGCATCCCGATAGCCTCTGCACTGTGACCCCTCAGATCTAGACCCTCAACGCAGAGGTGTTCCTGTTATTTCACAGCCTAGCCCGAGCCCCAGACATGCGTGCTCTGCACGGTTGTCGCCCAGCAGCTGGCCTGCCCTCCGTCCTTCAGGCCCTGACTTGATGATCACCACCTTCTCCCACTCCCTGAAGTTCTCCGTCTTTTTAAACCTTCTTAGTGTTTACCAGACACTGGATAGTTTTACTGGGATTGAGTTGAAACTATACAGGAAAGAAAATTTGCCCGGTGTGGTGGCACACACCTTTAATCTCAGCACTTGGGAGGCAGAGGCAGGTGGATCACTGTGAGTTTGAGGCCTGTTTGTTCTACAAGTGAGTCCAGGAAAGCCAAGGCTACACAGAAACCCTGTCTCGAAAAACCAAAAACATAAAAAAAGAGAGAAAGAAAATATACTCCTTTCTGGTGTATATTATCTGTTCTGAACTCCATACTCTTGGTAAGTAATGCAAGGGCACTCAGCCCCCATGCCCCGCGCAACAGTGGTAATGACTAATGGCTAGCCCTGTCTCCTTTCAGAGACAGAAGCAGCTCACACTGCCTAACCCTGCGTCTTTCCCTCCACTAATCTTTGCCAGAGAAAGGCCAGCTTCATCAAAATTCGAAAAAGGGCTCTCTGGCGTCTGTACGACCCTGGCCTTCGTTTCTTTGCTGTCCTTCTGACAGAGTTGGAGCGTAGAGGGTCAGAATTCAGCCTTTTCCCTAATGCTTCAAATGCTGCCCATTTCCCTAGCTGTACCTTTAGCCCTGGTGCAGTGGCTTTCCATTGCTTTGAGGGGCTGGTTTTGATTTCTATCCCCAGTTGAGAAGGCCGGTTGATTTGCTCGTTAGAGCCTCAGGGCAGACCTAGAGCTCTGCTCCTGGAGTGGGAAGCTCCTGGTTATCCCTCCACAGTGGGGGCCCCTACATCTTAGAATTTGTGCCCGCCTCCCTGTCCCGTGCACAATGGGTTCTGGACAGATGGCGGTGCTGGGTCTCCCTCGTCACGCTCCTTAGCAGCGCCTGCAGCTGCGCACCACACTTGGTTCTGGATGTGGTTCTTGGAGATGTCAGGACAGGTACCCCGATGAGCCTGCAGCCTGGGCCCTGTGTTCAGAGACTCCAAGACCACTGCCTCCCTTGGGCCGTGGCATCATCCTTAGCTGCAGTTTGAAACCCTGGGTTAGCATTACTTACTTGGGCTCCTCCGCCTTTGCTCCCATCTTGGCTTCTTCCTCTGGGAGAGCTCTACCACAGTGGGTATCACAGCCCCTGCCCATCTTGGGCCCCCAAGATCTGGGGAGCAGACTGAACTACAGCCTCATGATCTAACCCTAACCTGCACAGTAATGCAGGGAAAGAATGGGAGATTCGGGCTCCCATTGTAAACTAGGGCGCTCCTCCTGCGACCCACCATAGAGGAAGGAGGGCCCAGGTCTGTGGCTCTGTCAAACTGGCCTCCGTCCACCAGGTGCCACTCATCCAACCGCCAACCCATTTGGACCCTCCGCTCATCCTGGCAGCCTCCTGGCCGCTGGTCATCTGACAGGTAGGTGGCCCAGACGCCTGGGTGGCTTCTTCCACAGACTTTAAGGCCAGAGAGATGTGAGTGGGTGGGAAGGCGGTCTCACAGCCTCTCAGACCAGTGTGGGTGGCTCCTGCCCCGACTAGCAGTTCCTGGCCGCCCTGCAGGGCTGGGGCAGGGAAGGAGACTGGTAGATTCCTGACCCCTTTTTGCCCTCCCCTCGCCCCCTGCAGGCCCTTTCAGCAGATCCAGCACCTTTGGAGGCCTGGGGAGCCTGGGCAGCCACGCTTTTGGAGGCCTGGGCAGCCATGCACTGAGTGAGTGACTGGCCACGTCCATTCCACAGCTCTTCCTGTCTGTCTTGCGCCCTGACCTCCCTCTAGGCTAAAGCTTCTCACAGCCTCTTAGGATTAGGCGGTGCACAGTGTCGAGCAGCATCTTGTCCAGCTCACACTCTGGCCCTCTGGCCTCCTCTCCCACTTCAGCTCCAGGGAGCAGCATCTTTACCCCCAAGGAGAGCACAGCTTTGCTCGGCCTGCCCAGCCCCCGAGAGGCCTGGAACCGACTACACCGGGTGCCACCTTCCTTTCCTACCCCACCCCCATGGCCCAAGCCACTGGATGCAGAGCATCTCTCGGCCCTGACCAACCACGACCGGGAGCCTGACAAGGGCCAGGCAGAGTGTGAGCGGTGAGTTCATCTGGCCCGAGGCCTCCCCACCTGGTCTGGGCTCTCACCCATCCAATGTGTTAGGTCAGGACTGACCAAAGCAATGACATGAAAACAAAAGAGGCTGAGCTCTACAGAAGCAGATTGTCCTGAAGTCTCCACTGCGGGGTGGAGACTGCGCGGACGGGGCGGGGGTGGCGCTTGGAGCTTTTATGGGACAGAAGATTCAGTCTCACAGCTATAAACACCTCAGAGGTTGATCTGTTGACCTCGCCAGGAGCTTCCTGCAGATGTTCTCAGCTTGCTCTTCACTCCAGACCCCCAAGAGCAGCTCGCGGGTGGTGGACAACATGTCTTCTGCAGATTTGGCAGTCTATATTGAATGATAGCTGATCTGAGAAGTAAGGTTTATGAGAGCTGGCCAAACAGAGAGGTCAGTTCATTAAAGAAGGGCAAGTTGGAAGGCCCATTCGCCCCCTTTCAGAGGTCACCTGACTGCTTTGTAGCTGGCAGCAGGCTCAGTATGAAAGGGACAGCAGTTACAGTGCCTCAGAGAAGCATCAGTCTAAGGGGTAACACAGGACAGCCATTTGCTGACAGCATGCATCCTTGGAGTGTGTTACCTGAGGGAGCAGCATCTATAACAACAACAAAAAAAAGTGAAGCCAGGTGTGGTGGCACAGGCCTTTAATCCCCGCACTTGGGAGGCATATTGCTGTGAGTTTGAGGCCAGTGTGGTCTACAGAGCGAGTCCAGGACAGCCAAGACTAACACAGAGAGACCCTGTCTTGAAAAACAAAAAAACAAAGCAAACACAAAAGTGAGACTACTAGGACTGTGTGATTCTTACTGAGAGGAAGAGAGCAGGCAAGAAAAGCATCTTAGCCGGGCGTGGTGGCGCACGCCTTTAATCCCAGCACTCGGGAGGCAGAGGCAGGTGGATCACTGTGAGTTCGAGGCCGGCCTGGTCTACAAAGCGAGTCCAGGACAGCCAAGGCTACATAGAGAAACTCTGTCTCAAAAAACCAAAAAAGAAAAAAGAAAAAAGAAAAAAAGAAAAGCATCTTTTTCACAGGTGCTCTTTGTCGCTGTAGTCAGTTACAAGACATGAGGCCACTGGGTCTGTGGAACGGCGTCAGACATTTGTCATTGGCCAGCATAAGTTCAGAATCAGCCATCAGAGAGGCAGGGGGACATCTGTGAGCTCGAGGCCAGCCTGCTCTACAAGGTGAGTCCAGGACAGCAAGGACTACACAGAGAAACCCTGCCTCAAGAAACAAAAACAAAACCTTGGGAAACAGTAGGAGACAAAGTGGGTTTTTGTTTTGTTTTGTTTTTAGGAGACAAAGTTAATGACGAAATTTTTTAACATAAGTTTTGCTTAGTAAGGTAAATGTAACTGTCTGAACCACTTACCAGGGCCCTGTAGAAGGGTTAGACACCTGTAATCAGCTGCCTACTGTGTCAGACTCCCACATAAGGAAAAAGCACTTGGAACATGTGTAAGAGAATGAAATTAACGTCAGTATCAATTGACAATTTATTGGGTCCCTTTAGTCAGGGTGGTTAGGGAAGAGATAATGTTCCATAGTTGGTAAATACAAATTTTAGATTTGATCTCAGTATTTAAGAAGATAGGCTGTAGCTGGTCTTTGCTACTTTGTGGTTTCTTCTTTTTCCCCCACTCTTTATCCCCCTTCAGCCTCTATCACCACTGTCCACGTCCCCACCACTGCCCACGTCCCCACCACTGCCCACGTCCCCACCACTGCCCCCGTCCCCACCACTGCCCCCGTCCCCACCACTGCCCCCGTCCCCACCACTGCCCACGTCCCCACCACTGCCCACGTCCCCACCACTGCCCACGTCCCCACCACTGCCCACGTCCCCACCACTGCCCACGTCCCCACCACTGCCCACGTCCCCACCACTGCCCACGTCCCCACCACTGCCCACGTCCCCACCACTGCCCACGTCCCCACCACTGCCCACGTCCCCACCACTGCCCACGTCCCCACCACTGCCCACGTCCCCACCACTGCCCCCGTCCCCACCACTGCCCACGTCCCCACCACTGCCCACGTCCCCACCACTGCCCACGTCCCCACCACTGCCCACGTCCCCACCACTGCCCACGTCCCCACCACTGCCCACGTCCCCACCACTGCCCACGTTCCCACCATTGTGTGGGGCCCAGGAAGCCCCACGTAAAGCGTTCAACCACTTTTCTAGTCCAGAGTCCTAAAGGCTTCATACTCCTTGAACAAACAGCATGGTCAGGCCTGTTGTGTCAGCACGCACTCCTGATACCAACTTCCGTCGTAGTCATTATCCCGTTGCTGTGAAGGGACACCGTGACTGTGGCAACTCTTATAAAAGAAAGCCTGTCATCGAGGATTTGTCTGTGGTTTCCCAGGGCCAGTCCATTGTCACGGCAGGGAGCTTGGTAGCAGGCATGGGAGGTAGCAGGTAGGGAGAGGTGAGAACTGAATCTTGATCCACAAGCAGAGAGACAGACTGACAGACTGGGCCCGGCATGGGCTTTTCAAACCTCAAAGCCCAGCCCAATTACACTTCCTCCAACAAAGCCACATCTATATGAGCTTATGGGGGTCATTCTTATCCAAACCACACTGTCAAAACTAAAGCCAAACATTGTTATCATATATAGTTGTACATAACTATACATAATTTCTATGTTTGTATATAGTTACATATTAAAATTAAAATTATATATGAATATATTATTGAACAACTGATGTTAATCCCAAAGATGTGAGAAAGACATATGACCCAAATAATCATCATGGGCAAATTAATTAAATTAAACTTTTTTTCTTTTTTTTTTTTAAAGATTTATTTATTATGTATACAGTATGATCAGATCATGTTATAGATGGCTGTGAGCCACCATGTGGTTGCTGGGAATTGAACTCAGGACCTCTGGAAGAGCAATCAGTGCTCTTAACCACTGAGCCATCTCTCTAGCCCTAAACTTTTTTTCTTATTTTGTATACACAGGCTTTCTCCCTCTAAGGTGGGGTTTGTAAGGTCAGCATTGGACATGGGCAAGATAAAGTTTTTGTTTGTTTTTTTCAAAGATTTATTATTATGTATACAGTCAGCTTATAACCCTGCACACCAGAAGAGGGCATCAGATCACATTATAGATGGCTGTGAGCCACCATGTGGTTGCTGGGAATTGAACTCAGGACCTCTGGAACAACAGTCAATGCTTTTAACCCCTGAGCCATCTCTCCAGCCCCAAGATAAGGTTTTTACAGCTCAGGAGCTGGGGTTTCCAAATGGGTGATTTGGCCAGCAAAATAGGCGAGATTAGGGAAGCAGAATGCAGCAGGTGGCCGTAACAACCTTCATCCTAAAACAAATGCAGTACAGAACCACTTGCAGTCAAGGCTACAGGTGGGGCATGCACAGTCTTTGAGAAGCAGTTTTTTTGTTTGTTTTTTGAGACATGGTTTCTCTGTGTAGCCCTGGCTGTCCTGGACTCACTTTGTAGACCAGGCTGGTCTTGAACTCACAGCGATCCACCTGCCTCTGCCTCCCCAGTGCTGGGATTAAAGGCGTGCACCAGCACCCATCTTAATCATAAACAGGAATGAACCTACTTTGTCTTGATGGCGTTCAAGCCAAGATGGAGGCAGGCCGGTGCGTCAGTTACCTCTGTAGTTTATCATAAAAGAAGGGCACTGATCTCCATAGGACTGGGTAGTTAGTGCCAGTGAGTTTTATGGACGCTGCTGTTTTTGTTGGTGCCGTGTGGTTACATTCACCAAGATGGTGGCAAGGCCACATGGTTGCTTCCATCTTAATGAAGTCACCAGCAAGCTACATTTCTATTCAAGGTGAGCTCAGCTCCATGATAAAGTGAGTCCACCCCCCCCCCCCCCAAATCCCTACAGGACCGGCCATCTCACAGGTCAAATTGGATCATTACAGCCTTTACTTTAAGAAGACACTTGAGGGGCTGGGAAGATAGCTCTTTGAAAGGACCGAGTTCAATTCCCAGCACCCACATGGCAGCTCATAACTGTCTGTAACTCCAAGATCTGACACCCTCACACCAAAGCACATAAATTAAAAAAAAAAAAAAAGACACTTGAGCCAGACGTGGTGGTGCATGCCTTTAATCCCAGCACTTGGGAGGCAGAAGCAGGCAGATCTTTGTGAGTTCAAGGCCAGCCTGGTCTACAAATGAGTCCAGGACAGCCAAGGCTACACAGAGAAACCCTGTCTCTTAAAAAAAAAAAAAAAAAAAAAAGAGGAATTGGTGTGGATGGGTACAAGAGGAGACGGTACCTATGGCCTACACAGGCAGGTCCAGAATAGCAAAATAAACAGGAAAGAATGTCCTAGACTCAGCTTGAGGAAGCAGGGTCCATAGGTAGCTAGGATCACATAAGGGGTGAGAGGAGGGTGTCCCTTGGAATTGGGGTGTAGCCCAGTGGCAGTGTGCTTGCCTGGCTGTGTGCTTGCCTGCCTGGCTGTGGTTTCAGCTTGTACCACAAGAGTAAAGAGCCCCCCGCCATTGAAGGTGAGGTAGAAGGTCCACAGGAGGCATTTCTAGTCTGATCTGATCCATGCTAGTCCTGCAGCAGGCACAACCCTTCTGAGGATGCTGTGGTCCCTTGGGGAGCAGGAGGCTCTGGCCTGCCCCCAGGCCTAAGGAGCAGAGTCTCATGTCTAGTGAGAGCAGAGCTGGCCCCCATGACAACAGACTCAGCTGGGTGAGAAGTGAGTCCTGGGCCTGCTCCAGACAGACTTCCCCACAGAGTTGGAGTCTGTCCCAGCCTCTCCTTAGCTGGACTTACAGACCTGCATGTTAGGCTGGTGCTGAGGGAGGGATTTAAGGCAGATACCCATCTCTGGCTACACCAGAGGAAAGCAGCTGTATGCTAAGAATGCTCAAGTTCTGAGCAGGGAATTTCAGGGTCGGAGCACCCATTGTTGCCTTGTTTCCCAACCGCTGGGCTACAGCCGTACACCAGAGCAGTAGCCAAGTTGTCACAAGTGTGCTCACAGCTGGGGTGCTTCTAACACTGGACAAGCTCAGGATACAAAGAGGTTCCTCACAGTATGAAACTCGAGGTCGCAGGAACTTGACACACAGCTTTCTGGGAGCCGTAGCTACTGTAGGTGATGATGGCTTTATCCTGTTCTAGGGATGTCCTGGAGAAGACGCGCCTGCTGAGACACGGCTCACCTGCGGCACCAGTGGGCCACCCCATCAGCAGCCTCCTGCCACTGGGCCCCGGTGAGCTGGGCCGCCCCGGGCATCTCACAGAGCGTGAGGCCGAGACCCGGGTCAAGGAGAGCAACTCACCCAGCAAAGAGGATGTCGCCAAACTGGCTGCGCGACCGCCATCGCCCTACTGCAAGGCAGCCCTGGGCGACTGCCTGCGCCTGGCGGGCCTGCTAGGTCGGGAGTCCGGAAAGCAGACGCCTGAGCGGCCCCAGGGCGACGTTAAGGTCAAAGAGGAGCGCAGGGAGGACGAGACACCACCGGAGCTCACGGGCGTCAGTGTGCACTCCGCAGCCACAAATCCGGGCCTGGGCACCTCCGGCTTCGTGTGGGATGCGCCGCGGGGCTTGGACACCTACCGGGGCCTGGAACTGCCGCGGCGCACTTTCCCAGCCCCGCAGCCCGCCGCGGGCCCCGCTTCCTTCGAACTCTGTGAGCGCGCCTACCGCGAGCGCGAGCCTCACGACTTCAGCCCGGAGCGCGCGCGGGAGGCGCGCCGGGAGGAGCAGGAGCGAGCGCGCGCGCCCGACGCGGACCCCGCGCCGCTGGCCGCCCTGCACTACCCGCGCCTGGCCTCGGGCGCGCTGCACGGTGCGCTCCTGGCGCGCACCCCGCCGGCCGCCGCCGCCGCCGCGCTCGGGGCGCCTCCGCCGCTCGTGGCTGCAGGCGGGGTCCCCACGCCACCCGCGCGCCCCAGGACCACGCCGCTGGCACTCGCGCCCGGCGAGGCGCGCGACTACTCGCCCGTGTGCAACCCGCCCGAGGTGGAGGCGCGGTAGTCCCTGCATAGCGAACTGGCTCACTTAAATTCCTGGCACCTGAGCACAGTTACCCAAGTCCGGGGGCAGCCAGCTTGCTCCACGCTGCAGCCTGCACAGTGGAGGATTTTTCTCTTTTCTGGGGGTGACTTCATTTTCCGAGTTTGCGATTAGATCACTGGGAAAACTTTTAACTTTGTACCTTTCTCCCCTGACACACACACACAAGTGACAAGCATTTTTAATGGTTTTGTATTTTTCTTAATTTTGTGCTCTAACGACATTTTAAAGATTAAAAAAAAAAACAAACTTTTTTTCTTCTAAATTGGGATTTGCAGTTTGACTTCTCAAATCCCATTTGAGCCCCAGGGTTTGTCTTATTTATGGAAAGAAACGGTCTTTCTGTCCAGCGCACTGTGAGGCTCTGCACTCAGGCCCGGCTCTGGCCTTCCCTTGGTACTTGGAACCGAAGTTACAGATATATATTAAAATAATAATTAATATAGTGTACAAAACTTTGGGTTTTCTGCCTTATTCTATTATGCATAGATGTAAGAGGATTTCTTTGGTTTGTTTTTTAGGGAAAATTGTAAATATTCTGTTGATATAATTATAAAAAAAATATTAAATTCTTAACCTGGACAGTCGGTCTATAACAAGTTTCTAGAAACCACTCTGTTTATTTGTGTACGCGGTCACAAAAAAACCACTGGGACTGTCAGTTGTGAACACACGCGGCAGTTTTAATGCAGCAACTACCCTTCAACTATGCAAGCCTGGGAGGCAGGACAGATGCTTAGGGTAGAAGGCTATCTGAGCTTCCTGTCAAGAGTAGATGGGCCTCCCAGACAGCCATATTTCTGGTGTCTGCTTCAGGGCTGGCTCCCTCTAGTCCCGAGGACAACCCTGCACCCATGTGCTAATGTTAGTGCAGTGTTCTCTGAGTGTGTGAGCCAGACCGAGTCTTAGAAGTCCAAGAGTCTAAAGGTTGGTTACGAGGAAAAGGTTAGTTTCCTCGCCTGTCTGGGTGTCGTCCTCCCCACCGCTAGCCTCTCACCCTTCTTTAACTTTGGTTTTGCGTCCCTGCCCTCCCCAGCTTTCCCCCGTGTTGTCAGCTGTCTTTTTTGGTTCCCTGACCACCACTTTTGTGCTGAGTCCACATTCAGCACCGCTGTCTGCTTTGCTCAGTTCCTTCCAGCCCTGTTTCCGCTGTGGACTCCGGTTATTTTAAAGTCTGTTTTCCTGTCAATCAACACAGATAAATACAGCCTTGATTTGGATGAAATGTGGTCCAGTGTCTTGTGTGGCCCTGAGGCAGGTAACTCACTCCCGCATCCCTCCCTGGGGTATGGGGCTCTGGGCTTCAGAGTACCCTCAAGAACATTGTGTGTGTGTGTGTGTGTGTGTGTGTGTGTGTGTGTGTGTGTGTGTGTGGTTGGCATGAGACCTTGCTGCTTACCTCTCCCTCTGTTTGTTTCCCTTGGGCCTGTGCTTTTGGGGCACCTCTGCCACACACACCCCCATCTGCATGGACCCTCACCATACTGGCCCGCACAGCCCTTACTACCAGAGTCTGCCAGGTTTTCCGCGCGGAACCCGTTCTTCAAGTCCCCACTTTTCGTACTCGGGTCTTGCAGCTCGTAGGAACACATTACCACAGGGGGTTGGTTTGGCCCTCGCTATGTTCAGCACCACACAGACTGAGGCTAACCTGCTCATACAGACGAAGCTCACACCCTGGACTTGGTGCAGTTGTCATCGTGTCCTTCCTGAGGCTGGAAGTGGAGCCTTAAATCAGGTCACCTTGCTGAATGGCAGGCCTGGGTGATAGGACACCAATGACAACCAAAGTAGTATTCTACCAGAGTCCAACTTGGGAAACCAATGAGTTTATTGGCCTTATAGGACATGGCAGCCCTAAAAGCAGCTGCATCACCAGAAAATCACCCCAACATGAAGACCCAGACGAACAACTTAGAGCTACATAGATGGTCTTTCCCTGCCTGTTTACCCCAGCACCTCCCTGAAACACTAGGCCATGTTCAACTGGGGCAGAATTACATGCAAACGACCAACAAATGCGAGAGGTTTTTGTTGCGCTGCTGATGCGACTCTTAGTGCTTTACAGCCACACTGCCACCCGAGCCCTGGGGTGAAGGCATCATTCAGTGAGGCTATGGGATGTGGCGCAGAGGGGAGCAGTCCCTGGGTCCCCAGAAAGTCATGATCCAAATTGGTCTTTTAGACAAATCCCAGTGTACCTGGATTAGCCAGTGTTTGCTTGCCCCTTCCTCATCCCCCACCCCCACCCCCCGGTTTTTCGAGAGTGGGTTTCGCTGTGTAGCCTTGGCTGTCCTGGACTCAACTTGTAGACCAGGCTGGCCTTGAACTCACAGAGATCCTCCTGCCTCTGACTCCCAAGTGCAAGCTGTGATTCGAACTGGGGTCCTCTGTAGGACAAGTTAGTGTTCTTAACTGCTGAGCCACAGCTCCAGTGCTTTTATTTGGGGGGGGGGGTTGTTTTGTTTTTGTTTTTGTTTTGTTTTGTTTTGCTTTTTCTGAGATAGGGTTTCTCTCTGTAGCCTTGGCTGTCCTAGACTTGCTTTGCTTTAGCAGGAGGTCTCATGACTCCTGCCCATCCAAGACCAGCATTCTCAAAGGTAGCACTGCACTCTAGAAATGTCGTACCTGAGGGCCAACACCACACTAATGAGGTGCTGGTACCAGGCAAGGACCAGCAAGGAGCTTGCATGAACTTGGAGCCATTGCTCCCTTGCTCAGGGCTAAGGCACTGTGTCCCATGGCTGTCAATTCAGTACTCATCGGCCTTAGTCAAAGGACACACTTGACCTGCTGCCCACCCCTAATGCTAAGTTCTGTGTGGCTTCTTGAAGTGGTTCTTCTGTAAGACCCTGGCAGCCCGGCGGCATTTGAACACAGCCCTATGAGCAGTCTCCAATTCTGGCAGAAGATGTAAAAACAAGTCCTAAGAGTGTGTGTGTGTGGGGGGGGGGGGGAACGGGACAAAAAGCCAGGCAGTGGTGGTGCACGCCTTTAATCCCAGCACTCAGGGAGGCAGAGATAGGTGGATTGCTGTGAGTTCGAGGCCAGCCTGGTCTACAAAGTGAGTCCAGGACAGCCAAGGCTACACAGAGAAACTCTGTCTTGGAAAAACAGAACAAAAACGAAAACAAAAGATTGGAAGCCTCTCACCTGTGCTCCAGCTGGAGCGGCCTGGGGCTACAGGCTCTACTCACCTGTAAGAGGCTATCAAGAACGAGTAACTTGGGCCTTTCAGCAGCTCTCTCTCCTCAAGTGTTCTGCCTCCGTGCACCTGGTAAACTCACACACTCCTTTCCACTGTTTTGTGCAATTCACTGCTGCCTGGGATATTTCCTCACTCATCTAGTCAGTAAGTAGATTGTTCATCCTCAGTTCCACCCTCACACTAGGTGATGCCCTAAACCAGCTGGAGGAGCCCTGGGCACCTGCAGCACCCTCACCAGCCTCGCCTTCTTGCCGCTCTTGTGGTAACCCCAGGAGGACAAGCCAATGGTCCTGCTAAGCTGTGGTCTGGGATGCTAATTGTAGGACCTCAGTCTTTCCTGACATGAATAAAACATGCGCTGAGCAGCAGCCACCCCCATTTTCCACCACCATATTATTAAAGCCATAAAGCACTTCTGAGCTGGAATTGCTCTGGATGAGCTCTCCAGGGATCAGCGCCACCCAGCCCCCTGCATCTTGAAACACCCCACTTGTTTTTCCTTTCCATAGCCCAAGCTCCCCAGCCACCTTCACCCTGATCTCTGACTCCGGGGATCCAATGCCTGTGGCGACTTTGTTTTCAGGGGCTTCCAGCCAGGGACTCTGCAGCACTTGCATTTCTTTTGCTTGGCTTAAGCTGAAGCTTTTCAGCATGGAAAACAAGTGTTACAGAGCACATATTCACAGAAAAGACTGGGCACGAGGGGGAGGGGCATCTGCTCCACCATTGTCTGTGTTTTGTTGTTTTGGTTTGGGTTTTTTTTTTCCTCTGAATCAGGTGCCAGGCTCTTTCCTGCCAAGGTATTTCTGCTCTGCAAAGGCCATATTGCCATCTGGTGGCTGTGTTTGGAACAGCACAGGGTCTTGAACTGGCTAGCATACACTAGAGGTAATTTCTAAAGAACACCGTGGGGCTCAAAGATGGCTCAGAGATTAAGGGCACTGGTTGCTCTTACAGAGGTCCTGGGTTCAATTCCCAGCAACCACATGGTGGCTCACAACCATCTGTAATGAGATCTGGGGCCCTCTTCTGGTGTGCCTGCAGGCAGAGCACTGTGTATATGATAAATAAATCAATCTTTAAAAAACAAAAAAAGAAGACCTCATCACCAGATGATTACTACCCACAGGCAGCACCAGAGGCCCAGCCTGCTGATGGGTTCTGCTGTATACTGTCCTTGACTGATCCTCATGGAAATCTGAAGGAGAGATAAACATGGTTTTTTTGTTGTTGTTTAGATCACAAGTAGGGGATGAGAGAAAGACTTGCGAGAGAGCAGGTGATGTTTATCCCCTTAGAAGTCCAACCACCATGTGGGGGAGATTGGTTGTTAACCAGCTGAAAAACATCCTTGAACAAATTCTGAGAGGAGGTATAAATGTGAGCCCAAAACAGGAGGCGGGGCCTCTGGAGACTTCGGGTGGTTCTGGCTGTTCATCGTAAAGAGAACCGCTCTGGGGAAGGCTTCGAGCCGCCGGGCTCCTGCTGAGGCTCAGGGTTCCCGTTGCTCCAGGTTCCAGCAGAAGAAACCCTGCCGACTATGCCAGGAGAATCGTTCCTCAGAACTGATATCCTTACGGTTACGTTTTGTATTCTTTAATCTTCTTTTCCTATTGTTTAGGTTAGTCGGGTTATAAGTGAGGTACTCTCGGTTAATAAGTTCAGTTTTGGTTTTGTTTTTATTTGCTTTTTTTCAAGACAGGGTTTCTCTGTGTAGCCTTGGCTGTCCTGGACTCGCTTTGTAGACCAGGCTGGCCTCAAACTCACAGTGATCCACCTGCCTCTGCCTCCTGAGTGCTGAGATTAAAGGCGTGCACCACCACACCCGGCAGTTAATAAGTTTGTAACAAAATATATTTGTTAAGAAAATTGAGCCTACCGAAACCCATAAGGACCTGAAAACCCACTTAAGCCTACAGTTGGCCTCCCATTTGGGTTGCTGTCATTCCCAGAAAAACCTGCTTTTTTTCCCCTAACATTTATCTCTGCTTTGTTGTTGTTTTCAGACAAGGTGTCATGTATCCAAAGCTGGCTTCAAACTTATGTACCCAAGGCCAGCCTTGAGTGTCTTCTGTCATGCTCCATGCATGTAATTTGGCTATGCTGGCAGTGATTCTGCCCCTACTCCCCACAGCACTGGTTACAGAAATACAGCAGCCTTCACCTGGCTCTCTATGGGTGCTGGGATTTGAATTAGGGACTGTATTAGTCAGAGTTCTTCAGAGGAAAAGAACAACACAAGGTTTTGTTTGGTTTTTTGGGTTTTTTTGTTTTATTTTCGAGACAGGGTTTCTCTGTGTGGTCTTGGCTGTCCTGGACTCACTTTGTAGACCAGGCCTCCCCAAGTGCTGGGATTACAGGCCTGCGCCACCACGCCTAGCTAAAAGTTGTCTTCTTTTGTGGTACTGGGGTCTGAATTTACAGACTTGTGTAGGCTGGGCCACATCCTGTCCTTGAATCCTTTTCTGAAAGAAGGACACCAACATCTCAAACCCTTCTGGTGATCCAGGACTAGCTTGTGTTCTAGTATGCCTAGAGGGAATTTGCTCAAGGCCAGCTTTGCCTTTGGGATGGCCAATTTATGCTTATCTCTAGTGACAAAACACACGATCACAGCTTTGTCATGACCACTGCTCCGGGAGGGGGGCGGGGCTGGCACAGTGGCGCCCCTGAAAGTTCTGTACTAGCCTGACTCTGTGGAGCTCACTGTCTGTGAGCCAGCACTGTACAGAGCTGAGCAGATCCCAATGTGTGTTTTCAGGGTTTCTAAAGATTTTCATGCTTTTGTTACTGAAAAAAAAAAAGAAAAGAAAGAAAACATGAACTGGACAAGGTACTCGTCATCAATCAAGTTTTTATTATGTGTAGTAGTTGAGCAGCAATCCTGTGATTGGTCCTGAGACGCTTCACGCTGTTGGACTCGGCGAGTTCAAATTAACAACTGGCAGCAGGTATCTAGTTCACTTACTAGAGTAAAGACCAGAGAGAGAAAAGTCACATGCGCTTGACACCTCCCCTGCCACCAACTGTCCCTTGAGGTCAGTTGTCCCAAGCTTAAAGCACACCCGACAGTCTGGACTCTCCTGGCAGATGCCATATTCCTAACCTTAGGAGCCATAGAGCCCTGTGCAACAGATGCCACTGTGGTGTCTAACAACAAAATATGTGCTTAGCCCCACATAGCACCCATAGCACACACAGCCCCTGCACACAGTGAGGCTGCTGACTCCCACGAGGCCCCATTCTCCACAGCCCTTGTTCTGTGTGAGCTTTTGTCCTCCGGCTCTACTAAGGGCTGGAAGAAAGGGAAGGAGTCGGGAAGGAGAGAAAGTTGGGAGAAGCCTTTCTGCCTGGCAGTCGCAATGGTCCCTTTACTTGGTAGACACCACAGACAGACAGACACAGAGACAGAGCGACAGACACAGAGCTATAGGGTGGGGAGAGAAAGATTGAACAGAAAACAGATATAGACACATTCTTAAGCCGGGCGTGGTAGTGGCACACACACCTTTAATCCCAGCACTTGGAAGGCAGAGGCAGGTGGATTGCTGTGAGTTCGAGGCCAGCCTGGCCCACAGCGTGAGTCCAGGACAGCCAAGGCTGCACAGAGAAACCCTGTCTCAAAAAACCAAAACCAACCAAAAGATATAGACACAGGTTCTTGTAGGTCTGAAGATTGATTCTGCTCCAGCCCCTGGTAGCTTCAACACCAGCTTCCTGGTTTGCAAGTTTTAGTCCTTTCAGGTGGCGTCAACAAGCCTTTATCATTGTGTCCTGTGACTTCATACCCAGAGGACTCAGTGCCTGGCTCAGAAAGCCCAGGCTCCAGCTGCCTCCCATGCTTCATCAACTGCGTGTGGTCACTAACGACAGGCAGTCACTGCGCCCTCTATTGGTGGGATTTGGTTTCACACACAACCCCCCAACCCCAACTTCAGTAGGTGGGGGTTGAGGCGAGCCACTCACCACGGGCAGGCAGAGGGATAGGAGCCCCGTTCGCTTTGTACAGTGGGGAGGGCTGGTCTCACTCAGGGGAAGGCAGCATATGCTCCAGCACTCTGAGTGGCTTTGGCATTTGTCCCCTTCTGGCTGGAGAGACGGTTAGACGTCATTGAGCCCCTAGGGAGATCCCTCTTCCCCCCCCCCCCCACCAGAGACCCTACCCCCTGGCGCGGCCTTTGCCTGTTCCCTTTGCCCCATCCTCACCTTGCGCCAAGGCACACACTGCAAGAAGATGGACTTTGCTGAGCAGAACCTGTTCAGGCTGTAGCCAGTCTGGATGCAGCACTTGCTGCGGCACTCGGAGTGCTCTTCACAGAGGTACCCGTTTGGCTGAGAGGGAGCAGAAGACCCGCACACTCTGCGACCAGGGACCCCTTCCCCCTTTTCTCTTCCTCCACAGGGGCCCACTTCTCTAGCTCGGCCAAAAGCAGGCAGGAGTGGGGCCGGAAGGTGCCACCTGCTGGTTTCTTCCCCTCCCTAGGTGTCACTAAGGGCCCCCGTCACCTTCTTCCAGGGCACACATTGCAAGAACATGGTCTGGGAGGTGCAGAATTTCTGTGGGTCCAAGCTGTTGACGACACAGCAGTCGCTCTGGCACTCAGAGTTGTGTTCGCACATCTCTCCGATTCCCTGAAACATGTGGGTTGTGTTCACCTGCCCCAGGGCAGTTCAGCAAACCGAGTTCCCAGAGTTCCCTGCTTCTTGTTTAGACAGACACTACCTCCCTCCACTCTGGCTTCCCGTTTTAACCTCCCTCCAACTCAGAATATGATGTCTGACCTGGAGAAAGAGGAAGACAAAGAGGAGAAACAGTAGGTGGCAGGGGATGGATGAGGAGTGGGGAGAGAGTGGAAGAGAGAACCAGCCAGGGGCGGGCGGGCGGGCAGGCGGGTGGATCTCTTGAGTTTGGACTAACCTGGTCTACAGAGTGAGTTTCAGGACAGTCAAGGGCTGCAGAGAAATCTTGGGAAAAAAGCCAAATAAATAAATAAATAAATAAAAAGGGGGGAAAAAGTAGTAGGCCAGGTTCGAAGACGGTAAGCTGGGACACAGAGGACAAAGACTGCAGACAGATCCTGCATGGTCTGGCTCAACACCTTTGATGCCAGGATCCTACAAGCTCATCGGGAGCTAGAAAAGGAAAAACGGGGGGTGGGGGTGGGGGGTTGGGGGAGTGGATTTCCACCCAAGGAGACTTTTGTCTTGCTTTTTAAAACAAAACAGCATATTGGCTATAAGTTAAAAAGCAGGGTAACTACTAAACATACTGCAAGCAGAGGTCAGTGTGGAGCCACACGAGGGCACACAGGACAGAAGGAATCACAAATCAGCAGGACATAGCACAGGTTGATTTGTGGTGCGTGCAAAGGCGACTGGGATGTCACACTGCACAGTAAGGAGCCTTGGGAGACCCTAGGAGAGTCCTTGTCCCCTGCTTTCTGAAGTATTTCCCCCACCTGCTGTGTCCTTGTGGAGTCCCTGGGAATGGGGTGCGTAAGGGTTAGGTGCAGCAGTGGGGCACAGATTATCCTTGTACACGGCTGTATTCTCAAATTCCTCCTCACTGGGGATGCCCAGATTACCCAGGCCCCTGTCACCTCTGCTTCCCCACCTTGCCGAAGTCCTGTGCGGACTAGACTCCGGCAGTCTGTCTCACAGGCAACGGGAGGGCATGGCCTGAGCTCACCTTGTAGGCTGAAATCACCTTTAACTTCTCTTTCTGGAACGTGGGCTCAGCCCAGAGCAGCAGCAACAGCAGTGTCCACGCCATGACAGGTATCACACGTTAGGCCTGCCAGGTTTTATGGAGTAGGCCCTCCCCTTAGCATACAGCAAAATGTCCCCTTCCTTCCCTATTACTTTCTCTTATAAAATGGCTTTTATAAATAATTAAATTTATTTTTATGAGCAGGTTTGGGTTTACAGAAAAAAAAAATGTTTGTAAGGCCTGGGACTGTGTCTGTCTGTAGACCGACTGTCTAGCATATACCACACCCTGGGTTCTAACCCCAGTGCTGCAAAACACGGCATGATGGTGCATGGCTGTACTCCCAGTATGATGATCAGGATTAATTTTTAGCTAAATAGCAACTTTGAGGCCAGCGTGGACTATATAAGGCTCTCTCTCAAAACACAAACAAAAGAAATGTGTGCCACACACCTTTGATTCCATCACCAGGGAGGTGGAAATAGGATCTCTGTAAGTTCCAGACCAACCAGAGCTACATAGTAAGACTCTGCCTCAAAAATAAGAGGGCCAGGCGTGGTGGCGCACGCCTTTAATTCCAGCACTCGGGAGGCAGAGGCAGGCGGATCGATGTAAGTTCAAGGCCAGCCTGGTCTACAAAGTGAGTCCAGGACAGCCAAGGCTACACAGAGAAACCCTGTCTCGAAAAACCAAAAATAAGAGGCCAGAGAGATGGCTTGGTGGTTAAGAGGACTTGTTTTTACAGAGGACCCGGGGTCAATTCCCTGCACTCATGTGGTAGCTCACAATCATTTGCAAATCTAGTTCCAGGGAATCCAACACTCTTTACTGACCTCCTTGGCTAACAGCGGATACATGGATTCTGGCACACATCAAATAAAAATAAATAGAATAACTCCCCCCCAAAACTGTGATGAAAATAGATTATTAGTTCTTACATAAATATTTTCTTCCTCAGTCCCGTTTTCTCGTTAGTGATATGTCACACTGGTGGGGGTGGGTTGGTTTCATCAATGAACATACAGGGACACATGCAAATTCAAGGTTTCTAATGAGCCTCACACACTTGTCAGTCACATGTTGAAACATTTGGACACACAGAACTGCCTGCTGTTTCTGCACATCTTCCCTGCTGCCCACCAAGGCAATGGCTGGTTTATCTCTTTTCCTGTTTCTGTTGTTCAGCTTTTCCCAGAGGGCGTAAGCTGGGAATACATCCTATGTCTTTTCAGAATTGTTTCTTTTAATTAGGTTAAGGATCTTCTGTGCCTTTTCCTGATTGATCGCTCCCCGCCCCTTTTGCTTGTTGTTTGTTTTTGAGACAGGGTTTTTCTGCGTAGCCCTAGCTGTCCTGGACTCACTCTATAGACCAGGCTGGCTTTGAGCTCAGAGATCTGCCTGCTTCTGCCTTTCCAGTGCTGGGATTAAAGGTGTGTACCACTACCACCCTGCCAACTCACTTCCTTTTAATGCTGGACTTTATTTATTCCTCCCCCCCAAAACAGGGTCTCTCTGTGTAGCCCTGGCTGTCCTGAACTTGCTTTGTAGACCAGGCTGGCCTCGAACTCACAGCGATCCACCTGCCTTTGCCTCCCGAGTGCTGGGATTAAAGGAGTGCGCCACCACGCCCTGTTTAACTTTGGTTCTTATAACATGATCAACCTTGTTTTTTGAGACAGGATCTCTCACTGAAACCTGGGCTGTCTCTGTCTTCCCAGCACTGAGATTACAAAACAATGCTAGCGTGCCAGGTATGATGGTGAACACCTTTAATCCCAGCATTGCAGAGGCAGGTGGATCTCTGTGAGTTTGAGGTCAGTCTGGTCTACAAAGTGAGTCCAGGACAGCCAAGGCTACACAGAGAGACTCTATCTTGAAAAACCAAAATAAAAAAATTTAAAAAAGAAAGAGAAAAACAGGACAATGCTACCACACTGGGCGCTCTCTCTCTCTCTCTCTCTCTCTCTCTCTCGTTTTTGTGTTTGTGTTTTTTGGTTCTTTTGAGACAGAGTCTTTCTGTGTAGCCCTAGTTGTCCTGGGAACTTGCTCTGTAGCTCAGACTCAGAGATCTTGCCTGCCTCTGCCTCCCAAGAGCTGGGATTACAGGGGTGCGCCACCACAGCTGGCTCCATTTGTACTTCCTGTTAGTAATGGGAGACACCTCCACATTCCTCACGCTGACCGCTGCCCTCCCTTCTCCCGTTCCCAGTCACTGCCTGTTGTGGAGTCTGCCAACCACAGGAATGGGACTGACTGCTAGTTATGGTCTCATTTGAATTTCCAGATATGATCTTGTTTTTAAGTGCTTCAATTGAACCCGTAGAAAGGTATGTCATCTCTGTAGCCCTGGCTGTCCTGTACTCCTTTGTAGAAAAAGGTCATCAGCTCCACCGGGACAGATGGTAGAGTGGTGCCAGGGCCTAGAAAGACAGTGCTTACTTAGGAGATGAAAGGCTTAGTGAGGCCTTTTTTTTTTTAATATTTTTTCAAGATTTATTTATTTATTATGTATACAGTGCTTGCCTGCATGACAGAAAAGGGCATTAGATCACATTATAGATGGTTGTGAGCCACCGTGTGGTTGCTGGGAATTGAACTCAGGACCTCTGGATTAGCAGTCAGTGCTCTTAACCTCTGAGCCATCTCTCCAGCCCTTGTTTTATTTTTTGAGACAAAGTTTCTTTGTGTAGCCCTGGCTGTCCTGTACTCACTTTGTAGTCCAGGCTGGCCTTGAACTCAGAGATCTGCCTACCTCTGGCCCCCTGAGTGTTGGGATTAAAGGCGTGCACCACCACGCCTGGCTTAGTGGTGACTCTTGAGATCAGGCCATGCCTACTCTAACTTATTTCATATTATACAAAACGGGTTTTTTAGGCTTGTGTTGCCCCAGAAGAAGCCATTTTACAATGAACTTTTCACTGCTTTGAGGGAAAAGGGATGATTGCAGCCGCTGGGTAGACACAGACACTATACTACCCCCACCGTTTCCTTGTCAGGTGCCACCCACCCAGGACAACTATGACTTATTCCTGAGAGTAGAAAGGTAGTTTTTAGTACTGCTGAGTCCCCAGTGGCCCCTACCTCCTTGCCTCAGGTCCACTTGCTTGGCTGTGCAGAGTGAGACCAGCCACACTGCCGTTTCCAGAAGAGACGTCGGCCTCGAAGCAGAAGGTTACAGGTTAGCCAAGAAAATAGCCCTGTGGCCTCTGAGCTGTCACTCCTCCTCTTGCCCCGCCCTCGCACAGGACCTCTGTGCACGGACCGGCCTACCACCACGGTTTCCCTGTTTCTTTGCTTCTGTTCCAAGTCAGGACTAACCACTAATAGCCGCCGAACACACGCCTGGTGGGTCATGTAGGACACTGGCTCCTTGTGGGCCACCCCTCCCCAGGACAGCAACTCCTTAGGTACCTAGAGTCCCCCTCCCCCGACTCCCAGGGTTCTCCTGTCAGGTGCTCGTGCCTGGTGCTGACTGCGCCTCTGAATAATGGTCTCGGCTTGTTCCCATTTGCTGATGCTTCTGTCTGATGTAGAATGTGTGGGCTGTTCTTTCATCTGAGATGTTTGCTTCTGTGTGTATGTAGGAGGGGGGGGTAGGGACCGAGCCCAGGGGCTCACACAGACATTCGGCAAGTGCGCCACCACTGAGCTATCCTGAAGTATGACTCCTGCACTCCCTGTTACCAGCCTCCTGTGGTGGGATTACTAATTACTGTTTTGCATCACCATGCTCACTCAGCCTTGCGCAAGTTAAATCAGGGTTTAGCTAAGAAAGGAGGACTCACAAATCACCAAGATCGGTGGAGGTCCTTGGTGGAAAACAGGAGGGATATAGTCAGCTGGGTGACTTCAGGTCCTGTCTGGAAGGGATCTGGGCAATTTGCAGTTTGAAATGGGCTAAGACTCGGCCTTTTGGCTGGGCAGTGGTGGCGCACGCCTGTAATCCCAGCACTCAGGATCCCAGCAGAGGCAGGCTGATCTCTGGGAGTTCGAGAACAGCCTCAACTACAAAGTTCCAGGACAGCCAGATCTACACAGAGAAACCCTGTCTTGGCGGGGGGGGTGGGGGTGGGGGTGGGATGACTACGCTGGCAGCAGGGGGGGGGGAGGGCAACAGGATGGGACAGCTTTTGTTACAAAATATTCTATAAAATTATGCATTCAGTTGTTTGTTCTTTTTTTTCTTTCTTTCTTTCTTTTTGGCTTTTCGAGACAGGGTTTCTCTGTGTTGCCCTGGTTGTCCTGGACTTGCTTTTCTAGACCAGTCTGGCTTCGAACTCAGAAGAGATCCGCTTGCTTCTGCCTCCCCGAGCACTGGGATTAAAGATGTGTACTACCATGCCTGGCCCCTGGATAGGTGTAAGTGTTGTGTTTCACAGAAAACCCATTGAGACACGAAGACTACTATGGGATAGAGTTTAGGACGGGAGCAGGAATAGCTGCTTCATGGGTACTTTGTTTTTCCAAGACAGTATTTCTTTGAGTGCTAGGATTAAAGGCGTGTGCCCAGCGGGTAGGGGCTTTATTTTGGGGGTGTAGAACGTGTTTTGTGTTGCCCAGTAAAGGGAACTGCACAACATTCAGCAGGTACGAGGCTCACAGGATGGCTTATATGCTAATTGCGTCTTATTTCCATAAAAGCTTAAAATCATCTCTCTGACATACTAAGATGTTTGGTATTTGCTTCAAATAACCTGAGCGCAGGAGAGACCTAATCAGTTACTAGGAAACAATTTGGTTTGCAAGGGGTATGAGAGTAGGAAACGTAATTACAACACAATGCTGGGCAGTTCTGTGGAGAACTCGTGCCCTTGTGTGTCTGTTGTGTGTGTGGGGGGCGTGGACGTCAGCCTCTCGGCGGGGGTCCTGTCCTGAGTCGCCTCAAGTGTGGAGCAGTCAAGAGAAGGGCTGCACCCCTCCCAGTGTGGAGCTTCTCTTGGGCCTCTCTGGGCGCCCACCCCGGGCTGGCCTGGCCTCTCCGCCCTCCTTGTTAGCAAGCTGGAGCTGCGGGCCACCCACCACCAGGCTGCACTCTGAGCGGCAACGGGCGGCACCTGCAGCCTTCAGGCGGCTGGTATATACAACTCCATCAGCTTTGAAAAGGGACTAGACTACTACTGTCACAATGGGCGGGGAGCGAGGCCACACCCCCAGCACGCCCAGGAGAGCTGCGAGGGAGAGGCGCTCCCGCAGCTCTGGTGGACCGAGCTCCTTGGGCCATGGCCGCTGCACAGCCCCGGCTTTCCGCGGGGGCGGCCATGGTCCGGCGCCTGGCCCGGGGCTGCTGGTCTGCGTTCTGGGACTATGAGACACCCAAAGTGATCGTGGTGCGGAACCGGCGCCTGGGATTCGTGCACCGGACGGTGCAGCTGCTCATTCTGCTTTACTTCGTGTGGTGCGCGGGCCAGGGCGCTGCGGGCAACGGGGCGGAAGGGGATCCTCAGCTGGGGGCATGCGCGGGCACCCATAGGGCCCCAGGGGAGGGACGTCCAGGGTTGCCTCCAGAGCCGGCACCGCCCTGTCCCACAGGTACGTGTTCATCGTGCAGAAAAGCTACCAGGACAGCGAGACCGGTCCGGAGAGCTCCATCATCACCAAAGTGAAGGGGATCACCATGTCGGAACACAAAGTGTGGGACGTGGAGGAATACGTAAAGCCCCCGGAGGTGCGGCGCTTCCTGCCCCAGGCCTGATGCTCCTCCGCGGTGTGACTAGTCCGAGTGAGCTGACCGGCCCACCGCGCCTTTATTTCTGCACCCAGGGGGGCAGTGTGGTCAGCATCATCACCAGGATCGAGGTCACCCCTTCCCAGACCCTGGGAAAATGCCCAGAGGTGAGGTGGGTCGAGGGTGGTCTGGGCAAGCCTGGGCCAGCTACAGAATCTAACTTACAGTTTCCGCTCTAGAGCATGAGAGTTCAGAGTTCCTCCTGCCAGTCGGATGATGACTGTGTGGCCGGGCAGCTGGACATGCAAGGCAACGGTCAGTGTCCACCAGGGACAGCGGGGAAGGTGGGGTTAGCACTGACCTCAGCAGATTGACCAGTGTCTGCCCCGCAGGGATTCGGACAGGGCACTGCGTACCCTATTACCACGGGGACTCCAAGACCTGCGAGGTGTCAGCCTGGTGCCCGGTGGAGGATGGAACGTCTGACAAGTATGCAGGCCCCATTGCCCGTCTCTTCTCTCTTTACTGATGATCAGATTAGCTGGGGACGAGGAGAGAGACTGTGTCCTCCACCTCCCCTGGGCTTTGCGGGAAGAAAGACTGAACCCCGTCTGTACCTTTGCAGCCATTTTCTGGGTAAAATGGCCCCAAACTTCACCATCCTCATCAAGAACAGCATCCACTACCCCAAGTTCAAGTTCTCCAAGTGAGTGCGAGGTACAGTACCTGGCCAGCGTTTCGGCTTGGGTTGGGAGGCAGGTACTTAGAACACAGGTCCGTGCCCCCTGTCACTCCTCAGGGGCAACATTGCCAGCCAGAAGAGTGACTACCTGAAGCACTGCACGTTTGATCAGGACTCTGACCCCTACTGCCCCATCTTCAGGCTGGGCTTCATTGTGGAGCAGGCAGGGGAGAACTTCACAGAACTGGCACACAAGGTGAGAGGGCGGTGTGGTAGCAGGGTGGGTAGGTGGAGCTGCTTGCCAGCGTTTGCCAACCAGCAAGGCCGGCTGTCATGGCCGGCTTTAGGCAGAAATGTGATCCCCGTCCGTGCACGCGGCTGCTCAATTATTGACACCTGGTCCCACGGCTGGTGCCAGGGCTTCACCGTGCTAAGCCAGACCCTCGCCTCTTCCCTGGCCCTTTGGCTCTGAGCTGAACCCCTAGCGTCCTTGGCGTTTTTTCTGCTCTATGCGTCTCAACCCTCCCTGCTCACTTCTCTGCAGGGCGGTGTCATTGGAGTCATCATCAACTGGAACTGTGACCTGGACTTGTCTGAGTCAGAATGCAACCCCAAATACTCTTTCCGGAGGCTTGACCCCAAGTATGACCCTGCCTCCTCAGGCTACAACTTCAGGTACCTTGTTCTCTGAATGTCTGGGTCCGTAACATAGACAGTGGTGTCCGCTTTGACTATAGTCCCCCCAGAAGTGGCCTGAAGAGAGGAGGGTGAGCGTGCACAGACACCAGAGTCCTCAGTCTGACAGCCTGGTTCACTCAACCCTAGGTTTGCCAAGTATTACAAGATTAATGGCACCACCACCACTCGAACTCTCATCAAAGCCTACGGGATTCGAATTGATGTTATCGTGCATGGACAGGTACGCACGGGTGAAGGGCTCCACTTCAGCCTGACCCAGCCTAGCCCCGTGTCCCTTATAGCGCGCACCCACGAGCTGCCCGTGCTGAAGGTCTAACTACAGGCAAGCCTGTTCTCTGCAGGCAGGGAAGTTCAGTCTCATTCCCACCATCATCAACCTGGCAACAGCTCTGACCTCCATCGGGGTGGTAAGAATCCGCTTTGGGGGTCTGGGAGGGGTCGGTGTGTCTGATATGCCCTCACCCTCTGCTGTCTGCTGACTTCAGGGCTCCTTTCTGTGTGACTGGATTCTGTTAACGTTCATGAACAAAAACAAGTTCTACAGCCATAAGAAGTTCGACAAGGTGCGTACTCCAAGGCGTCCCTCCAGTAGATGGCCTGTGACCCTTGCCCTGGTCTTGGGCCAGGCCCCTCCCCCACATAGTCACTACTCCCAGGATCAGCCACCTAGCCCTCCATCAGGTGGAAGGCCAACTTTGGGAGAAGGGGCAGAGCTACCACTTGCTGACCAGCCTCCTCGGCCTTGCTCCATGTCTGCTCTGACTGAGCAGGTGGTGGACACTCTTGACCAACATATGGGACAAAGGCCTCCTGTCCCTGAGCCTTCCCAACAGGACTCTGCATCCACGGACCCCAAAGGTTTGGCCCAACTCTGATCTCATCCTCACTAAGCTACAGACCTGGATCTGGGAGGGCAGAGACAGCTTCGGCTGCTTTGGCAGCTCTAGGGAAGATGTGTGCTCTTCAGTAACCAAGCATGTCCATGTGACTGGGAAACGAGACACCTGTGCAAGGGACAAGAGCCTTGCTCTAGCCTAGGCTTACACTCTTCCTCTCCCTAAGGCTTACGGGGAGAAGTGGGTCCCTGCCATCTCCTTTCCTAGCTGACCTCCTCATAGGACCCCTTATCCTTCCCTGCCCCTCTTGTGCTCTGTCTTCTGGGAGCCAACATCAGAGCTAAGCCCTCCTTCCTTTAGAAGTCACAGCATGCTGAGTCCAATAAACCAGTGAAGAGCTTTCTGGCCTCCATTCTCTGAGAGTAACTGCGGGCTCAGGACGGTAAGGCAGGAGTCAGGACATGGGTCCTGCATTCTGAGTTTGCCTAGTTCTGGGTCTGTTAGCCAGCCTTGGGTATAAGAGTGCAGTCCCACCTGCCAAAGGGCCCAGGCTATGTTCAGAATCAATGTGATGGGGTGGGGATGGTGAGCAGGTGAAGCGCAAAGCCAGTGCTAACGTCAGGGCCTGGGGGAATCTGGTTACTGCATCTTTGCTCTTACTGGAGTGGCTCTGGCCAGGCAATGGGAGTCTGGATCTCCGTTCTCTGGTAGGCATGTCTGTGCTGGGTGCCACCAGAAAGCGTTCTAGCTCAGACCAGCACACCAAGTAGCAGTGGCCAAAGAACTAGGAAGGAAAGCCAGGCGTGGTGGCACACACCTTTATTCCTAGCACTCAGGAGGCAGAGGCAGGCGGACCTCTGTGAGTTTGAGGCCAGCCTGGTCTACAAAGTGAGCCCAGGACAGCCAAGGCTACACAGAGAAACCCTGTCTCAAAAAAGAACTAGGAAGGCGACCCTTCAGCCTCTGCCCACATTACCTGAGGATGATATGCTGGTGTGTGGCCCTAGTTGTCACACCAAGTGTTTATAGGGTGCTTGGAGGAGCACTAGCCTTGATACCCCCAGAGCCTTTCCTTCCTTGTCATGGCCTCCACAGGCCACAAAATGTTTTAACCCCATGTTTGGCTTGTAAGATGTCCAATTCTAGTTCTAGACAAACTGCCCTTTCCAGCTGGGTCTCCGCCTACAGCTTAGAACTCAGGGTTAAAGATGCAGGTTTTTTTTTTTTTTTTGGCTTTTCGAGACAGGGTTTCTCTGTGTAGCCTTGACTGTCCTGGACTCACTTTGTAGACCAGGCTGGCCTACAACTCACAGCCATCTGCCTGCCTCTGCCTCCCGAGTGCTGGGATTAAAGGCGTGCGCCACCACGCCCGGCTCAAGATGCAGTTTTTTGAGTCGTTGAACTGGCCTCTGAGCGAACCCAGGCTGAGTGGCATCTGTGGCTTACTCTGTGCTGCTGCAGACTGGCGCTGCTGGGAGAGGAGCCAATGCCTCTTGGGCCCAGAAATCCAGGAAGCTAAGTTAACCAGCTCCCTCCTCCCCCATCTCTCTAATTTGATTTATCTCTATTCAGAAGGTCCCAGAACTGCCAGCTCAATCCACATTCCAAACGGGGAGATGAAATAGGTTCATGTTTCTCCCTACAGGCAGCCTGACCTCATCAGGGCCCAGACAAGTGTCTGATGGACAGATGTGAGATACTGAGCTTTCCTTTAGACACCGAGGCTCCCTGTACAAACACAAAATAGTAAAACTAGTACGTGGAAACTATAGGGGGCTGGAGAGGTGGCTAAGCAGTTAAGAGCACTTGCAGTTCTTTCAGAGGATCAGAATTTGGTTCCTAGGACCCAGATGGTGGCTCACAACCATCCATAACTTCAGTTCCAGGGGACCCAGTACTTCCTGCTGACCCGTGGGCACCAGGCATATATGTGGGCACATACACGTAAGTTCAGTAGGTCACTTGGCTGCCGCTCTGGTAAACTGGCCTGGGCCAGAAAGAGGCCGTAGACAAGGGCTGCAGTTAGCTCAGCACGAGTTCTCGTATTTCCTGAGACCAGTGAAAGGTTCTGTTCATCTAGCAGATGGGCCAATGTCAGTACAGACCCGGAAGTGAGAACAGCTACTCACTTCATCACTTGCAGTGCCGAAGGGCATCATTATTAAAAAGGCTGGCGCCTAAGGAAGCCAGCTTTGTGTCTGATGTCCTGAGGAAAAAGTGGTGACTGAGTACAAGCCCTCAACAGGTCCCTCTGAACCCTCGCACTTACTGCTTCCCCTCAGTTCCCTTGTTCCTTCAACAGTGGAGCCTAAATCTTACATGTGAGAAGGCATTCTTCTAAAATCTAGGTTTTATACAGGGTGTTAAAGCCTATTAAGTTTAAATGACACTTAAAACCCTTTTGCTTGTGGGCCTCAGGTGTCCTGGTGGATGGAGTAGGTTTTCTGCATAGACTAGGTATGTCAGAGATGTTCTACCTTTCAGGCCTCAAGACACAGGGTGACAGATAGCCCTCTTCAGACTTTGCTCTGAAGAAAAAACCCAGGGTCTCCACATGTTCAGGACCAGGGTTTCCCAGAAAGCTGCCCAAATCCTACTGCCATGCAGCTCAGGAAAAGGCCCACTTGTCTGAAAATAAGGAAAACTGTCATGGTCAGAGTCTGAGTTGGCTTCTGCATCGCCCCCTGCCCCCCAACCTATTTCATGCTCAGACAGGAAGTAGGAGAAAGAGCTTGTATGGAAGCAGAGAGAGGAGCTTCAAAAACATGTTTTATTCAGCAGCTGCCTGCTGAGGACAGGGCAATCCCTGTCCCTGCTTGTTGATGCCACCCTGACGCTCGCTGAAGTACTCTCTCTGTTCTTCCTAGACTATGGTCCTGAGTTTGGAAAAGCCAGGTGCTCAGTGGTTCAGCCATTTGGAGCAGGCATTAAGGTGTGGGTTACCAAGGTGTCTTCAGCCTAGACTTGTTAACAGTTTGATAAAGGGCTTGTCTGTAGCAGCCATTCTATGGTCTCCTGGAGGTATGACATGCTGTAGTGCTTGGCAATGTTCTGGAATATTCTAATCTGTTCCATGAAGACCTGTAAGAACAAAGAGACACACAATGACTCTGGGTTCTACTCAAAAACAGGCGGTACAGATGACGCACAGTGTTTGAGAATGGCCCACCTCAGTGTGGATGGTGAGAACAAAGTCCCCTGCACAGCTGCAGTACACAGGCATGTGAGTCTCTTTCATACCTCGACACTTTAGGCAGACCTGAAACAAAGCAGTGTCACTGATCTTAGCTCTGTCATCATACTGGATCTTTTTTGTTTGGTTTTTTGAGACAGGATTTCTCTGTGTAGCCTTGGCTGTCCTCAAACTCACAGCGATCCCCCTGCCTCTGCCTCCCGAGTGCTGGGATCACAGGCATGCGCCACTGTGCCTGGCATCATACCGGATCTTATCTTACCCTTTCCAGCCTGGCTAAGGAGGGCTGTCAACTATTGGCAAGTTTGTTTCCTGTTGCAGTCACATCAGGACTCAGTTCCTTGATGAAATTCAAGATGTACTCAGATCTTGCCAGCTCCTTCCCTAAGATGCCCACCTTGCTGTGGGTATACCTGACCTGGACTCCCAACGCCTGGGAGGGTTCCATGTGCCAGTTGGCTGTCTCAATAGTTGCCTAGGAACATACCCAAGGATTCTGCTCAGGTACTCGTAAACTACTGCCCAAGCTTTCTCTCTGCTCTTGTATCTAGCACTGACACGGTTTACTGTCTGTTTCCTGTCACTGGATGATGGATGTGCCCACAGAAGGTACCAACAGATGGTGGTAGAATGAGTGGGCTATGTGCATGGATGAGGACTGACTCCCAGGGCAGTGAGACAAGGACCCAGGAATGGTCTTGGCTCCCCTGAATATGCGGATAGTGTTTGGAAACTCCTGTGTGGACTGGGGAGCTCACCAGGTCCTGAAGTGTGAAGGCCATCAGCTTCCTCTGCAAGGCTTCCACCAAGGCTGACTCAATAGCAGCTGAGTCGTAGGGCGCCTGACAATTGGAGCAGAGCCACTGAGGCAGGATGGCCCCATCCTAGGAGAGTTGGGAGGAAGACTGAGAAGTCAGCGTAAGTGGTAGCCATGGCCCACCTGGGCAACAGCATAGAGGGCTGGTGGAAAGTGAAGATGTCAGAAAGGAGTACATTCTACACAGCCTGAGCCTTTCATTTGGGCTGATCTGACCTTTTCAAAACATTTTGCTAGCATGCTGCATGGGTGGCCTATTTTAATCTGTAAATGGCTTACTGGGGCAGTATACTACAGTCTGTGTACTACAGGTTGGGCTACATGTCCCAAACACTGGACATTTAGAGGTTCTGATCATTAGCTGAGCTCACCTGAGAGAGAGAGGAATCTTTGCACAGGTCCAGATCTCGGCAGAAATTACAGTTGTGGCAGATCACCTCAGGGAGCACGTAAGACTGGCAGGGGTCTCTGAATTGGGCCTCCTCAGAGAATTCGCCAACATCTATCAGGCGAAGTAGGTCTCTGTTCAGCTTATTCACCTGATTTGTAATGTTTGTATCCAGAGACAGCACCTGTGGGGACCGCAGCGCATCGTGAAGTAACCCTAGGCCTCTCGGCCTCGCTGGCTGGGCCAAATACCTCTTTTTAGCCCATTTCCCAGCATCACCTTAGCCCTTCTTCCCAGACGGAAGCCTCAGGCTTTCTACAGTGGCAACTCAGTGAGTGGAAACTTCACTGATGAATATATCAAACATTTAAAATAACATTGATTCTACACAGTATCTTCTAGAAACCAAAGACGGGGAGACACCCTAACCTGTCCTAGGAGGTCAGCATAACCCAATACTGAAACCAGACGCAGGCTGTTAACTACCCTGAGAATGGACACACAAACCCTCTACAAGTCCCAGCAGACGAGCTCATCAATATGCCTCCAAGTGCTGGGATCAAAGGCGTGTGCGACCACGCCCGGCCCTATTATTATGTTTTAAAGATGCAGTCTTACTTGATAGCCTTGAAGATACAGGCTGTCCTCAAACTCTGATCCCCCTGCCTGCCTCAGCCTTCCCTAGTGCTGGGACTGCAGGTATGAGTCGTCATGCTCAGTCCAACTAAACTTTGAACGGGCGTAAACACACCCTGGAACGGACACCCTGGAACCTTGTGCATACACTGTAAAGATGAAAGTGGACCACAGATCCAAGTGCAGCCCATCCCAGCTTGTTTTCCAGCAAAGGTGGGTCAGTGACTGTCTAAAGTGTATTTGTGGAGAAGAAACATTCCCAGCTCACTATGTTAAAGCCCAGGGTGCAGTCACTTGATATTTAGGGTTCAGCCTCAGAGCGAAGCACTGGGATGCTCAGATAGCACAATGGACAATAAGTGCTTTGAGCGGTGACCTGACATGGTCACTGGTAACATCATCTCACCATGCTGGCCTGCCTTTCCCAGAAAACAAGCTCCGTCACCTCATTTGGTCTCAGAGGTGTGTTCTGGCTTGTCAAGCCCACTAGTGGGAGGAGACCCATGAACTCCTCCCTCTTCCACCTGCTGGAACTTTCCCAGCACTCTGCTCTCCTGCTCCAGAGCCTCTGTGCCTGGGCCCAGGTCCCCGGAGTGCCTAGTGGTGGCACATGTCTGCCAGGCTTGGGATCCATCAGAGTCAGGTTTCTCATGCAATACCAAAGCTCAAATGCCTCATCAACGGTTGCATTTTATAGGGACGCAGCCAATTCTGACAGAACGACTGAAGGACTTACGCATGGCCCTCACCTTGCACACATACTTGATGAACTCCAATGCAGGATTATTGAGCAGCAAGTGTGAACCAGGGAGGAGAGGGAACATCTCTGAGGGCTCAGTGGAGTTACGAGAACCTGTGACTTTCTTCTGAATTTTCTGAGTTATGGTGAAGAAGCTCTGAGTGAGCTCATTTGCCACGTACTCTTGAGAGAAACTGACCATCCCTGGGAAAAAGAGAGTGCTGAGGTGCAGGTTCGGCTGGCACTGGGCATCTCCCACCCATCTGTGCCGTCTGAGGCGCACAGGTCAGGCATGGCACATAGCAGCGTCCTCTTGACCAAGCACTGCTCACCAGGAAGGGCTCCAGTTGCCCCTTCAGCCTCCTGGGAGAACTGGCTGGCCCCTTTCCTCTTCACAGGGGTACTGCCTGGGACACTGTGTCTCAATTCATCCTTCATGCTGTGGTATACGGCCACGATGTACGCTGCAAGAGAGAGGCAGACACAGGTCCTAGCACCTGAGGCAGTGATGTGTTGGAAAATATTCCAGAATTCGAAGGAGCCCTGTGGCTGCTTAGATGGTCAGACATACTCATCTGAAATGTCCTTGTTAGCGATAACTTATCTGCTGGCCCTGGATGAGCCCAAAGCCAAGAGAATTGAATATAAGAAGGGACCTCGCAGCAGAGTGGTGGTAGTGCAAGTCTTTAATCCCAGCACTCAGGAGGCAGAGGCAGGCTCTGAATTTGAGGGCAGCCTGGTCTACACAGAGAAACCTTGTCCTGGAAAAAAACAAATGAAACAAAACCAACCAACCAACCAAAGGACTACAAAAAGAATAACAACAACAAAACAACCAACCAAACAACCAAACAAAAAACCAAAAAACAAAACAACAAAAAAAAACTTGCTAATGCCCGAATTTATCCTTAGAGTAGTGACTAAATAGGACAATAAGGACAGACAAGGATAGTGTGTGAAAACAGATCCTTAACAGCAAAAGGGGACAGTACCCTAAAACCTAAGCCTACCTTCCTGGAATATTTCGTTTTTATTCATTCCAAGACAGGGTTTCTCTGTGTATAGCCTTGGCTATCCTGGACTAATTTTGTAGACTAGGCTGGCCTCGAGCTCACAGAGATCTGTTTGCCTCTACCTCCCAAGTGCTGGGATTAAAGGCGTACGCCACCAGTGCCCGGCTTCCTGGCATATTTTCCTTCCTTCCTTTTTTTCTTTTTGAGACAGGGTTTCTCTGAGTCACGCTGGCTGTCGGCTCACTTTGTAGACCAGGCTGGCCTCAAGTTAGAGAGTCACCTGCGTGCTGGAATTAAAGGCATCTATCTATCACCACTGCTCAGCTAACCTGGAATATTTCTTGAGACAACTTGGAAAGGTAAAGACTCAAAAGATAGTAGACAAAGACGTAAGCAACCACAAAACCACTTGTTGGTACAGACTGTGAGGTACATAACAAGTCCTGTCTATCTGCTGACAATTTAATGACAATGCTCATCACCTGCTGTCCTGTTTTAATGAACGGCACTGAAATATAAGTCTGGTTTTTGTTTACTTGAGTAACAAAGACAATAACCAGGTCTACAAATAGTTTCAAGGTTTAAGAGTTTCCTAGTTAACGAAGCCCAGAGGCCAGCCTCGCTACTGTGTGTACATGCACATGTCACTCCCAGGGATGTTACCCATGACTCTACTAGAAACAGAACTGGGAAAATACCTTTGGGATACCCTGAGGGGCTTGGAGAGGAGACAGAATTCTTCCAGTATCTGTCCTCAGGTCCCTCTGCAGCAGCCCCACTAGGTTGGGCCTTCCAACTGCCCAGCTTTGGCCTGGCTCACCTGACACAATCATGAGGAAGTAGCTCTGGCAAGAGGCTGCCTGTGGCAAGAACTGCAGGATGTTCCAGTTGTTCTCTAGTAAGTCCTCAACCTCAGGTTCCTCCACATCCTCTTCGTCCTCGTCCCTTTCCCTGTCCTCCTCATCTTCTGTTTCCTCCCTTGGCTGGGAGTCCTGCTGTAACAGAGGCAACACACACAGTAACAAGACTCCGCTTGCCCATGTCTCCTGGACTCTCGCACTGCAAGACCAGTGCTGCAAGAGGCATGTCTAGTTTACGAGAGTGACTGGGAACTGTGGTTTTCATCCATTCTTTAGAGGGCACTTTAAATGTATCCAACTCCCACTCCCAATAGGGCTAAGCAACCAGAAATTCCCAGTGATCAGCTTCTTCCTCTGAACTTGACAGTTTCTCCTTTGGCTGGAAGTGGTCCATGCTCCGATGCTAAGGCAGAGAGTCACTGGAGATGAGGGTTTCAAGGCTAGCCCAAGCTACAGTTAGAATCCATCTCACTGAGTAGACCCTCCTCTTGCGATGGTGACAGCTTTCCATAGGCCCAACTTGACTGTGTGCCTGTGTTCCTCCCAGGGTGAATTTACTTCCACATCAGCTTATAGGAAAGGTTGAGGCTAACACTCCATTATCCTGAGGGCCACATTTCCTTTCCTCCCTGAGTAAAGTCTATCTTCTAACCCCAACTCTAACTAGAAGTGCCCCTGTCTAGACCTTTGAGCCATGGTGCCTTAGGAAGCCTTTACGTTGCCCTCAGCTTCCAGTCTTCCTGCTTTCCTTCCAGGCATCTGTGAGGACCCCACGGAGAACAAAGGTCTCTTGCCTACCCCCTGGGTACTATTCTAAGAGCACAAGGTGATCACCCATGCCCCTCCCCCACATGGCTCTAGGCTAAGACCTCTATTCACCCCCCAGTGTGTCTCATACCTGTGCATCACCAAATCCACCTTGCCAGCGCCTGGACCCTCCTCTTCACAGCCCTGCACTGGCACCCTTCCCTGGACGGACATTGCCTGCTCTGTCCCCCTGTGGTTTATTAGTCTCAGAGGCAAAGCAGATGTCAGAATTTCCATCTCTGCTCGTGCTGAATCTCACCCTGGGCAAATAGTGGGCGACGCCAGCTCTCTGTAAGCACCTGAAGCCATTGTCTAAACACCGTGTGCCTCAGTTACTCCACCCCCCAGGGTGTCGTGCTCTCTTGCCATGTGCATCTTTGTCAGGGTTTCCACAGCTTTCCCTGTCCCCCTCTTTTCCATGAGTTTGCAAGTTTCTGCCTCATGGAACGCTCTTTGCCCTCTAGGGCCAACACTGTGCTCCTAACTTTCCTATAAGGTGGAGTCAGCTGTTTGCTACTACTGACGAGAAGCCCAGGAGAGCAGCCCCTGCCACAGGGGTGAATGTGGAGCTATGCCAACCTCACCTGTCCACAGTGAATACTAGATGGAACTTTTCCTTTGATTCCACCATAGTTGGTCGGATCCATCCAGAGAAGGAGTTCCCAGCATCGAGAGAAAGAGATTGTCAGGGAGTGGAAGATCTCTTTCGAGTGAATGCTGCAAGAAGCCAGACAGACACCCCTGAGGTGACACGGCAGCTTCCCTTCTTTCCCTTGTAGCTATGGACTCTTTTTACTTATAAGCAAACTTCAGCTGGATTCAGACAGTTCCTCTCAAACTCTAGGATACTGAAAGAGCTGCCTGTAAACAGCCACCCTGAGAGTGAAGGTGGCCAACAGGGAAGCCAGGGCCACCATCTCGCCCTTAGGTCGGGGGCTGGTCCCTAGCAGCACCACTTGTTCCCAGCACTCTAAATTTCTTCACCATCAGCACTGCCAGCTTAGTTGCTCTAACCCTAACCTACATTGGTACCTATGAGGAAGGAAGGAGACTCTAAACAGACTACTCTTTTTCCTTTCCTTCCTTCCGAAGATTTGTTTATTTGGGCTGGAGAGATGGCTCAGTGGTTAAGAGCTGTCTGCTCTTCCAGAGGTCCTGAGTTCAATTCCCAGCAACCACATGGTGGCTCACAACCATCTATACTGGGATCTGATGCCCTCTTCTGGCAGACAGGTGTACATGCAGATAAAGTATTCATATTCATAAATAAATAACTTTTGTTGTTTTGAGACAGGGTTTCTCTGTGTAGCCTTGGCTGTCCTGGACTCGCTTCATAGACCAGGCCGTCCTCAAACTCACACCCATCTGCCTGCCTCTGCCTCTTGAGTGCTGGGATTAAAGGTGTGTGCCACCATGCCTGGCCAAAAAAAAAAAAAACTTGTTTATTTACCTTAATGTATATAAATGTTTACTGTTAATATTTATTGCAGCCAGGCATGGTGGTGTACATCTGTAACCCCAGCATTCGGGGAGGCAGGGGCAGAAGCAGAGGCAGGAGGATCTCTGTGAGTTTGAGGCTATAGCCTGGTCTACAAAGCGAGTCCTGGACAGCCAAGGCTACACAGAGAAACCCAGTCTCAAAATTCCAAAAACCAAGAATGTTTATTGCTCTATCAGAGCTGACAGAGTCCTGTGACTCTATCTAGCTCCAAGGGGATCTGACTGATATCCTCTTCTGCTCTGGGCACCCACATACACAGGTGTACATATGTACACACATGTACACATATACAGATGTATATATGTACACACATGTAGACATACATTCTCTTTCTCCCTTTCTCTCTCTCAAAAAGCCAAACCAAATCCAAACCTCAAGACCTCATCTTATTTATATTGGTGCCTCTGGGCCCAAACAGACTTAGGAATACGATTCATTCAGGCATCACTGCAGCTAAGAGCTCTGCATGGCTGACAGCCTGGAATTGGAACACTCCCATGTCCACATCTGTGAAAAGCAACTGCACTTCACAGAACTTATAAACAGCAGGTGGTACTCCTTGAATACTTTAGACTTGAACAACAAGCTTTATATCTGAGTTGTCCACCACAGGTGAACAACCACATGTGGTAGCCACCCTTTCATGACCACTGACTTGACCCTTGGTGTGTGCTGTATCCATGGCGGCTGCATCCCCAGGGTGCCCCTCCACTAACCTGCTGGTAACATACTGCACATAGGCAAGGGCATCCTCTAGCCGGCGCTTCTTAGTACACAGGATGATGCGATTGAAGTTGGCATAGATGACTGATGACCCCAGGCGCTTGAACTCGGCAATGAGCCTGTGGAGCAAGGTCATAATTAATAGAGGAGGTGCCCTGGTGTAAAATACAAAGAGAAACCATAAAGAAGACCACGGTGCCATGAAAGAAGCAGTCCCTCACTACACTTGGGACGAGCAACAATGAGCAGACTCAGGACCCAAAAGCAACAAAGAAGAGATTTGTTTCTGTTTTGTAAGGTGAGGCTTAGGGGCTAAGAGCACTGGCTGTTCTTCTAGAGGGCCTGAGTTTAATTCCCGGCAACCACATGGTAGCTCATGACCATCTCTATAAGGGGATTTGATGCCCTCTTCTGGCATGTAGGTGTACATGCAGATAGAGTACTCCTACATTAAAACAAAACAAAACAAAAAAAAACACCCTATGTAGTCCAGGCTAGCTCTGGACTGGACATCGGTCTCAGTTTCCTGAATATGCCACTTGTCCAGGGGACAGGTCATGACTGGGGTGTGCTACTTCTCAGCAACCATGTCTTTAACTGCCAGAGAATTGTCTCCAAGGTCCCTATAGGCAACAGGTGTATGTGCTGCTAAGGAGGCCACTGTTTGCAACCACTGCACACCAGGCCCTATGGGAAACCTCACTCAGGCTCTTGTTTGTTTTTTCTTGAGTCAGGGTTTCTTTGTGTGGCCTTAGCTGTCCTGGACTTTGCTCTGTAGACCAGGGCTGGGCTTGACCTCAGAGGCCTGCCTGCCTCTGCCACACTAGCAGCTAACCTGTCCTGGGCTTTACACATCCCAAAGGCACTGGCTTGTGGCCCTCTGCCCACAGCCCAGGGTGGAACACTCACTGTAAGAAGAGCTTCTTCATCATATTGTGTAGTGTCCGATGCAAGGCTGGGTCGTGGAGCAGAGAGCGCGGAGCCTGGAGCCAGCGGTAGAAGTGCATTACCTGGTTGTCAGCATAGATGTTGTGGTACTGTGTGATTTCCTTCACCCAGCCAACCACCATGCTCTTTAGGATCCTGAAAGATGGCAAAAGAGGAGGGCCCACATCATCACAGTCCCCTTTCATAATCCCTAATTGCCACTGTCTAAGTTTTGTCCTTCTTAAGACTTATTTTTAACTTTTTAAGACTTCTGTGTAGCTGTGAGGGTATGCAGTGAGTACAGGTGCTCACAGAAGGCAGAAGGTGCCTGATATATTGGAGCTAGACTTACAGGCAGTTGTGAACTACTCAGCATGGGTTCTGGGAGCTAAGCTCACGTGCCTTGCAGTAGCAGTGGTTTTTTTAGACAGGGTCTCACTGTCAGAAGAGCTGGAATGGAAAGTGCCTCCTTCCACATAAGGAACCAGGGACTGGCCTGATTTCTTGGACACAGGCAGACAGACACACGGGGGCTTCCTGGGGCCAACGCAATGTTCAGGTAGAATACAAAGAACTTTGGTCACGAAAGAGCCAGAGTATCAGAGACATGATGCTGAGGTCACTTTCATCAACTGGCAGTCTGTGCCATCTGAGTCTGACCCTCACCTGCTGCCACAACTCTGCTCTCAGCTCCCAGCCCTCCTAGTCCAGTTCTTACTTCAGCAAACTCCTTTCTCCCTTCATCTGGAGGAGCCAGGGCTGAAGTATGTGTTCTAGAATCACAAACGTGAAATGTCTACCTCATACTCAGCCACAGCAACACATCCTAGCTTTAGCTCCTCTGACCTTGGCTTTGCCATGTCTAGCACCACTCTGCAGGGCTATGGGAATGCGGGCGGAGTGAAAGTGCTCTGTGTTTCTGGCACAAAGGAACTACTTTATATTATACACTGTTCCATCACCAGGAGCCAAGGCTGACCATATCTCTGACAGATGATACTGGCTCCTATGACTCACTAGGCTGGGTGCCCTGGGAATTTCCTGCAGATACACTGTTGATTACACTGAAAGCAATTATGTATCAAAAAGTTCTTTGTGAGAATAGCCCCTGGCCTCAGAAAGGTCTGATGGTAGCACTTGTACTGCCTACTAATAACTAGGCGGCGATGTGGGGACCCTTCATAGCATTCTGGAAAACTCAGGGAAGGCACATCCCAGGAGTGCTGACTCTAAGGCTGGAGACGGCAGAGTGGCTAAGAGCATGTGCTGCTCTTGCACAGGACTGACTGGATCCCCAACACCCACACCTGGTTTACAACTCTATAACTCTAGTTCTAGGGTATCTGAATCCTCTGGCCTTTGTGGGCATGGGCACTGGCACCCCGCCAAAATAATGAAATAGGATCTATGCCGGGCATGGTGGTGTACACTTTTAATTCCAGCATTTGAAGGCAGAGGCAGGTGAGTTTGAGGCTTGTTCGACAAAGTGAGTCCAGGACAGCCAGGGTGACAGAGAAACCCTGTCTCGAAAAACCAATAAAATAAAATAAATAATACCCATGTGAGGCCTCCTCTTTTCTGGAGGTGGGGAGGAGGAGTGGATGGGAGGGAGGTGAGGTGAGAGGGAGGGACTAGGAAGAGGGGAGGGAGAGGAAGCTGTGATTGGGATGTAAACAACCTAACCAATACAAAATAAAATAATCTTTTAAAAAGTTGAATGTATGGTGCACCCCTATAATCCCAGCACCTGGAAGGCAGTAGTATGTGGATCTCTCCCTCCCCTCCCCTCCCCTCGCCCCCTCTCTCCCTCTGTTTCTCTGTGTAGCCTTGGCTGTCCTGGACTCACTCTGTAGACCAAGCTGGCCTCAGAATTCACAGAGATCTACCTGCCTCTGCCTCCTGAGTGCTGGGATTAAAGGTGTGCGCCACCACAGCCAGGCTCTATAAATTTGAGGCCAGTCTAGTATACACTGAGTTTCAGGCCATCCAGAGCTACACAGAGACCCTGTCAAAATATAAATATATATTGCTGACTCCTGACTTTAGCATTCTAAAGAAGAGATTACCTTCTCCCTGCTGTCTTGTCTAAGAAGCTAGCACATTACGTGAGGGTAGATACCTGAAGGTGCTAGAGCAGAGGGCTGTCTCATCATAGCTGGCTGGGGCACTGGCAGCTTGGTTGCCTGTAACCATGTCCTCCAAGGAGGCTTGCTGGATCACATCGAAGCTGATGCCTATGCTGCCAGCCCCCTCCATGTCATTGACATGGTGGGACTGAAGGATGGTGTTGACTGCCAGATTTTGAATGTCCAGCTCCACACACACTGCCGAGAAACACAGTTGGACAGTTTGACCATGTGCCCTGGAAAACACTAGGCTCATTTCCTAGGTTTGAACCAGTCATTGCCACTTACAGGGCAGTCAATGCTGCCTAGCAAGTCAGGCATGGTACATGACCTCTGACCAACATCTAACTTGCTGGTACCTGTTTAAGACTTACTTGCCTTCGGAGCCAGGCAGTGGTGGCCACGCCTTTAACCCTAGCACTTGGGGAGGCAGAGGCAGGTGGATCTCTGCGAGTTTGAGGCCAGCATGGTCTACAAAGCAAGTCCAAGACAGCCAAGGCTACACAGAGAAACCTGGTCTCCAAAACAAAGCAAAACAACAAAAACAAAAAAGACTTGCCTTTGGGCTTAGTCCATGTGGTTGAGCACTGAGCTCCACGTGCTAAGAAGGAGTCATTAAATGGTGGGGCAGAAGTGACCATCTTTCCCTTCTCTCACTCACCAGTGGAATAACAGCCAGAATTATTGATCTCCACAGTGGCTCGGTCATCAAACTCCATGATAAGGCGGTTGTCATCAGCTTCCTTCCCACCCAGGTCAGGCCGAGAGGTAGGGGACAGCCAAAGCAGGTGGTTATGGCGCTGGAGGTGGCGTGCAAAAAAGAGGTCGGAGCCAAAGGTGGAGATGTCTTCTGGCAGGTTCCCAACAGGAATGTGGAAGTACCTGTCCAAGGGTACAGGCTCAGCCCCAAGTATACCAGCATCACTTAGGGAGCATTACAGGGCCACACACTGTAGGCACCCAGCCTATGGCCTCATCTGCTCTCTTCTTGTGTGTGGTATTAGACCACAGTTTCTAGCTAACTTCTACCACTGAGCTATACCCAATTCCTCACCTGCTCATCTCAAAGGCCTGTGAAAGGCAAGTGTCTAAGTTGAGGTAGTGCCGGATCATTCGGCGAGCTCCATGGCGCTGCCAATCCAGGATTCCATAGCTGATCTTGTCAGCCACTCGGACGGGCACTAGTGGGAACTCTTCTAAGACAGGAATCTCACTGACCAGTCTACACAGCTCCCAGCTGGACTGGACAGCAATGAGTGTGGGCCCACGGCGCTCTTCCTGGGTTTAGCAGAAGGCAGAAAGGGCTCAGTGGAGAAAGCCTTGGGATGGGAGACTCCCACCATTAAACCCGACCTCTCTTACTTTGTAGGCAAGCAGGAAACGCTGGATGGCTCTGCAGATGGTCTTCAGGTTAGTTTCAGCACGGACTTCAAAGGTGTGTTTTGGGGGAGGCAGGAGCTTGGGGCCCACCTTCTCCAGCAGCAGGCTATGTTCTGCTGAGTACAGAGCACTGAGGCTTGGCATTTGGTTGCTGCGTACCTAGGCAAACACCAGCTGTTAGGCCTACTGTATGTATGTGTCAAGTAGGGGGGTCATGTCTTTCTTCACCATATCCTGCCTGACCCACATATTCTCATGTGCCCCCGGCCTAAGAACTTACAGTATCCAACACAAACACAGATGCTCTCCGCTGGGAGGGGATAAAGACCCCAAAGAGTGCCTTGTGGCCCTGTGAGTGGTGGTACAGGTAGATGTGACGGATACTCCCTGTAGAACAAAGAAAACCCTTTGCCTGAGATGCAGGGGAGGCAGGACAGGCGGTAAGGTTGTTGATAAGGCTATACCTGGTTCCAAGTAGCTGAACTGGGCCAGAGAACGCATTTCTAGGTGCTCGAGGGAAAAGGTTTCAGCCTCCCAGCCGGAAAGGTGCCGCACCAGATGTTTGTTGACCACACACACACAGCCCAGCTTCACGAGGGCCCGGAATAACAATGGGACCTGGGAGAGTGGGTAGTATGTTGGGTCAAATGAAGACTCTAGAACCACAGCTCAGTCTGTGACCACATACCCAGCACGGCCTGTCCTTACCCCAGACAGACATGCTGCTGAGAGCTACTTTCCTATGGGCTGTCCCAACCCATGCCTGTCGCTATCTACTCTCGCTGTTAACCCTGCCCCTGCCCGATTCCCTGTGGGGATCTTCTCACCCAACTCCATCTTCACCAAGTGGTCAGTGCCAGGGAGACAGTCACCTGAGTCTCATACACGCCTTCAATGTCTGGTGCCGACAGCTCCGTGTTGATCTCGTTGATGTGCTCTTGGTACATGTCCTCTGGCACCGAGTACTCATAGAGATGGTAGACGATGTTGGAGCGAGGAAGAGCTCGATTTACCTGGTAACAATGTGGTGATGAGCCTTCCACGCCTCTATAAAGGACCTCCGACCAACTCCTAGGGCTTTCAGTACCTAGGACAGCCAGTTCACTTGCTCCAAAAATTATAACAAAAAGACCAAAGCATAATCTCTCTCTCTCTCTTTTCCCCCCAGAGACATGGTTTCTCTGTGTAGCCTTGGCTGTTCTGGACTCACTCTGTAGACCAGGCTGGCCTTGAACTCACAACAATCTGCCTGCCTCTGCCTCCTGAGTGCTGGGATTAAAGGCATGCGCTACCATGCCTGGCTCAAAGCATAATCCCAAACAGTAACCTGAGGCTTCTAGAAAACCATAAATGCTTTCTTTTTTTCCTTTTTTAAAGATGTATTTATTTATTTTATGTGCATTGGTGTTTTGCCTGTAGGTATGTCTATACGAGGGTGCTGGATCCCTGGAACTGGGGTTACAGACAACTGTCAGCCACCATCTGGGTGCTGGGAATTGAACCCAGGTCCTCTGGAGGAGCAGGCAGTGCTCCTAACCGCTAAGCCATCGCTCCAGTCCCAGAAATGCTTTCTAGCTGAGGCATCATGAACACTTGTCTGAAGAACAATTTCCTAGTTCATTTTTGCTAGACGGCTCAGTTTTATTAATTGGAGGTCGCAGGCACTAAATCCCACAGAGAAACCATACTTTTTTGGCCAGAGAACAAGAAAGGAGATGATGGGGCAACCCTTACGTGTTTACTGGTTGCATGTATGGGAGCACGGAGAGGAGACATGCTGTAGGTTAGTCTTCACAAAAACAAACTGTAGTCTCACTCCAAGCTGCAAACACACAGACATGCTTGGAGGACCACAAAGATTTGAAGATGGATCTGATAATTTCTTTATACAAAGAGGGCAAGACTGAACTTGAGGTCTAGGTTAACTGGATTGGCTGCCTCAACATTCTCTGAAGGATTAAACAATTTTTAAAAATCCGTTTATCTATTTTGTGGTGTGTTTGAGTGTGTGTGTGTGCACATGCGGGCAGGCATATTGAGGTCAGAAAACAAGAACTTGAAGGAATCAGTTTTCTCCTAACATGTGGGCTCAGATAGTTAGGCTTATCTACTTTACTCATTCAATCATTTCACCAGTATAAATCTTTTTTTCATATAAATGCCCACAATCAAATGCAACATGTCCTCTATAGAATGAGTTTCTTGATACAATAACCAGGGGAAAAAGAGTAATTCTCAAGGGAGAAGAGAGCCATCAAATGCTGGTCCTGACATGACACATATCACAATTCATAAAAGCTTCATGGCAGCTACAGTTGTACCCTACCATGAGCCAGCCAGACTAGATGGCTCATATACCTGTAATCCCAGCAGGGAGGCTGAGGAAAGACAGACAGCTAAGAATAAAGTTGGCCTATGAAATAAAACTGTTTCAATAAAATAACAAACTCCTGTGGAAAAGTGCTCGCTGTGCTCACATGAGGTCCTGGATCTGGGTGCCTTACACCATGTGAAAAGCTTGGAGCAGGAGTGCACGTCTATGACCCCAGTGCGGAGAGGCAGATGCAGGAAACCCTGAGGGATGGCCAGTTAGGTGCTCTTATAGAAACAGTGAGCTCTGGTTCATGTGCAAAGTGACTGACAAAGATGCCTGATGCTGACTTTTGGTTCCCACAAGTGGCACGCGCGCATACACGTGCATCGCCCCCCCCCAAAACTCCCCAAACTAAAACCTACCACAGTACCTGAGCTCAGTAAAAGAATGAAGACAAAAGAAAATTATCAGTAAATGTGAAGATAAAACTATAGAATTTATTCAGTCAAAAAACAAACAAAACCTCAAAACCAGAGAAAAAGTTTTTTTTACAACCAAGTAGCCACCACGTACTGTCTTTCCTACTAAACACATGCATGAGGCCTCAGAATAAACAAGGTGGTCAGGGACCAAGAGAGTTCACATAGCACCACCTTTTAGCTCCCTGGCTTCTGCTCTGGCAAATCATAATGGGTTACCTCACATGAAAGTAGCCAGACTCAAACTTTAGAGTACAGTATGATTTCATAAAAGGGCATTCTAGTCGGGCGTGGTGGTGCACACCTTTCATCCCTGCACTAGGGAGACAGACCAAAAAAGGACATTATAAAAAGGTGATGCTATGGGGACAGAGGAAGTGTCAAAGGACAGAGTGAAGAGAAGCCAGAACACAGCGACTTAAGGATGACAGAAGTGGTTTGTATCTTGAATGTCATGCAACCCCAGCTACCATCACCCATGCAGCATTATGTTAAAAAGACTGTACTTAAATGAACAAAACAAAGCCCGGAAAAATAAATACCCATTGTGAGAGTTGTTTCTTCAGTAACTAACTGGAAAATGGAGAGGTAGGAAATACAATTCCCAGCGCATCCTACAGATTCCTTGATGATGCTGACAAGGACTTTCTATGTATACACTGCGTGTGTAGCTCTTATCTGTTTTTATTTTTTATTTTTTGGTTTTTTGAGACAGTGTTACTCTAGGTAGCCTTGGCTGTCCTGGACTCACTTTGTAGACCAGGCTGGCCTCGAACTCACAGCGATCCACCAGCCTCTGCCTCCTGAGTGCTGGGATTAAAGGCGTGCGCCACCACACCTGGCTCCACAGTAATACTTTTTTGTTTGCTTTTGAAATTGCTTGTATGTAACCCAGACTGGCCTTGAACTTAAGATCCTCTTGCCTTGGCATCCTGAGTGCTGAGCTAAAAGGCAAGGCCCATTCCACCCAGCCTCACAGGAAGATGCCCCTTAGGGACAGAGTAGGCCGATTTGATCTCTAGCTTTGACAAAAACACTGAGGGCAGTGATGTACATCTCTCCAGAAGGGAACAGATAGCCCCACAAAGGAAAAAGGTTCTGCAGTGCAGACATGCTCCTACACAGATAATCACCATACACAGCTCCACATGTATGGAAACCCAGTAGTCTCATGTGCCCATTACTCTGATGACCCCTGCCCACTTTCTAGGTTCATACTCCATCAAGTCAATGGGCTGGAATCAGGCCTCACATTTTCCACCTCCAATTATGTACCTCCCCCAGGTATTCCTTGTATATAGCTAATGTCCAACTGTGAACAGATAATACCATAACCAGCTTTGGCCTGAGTTACTGAGACAAATGAGATGTCACATACAGCCTTCCTCAAAATCTTCTAAGAATCTCTACAAACAACCACCTACCTAAAGTATGACTCCATTTCTGAGATGTTCTGAATAGCAAGTCCTCAGGCAGAAAATGGGATAGTGGTTGGCTGCCTGGGGCTGCAGGGGAAGGACAGAGGCAGCCGAGAAGTATAGGCTCCTTTTGGGGATGCTGTAGTCTGAAATTGTGACTACAGTCCTATTACCACAAATTCACCAGAAGCCAGTCAACTGTACTCTTGCAAGGAGTAGGCTGTACGGTAGGTGCACTTGCATCCCAATAGTGCTAGTGGCCACAGCAGCACTTACACAGCCTGCTTGCAACTTCTGCCCAACCCTCCTCTGCTCATCAGCTTGATGGAAAGCAGCAGGCCCTGGCCCTGAACATTCAAACTCAGGTTTCAAGTAACTGTTCACAATATCAATAAGGTATCAGGAGCCGGGCGTGGTGGCGCACACCTTTAATCTCAGCACTCAGGAGGCAGAGGCAGACGGATCTTTGTGAGTTTGAGACCAGCCTGGTCTACAAAGTGAGTCTAGGACAGCCAGGGCTAACACAGAGAGACCCTGTCTCAGAAACAAAACAAAACAAAAGAACAACAACAACAACCCCCTCCCCCCAATGTTATTTGGGAAATGGAGACAAGGCCAGCTCACCAGCTTCTTGGGCCTGCAAAGTCCATGCTCCTGACCAATTCTTTATGTGGCCTCCATCACACAGAGACACCTCAGAGGTGACACGCAATTCCAGTGGCCTCCCTACCTTGCGATATGAAGGCCCATCCTCTGCTTTGGCTACCCGCTGGTTCACATAGAACACTCGAGGGATGTTCAGCTTGATGCAGTGCAAGTCGCTGCCGATGACGGCCCACAGGCGGAACAGACCAGCCTGGCTGGTCTCACTGATCTGAGAGCAAATGCAGAGCACATAGTACATAGCCACAGACCACACTGACACCTGCGACCAGGCACCTCCCAAGGAGCCTCCAGCATTGCCCACATCCTAGTCTGTGCAGAGCCCCTGTGATGGGCAGAAGCTGAAGGCTTTTCTTATCTTCTATCCTATACTGCAGACTGGCTGCACACACCCTCCTCTAGGCCCGTGCGGGGCTGCTCTCAACATCTTGTCACCCCATGGATGAAGGCCAATACCTGTATAATCTGCCATGGAAGGTCCAGAATGCTGCGGGCAGTCCGTCGCAAAAAGCTCCCCAGCCCTGTGGCAGGCCCCTCTCGTATAGCCCCAGGCCTTGGTACAGCTTCTGTTGACTCGAGACGTTGCTTCTTCCGGCGGGCCAGGCGCTGTTGGGCCTGCAGTTGCCACTTTTTCTTGTGGAACTGGAGCCAGACCAACCACTCTTCCTGGGACAGATGGCAACGCATCAACACCTTCCTCAAACAGCCTGCTTTTTATTCTTAAACTTCAGCAGCTCTCTAATGCTCAGGTTGTTCCAGGGCTAGGACTTGCCTAGGGTCCTTGTACTATACAGCAGACCTCTAAGAGACAGAGCCATAGCAACTTCCCCTGAATTCTTACCTGGGTGGTTCCAAGGGAGGGAGGCTTCCCCAAGACCTCTTGCCAGGGCACACTCAGTACAGTATCCTGAGACTCCTCTTGGCTCTCCCAGACTCGCTTTCTCTTAGTGGCAACTGGGACAGCAGAGTGCTGTGGCTTTGTGAGTCCAAAGTCCTCGATGTCTGGTGTGCAGACACTCAGATTGTTTTCTGAAGCCTGGGCCATCACAATCTGGAAACATACAACCAAGGAACTTTTTTTTTTTGAGACAGGGTTTCCTCTGTGTATCCTTGGCTGTCCTGGACTCACTTTGTAGACCAGGCTGGCCTCGAACTCATAGCGATCCGCCTGCCTCTGCCTCCCGAGTCCTGGGATTAAAGATGTGCACTACCACCACCAAGGATCCCAATCTGGTAAACTCTATCATAAAATTCTAAAACAGCACATCTCCCAAAAAGGGCTATTAACAGACTATCATACATTTAAAAAAAAAAATTATCTTTAGTTATGTGTATTTATTGTGTGCAGTGCCCTCAGAGGCCAGAAGAGGGCACTGGATCCCCCTGGAGCTGGAGTTACAGGCAGTTCCTAACACCTGATGTAGGTATTAGGAATTCAACTCAGGTCCTCTGCAAGAGCAGTTTAAGCTCTTAGCTGCTGAGCTGTCCTCCAGCCTGTTCTCCCGCCCCTTTTGGAGACAGGGTCTCACTATGTAGCTCTCACTGGCCTGGAACTGCCTATGTAGCCAAGGAGGTTTTGAACTTCCAGAGATGTGCCTGTCTTTCTCTAGAAACACTAGAATTAGATAATTTGTCTTAATTCTTCTAAGGAAGCTGACCATTCTAAGCTTCCCAGTTATTTATCAGAGTACGGTAGTTATTTAAAAAAGATGTATTTGTGAGCCTTTGTTACCAGGCTGTTTGTTTTGAGTCAGAGCTCAGGTTTTCTTTTTAAAAGATTTATTATGTATACAGTGCACATTAGACCACATTACAGATGGTTGTGAGCCACCATGTGGTTGCTGGGAATTGAACTCAGGACCTCTGGAAGAGCAGTCAGTGCTTTTACGGCTGAGCCATCTCTTCAGGCCCCAGAGCTCAGGTTTCGCAGAGACCTGGCTGTCCTGAACTCTTTTTGTAGACCAGACTGGCCTGGAACTCAGAGATCTGCCTGCCCGAGTGCTGAGATTAAAGGTGTGCGCCACCATGCTGCAATCGATTTTATAACTTAAACTAATGCATGGCTGCAATCCTAAATTAGGTACTCTTCCATGTCCCTGACACAGATAATATACACGTATCATTTGCTGAAAGCTGCAAATATGGAAGTTGAATGCAACTTCCTAAAATCTATCACAAAGACTGAAAGCATCCATGCATATTTATGGATACTGGTTGATAAACAATGTTTGAGCTGGGTGGGGTGGTGCACACACTTGGGAGGCAGAAGCAGGTAGATCTCTGAGTTTGGGGCCAGCTTGGTCTACAAAGTGATTTCCAGGACAGCCAGGGCTACACAGAGAAACCTTTGTCTAGAAAAAAAACCAAACCAAACCAAACCAAAACACAAACAAACAAACAAAAGATTTCTACAAAGTACTCCACCCATCCCCCATGTGATGCTTTCTATGCTGTTTACTAAGTACAGCAAAAAGTTCTTTAGGGACAGATACATACATGTACACATATAGACAGATACCATCCACACATAGACTCACACAGACCAACAGAGAAAAGCAGGCAGACACAGGAACAAAACAAACTCAAAAGATAGAATTTAGGGCACTGATTCAGACTCACACAGCAGACAGAGGATGGAGACACAAGGAATATGAAAGAGAATTTAAATATGAATTAGATCTTGGTTAAATGACTCCAAGGGGAAATGCTTTTAACTGGGAGTTAATCACTAATGCTACAGTCTGAGCAAGAGCCAATGTTCTTACGTAGTAAACCATCTCCATCTCTCTAGCCCCTAATTACTGAGCATAAGATTTTATTTAGGCATTAATGTAGCTATTTAAAAACCTAGTTAGAAGGCTAGAGATGGCTCTTTGAACTTCTGTGGCACCAGGCATGCTCATCATGCACACACAGGCATTCAGGCAAAATACTTACATACATTAATTTTATAGTTTTACTAATTTGTGGTCTGTTCATTTATCAGTTAGGTTTATGTTAAAATTTTCCAAAATGATTGTGAAATTTTCTTTTATTTCAGCATTTAAAAAAAATTTCAATACAATTTTTATTGCGTTCAAGGCTACATTGCTATAATTATGAATTATGTACTCCTAGTGATCCAGACTTGAAACAGGACAGATCAGTGCAGTTAGGTACTTGCCTCCAAGCCTGACAAGTGGGCTGGATTTCCTTAGGACCCACACAGCGCAAGGAAAATGATTCCCCTGACCTTCACAAACACACCACACATATATACAGAAACGTAACAGTAATAATTTAAAAGAGTCCTGCCAATGACAGGATGACTAAGATTTGCTGCCAGGCATGGTGGCACACCCCTTTAACCCTAGCACTCAGGAGGCAGGAGCAGGCAGATACTGAGTTCAAGGCCAGTCAGGCGCTATATAGTGACACCCTGTTTTAAAACCAACAAACAAGATTCCATAATATTGTTTGTTTTGAGACAGAGTTTCTCTGTATAGCTCTGGCTGTCTTAGAACTTGCTCTGTAGACCAGGTTGGCCTCAAACTAAGAGATCCACCTGCTTCTGCCTCCAAATGTCAGCATAAAAAATATATAGCACCACATTTGGCTCAGTTTTTAAAGTGTATATTTAAGGGCTGGATAGATGGCTCAGAGGTTAAGAGCACTATCTGCTCTTCCAGAGGTCCTGAGTTCAATTACCAGCAACCACATGGTGGCTCACAACCATCTATACTGGGATATAATGCCGTCTTCTGGCCTGCAGGTGTACATGTAGAAAAAGCACTCATATAAAAAAAGGTGTGGAGGCTCATTTTGTAGATCATGCTGGCCTTGAACTCACAGAGCTCTGCCTGCCTCTGCCTCCTGAGTGAGTGCTGGGATTAAAGGTATATGACACCACACCCGGCTACACTTCAAATTTTCAACACTTGATGTTTTTCTAGGGGTGGATGGCTCAGCAGTTAGGAGTTGCCTTTCCAGAGGACCTGAGTTCAATTACCAGCACACACACGTCAGCTCACAACCATCTGTTAACTCCAGTTTCAAGGAATCCAATACCCTTTTCTTGCCTCTGTGTATACTAGGTATGTAAGTACCTCATAAACATATATGCAGGCAAAACACCCATACACATAAAATCTTTTTGTTTGTTCGTTTTTATTTTATGAGACAGGGTCTCTCTGTGTAGCCTTGGCTATCCTGGACTCACTTTGTAGACCAGGCTGGCCTCGAACTCACAGTGATCCGCCAGCCTCTGCTTCCGAAGTGCTGGGATTAAAATCATGCGCCACCACGCCCGGCCTGTACATAAAATCTTTTTAAAAATGCTTTTTCCTCCTCTAATTTTAGTTACTTTTTATTTTTGTGTGCATGCCTGTGTAAGTGTACATCATGTATATGCAGGGGCTGCAGAATCAAGAAAAGGGTCTTGGATTCCCTGGAGCTGGAGTTTCAGGCAGGTGTTGGGGACAGAACTTGTGTCCAGGAAGGGCTTTCTTATTTTTATTTTTATTTTTTTTGAGGCAAGGTTTTCCAGGCTGGCCTCAACCTCAGATGCACTTGCCTCTGCCTCTCGAGTGTTGGGATTAAAGGCACGTGCCTCAGTGCCCATCAGGAAGGCCTTTTAACAGATAAGCACCTCCATCTTTTTATCCATACTACTGTGCAGTCTTCAGTGTGTCTCCAGGAAATATTGTCATTTTGTTGAGAAAACGTCAATTTTCTACAGTAGTGATCCAGGTCAGGTGACTATGTCTAATTTACATACCTCATTGCTTATATGCAAATGAGATCTTCATACTCACTTGATATCTCACAATCTGCTTCTTTCTTTTAAAATAGATTTTTCTCCCACAATCTGCTTCTTACTATACAAAATGACACTGGAGGGCATTAATTAGTATGGTACCACAACGTACACTTTTTGAGATAAAGTCTCTTTAGAGGTAGTATCAGGAAATTATGGGCCAGGTATAGTGTATACAGAGAGTTTGAAGCAAGCCTAGTTTATACAGAGTTTTAGGATAGTCAAGGCTACATAGAAAAACTGTCTCAAAAACAAAACAAATAAAATGCACGGCTGGCAGCTTGCACACGTCGGTGGCCTGTCCTGTGCATTACCTGTCTCTTTCCCTCGAGGACAAAGAGCTCACTGATCTTCTTCTGCTTGTAGACATCACTCTTCTCTAGCAGCCTCTTGTGCAGCCAGTCTGGATGCTTGACACGTGGGACTGGGTTCTTCACCTGAGCGGGATGGCACGCACCAGGAAGAAGTCTTATGTGGGTGCGCGGGTCTGTGGGTGTATGTGGGGTGGGGGGTACCCCTGGCTTTTGTCTCACCTGCTGCAGAGCTGCAGGGATGGTGATGATTTTCTGGATGGCACTCCCCAGCCGCTCTATGTAGTAGTCCCAGTCCAGAATCTGTAGGCACAGAATATGAGAAGCAGCAATTGTCTACGTTGTTACAAGCCAACAACTCCTAAACACTTGTGTCCACTTCATCTTCAAGAAACTCCGTGGTCATTTTAGAGGTAGAAACTTGGCACAGAGCTTAATGAAACTATTGGAACAAGAAACAGGAGATGGCCAGGTGCAGAGGCACTAAGGGAGGCAGAGGCAGGAGGATCACTGTGAGTTCAAAGCCAGCCTGGTTTACAAAATGAGTTCAGGACAGCCAAGGCTACACAGAGAAACCCTGTATTGAAAAACAAAACAAGGGGCTGGAGAGAAGGCTCAGAGGTTAAGAGCACCGCCTGCTCTTCTGTCTTCAGTTTAATTCCAGCAACCACATGGTGTCCCAAACCATTTAGAATGAGATCTGGTGCCCTCTTCTGATGTGCAGGAGTACATGCAGGCAAAAACAGTGTATACATAATAAATAAATCTTAAAAAAAGAAAGAAAAAAGAAAAAAGAAAAAAAAAAGAAATAGTAGATGGTCAAGACAGTATCGCAGCCTTATTCCATCCGAGAAGAGCAGCTTTAGGGCTTCCCTAACATCAGCTCCTGGTGCCGTAGAACAATGGTTCTCAGCCCTAATGCTGTGACCCTTTAACACACGTCTTTATGTTGTGTTGATGCCACAACCATTGCATTTTTATTTCTACTTAATAACTGTGATTTTGCTGTTATGAATTGTAATATAAATATCTGTATTTTCTGTCTCAGGGGAACCCTGTGAAAGGGTCATTCAACCCCTCGTGGGTTGCAACACCCAGGTGGAGAAGCCCTGTCCTAGAGGGTCTGTTTCTCTCCCTATCACATGTCAGAAAAGAGAAAGTCATTAAGTAAACCTCTAATTGAGTCAGATGAAGCCCAAGTCAGGTAGATTCTGAATAGCTTTTTTTATATACCTTTAATAGTATAAAAAACCCTAGCAGGTGGAAATACTGCTCAGTAGACAAACACACTTGTCTCATTACCTGAGTTAGATTTCTGGCACCCACACGACAGAAGAGAACCAATTCCTGTTAAGTTATTCTCTCGTCTCCACATGTATGCCATGAGACAGACAGAAGACGCACGCACACACGCACACATTGGCACTCACTGTCCGAATATCAAAGTCTTGAAGTGATGAACTCTTTAGCCATTTCCGAAGAAAATGTTTCCTCACTGTAGGCTCTGCTTGGAAAATGGCAAGTGGAATGGCCCTAGGGTAGGAGAACAAGCAGAACCGTAAGCAATGCAAATCCCACCACAGCTTTATCAAATGTATATGCGGTAAAGACTCTGGACAGACATGACCTTCAGTGCCATCTACTTTTCTATAAAGGATATAATTTAATTTTTTTTGCTGAGTAAAACAATGGAATGAGAATATAGGTGAGGCTGTTTATACGTATGCCCATCCCATGTTTTCTTTATCCATTTAAGTGTTTCTCTTTGCCCTGCTCTTTCTCCTTCTCCTTCGCTCTGTTTGGTCATGCTCTTACTATGCCAACATAAAAGTAACTAAGACAGGGACAAAGGGGGCAAGGGCTAGTTAACATGATCAAAGCACGCTAAATACATGAAAGCGTCATAATGAAATCTCCTAATAATACAAATCACCGAGTAAGAAAAGGGCTGGAGCTGGATGCTTATCTTTCCACACTGGTCAACTCTTGACTTGTGGACTGTCTCATCATGTCTGAGGCACTTTCCTTTGGGTCCTTTATCTCACTGATGCATTGAAATCTATTATTTTACTCTCTGGCCTGCATATGCTTCTGTCAAATTGGTTTTAGACCAAATTTCTTTTCTTGACACTGGCTATTCTTCTTTACAAAAATATTTGCTGTTTTCTATAGGAAGGTGGGTGTCAACATTTATTATGCATCCATTGCTGTAACGAACCACCCAATACTCAGTGGGCGGAGGTGACTGATGCTGAAGTATCCTATGTGCTCTCCCCTGGGGTTGACCACTTGTGGAGAGATGAATGGCCTCCTCACAAGGGGCAGTAAGCACTCTTGGCAAGGCCTCCTCATGTACATGCCCTCTCAGCTCCTAGGAGGAAGAGGGTAAATGTCCAACCTCACAACACTTCTTGCCTCGTGCCTTACGTACCTATTCCACTGGCCACAGAAGCACAGGCTGCCTGGGGTCTATGAAGCAGGTCAGGTACAGCTCTCCACAGGAGAGTTAAAGTGTGTCAGAAATACCCTGAGGTCACTGCAGAGACCACACTGGCTTCCGCTCCCCTGAAGGAACCACAGACTGGGGTCACTGGTTCTCAGGACTCCCGTGGGGTCACTTTGGATCTGAGGTTCTGTAACCCAAGTGTGACAAACCCTTTCTTCAGTGTGCACTAACCAAAGGAAGCACATTTCCTGTTTAATTCATAGTCTCATGGTAGGGAACAGGAACCGATCTAAGGGCCAGCCTGGTCTACATAGCAAGTCCAGGACAGCCAAGATAACATAGAGAAGCCCTGTCTCAAACAAACAAACAAACAAACAAACAAACAAACAAACAAACAGAGGCTTTTACCTCTCAGTGACAGGAGACCCCTCTGGCTTTCGGGAGATGATATAGCGACAGCTCAGCCCAGCATCCTTGACCATCTGGTCTCCCAGGAACTCAGCCAGGCGCTTTGCTGTGCTGATGGATGTAGACTTCTGCTCCCCATAGTCCTCTAGCTTCCGAGACATGGAGCGGTTCTCAGAAATCAGCTCAAACAACTCAGAGTCAGGCATGTTAGCAGCCTAGAGAAAGAAAGAAGATGCCAGGAAGATGAAGGCCTTATTTACTTTGATTCTTTAGGATTGTACCTATTTCTGCCCTGAAAAGCTGAAGGAAGGCTTTGGATTTCTAAAGGGTAGAGTAATGTCATTAAAAAAAAGAAGAAATGCTACCCTAGTACCCTTGGCTAGAGCCTAGCACTGCATTAAAGTGTGTGGGATAGAGCAGTGGCAGATGGCTCAGTGAAGGGCTGGAGAGATGGCTCAGAGGTTAAGAGTGATGGTTGCTCTTCTAGAGGCCCTGAGTTCAATTCCCAGCAACCACATGGGGGCTCACAACCATCTATAGTGATCTGGTGCTCTCTTCTGGCATTCAGGTGTCCATGCAGACACAACATTGTGTACATAATAAATAAATGAATTTAAAAAAAAGATGGCTCAGTGAGTAAAAGTACTTACCACCAAGGCTGACAACCTGACCTGAGTGCTGGGATTAAAGGCGAGAGTCACCATGCCTGGCTCCCAGGTTCACTTGTAACCTGGTTCTCCAAGAGGCTAGTATGCAAATGCAATTCCTTGGAAGATGCTCACCCTGAGAGCCAGCTGAGGAGGCAGGTGGACGCTTACCTTGCTATAGAGTACATCTAGCCAGTAGTCAGCCACCTTGGCCACGGAGCCATACACCTCCTCTAGTGTGCTGCCCTTGAGGAAGGCCTCAAACACTGAGGACTGGAAGATTTTAATCAGCTGTAACTCCCCTCGGCGTTTCACCTCAAAACCTTTCAGCTCAGCCAAGGAACCATCTTCATTGAATACAGCATATCTGAAAAACAAGGGAGGCACCAGAGAGAAACAAACTCCACGATGCTGTGTGCTTCGTCTCCTCTCTGCCTTTCTTCTTCACCGCCTAACATCTTTGAGGCAGCAGCACCCCTCACCCCTTAGGTTAATGCTTTAGCAAACTGAAATACATTAAAGGGCCAGTGCTCACAGAACAGAACAGAGAAGGCTGGCACACCAGCATCCAGACGCCTTCCCCCGTAAGTAAATACAACAAACTCCACCCAGCTTGTTTTCATTTTGGCTCCAGGTCCATTTTCTCAAAGTCTTTAAGTTTTGTTCATCTACTGTGTTTCCTCTCCAAAACACAAGACTCCGAGATCCTACCTTTTCTTTAGCTTCTTTCCTTCTTCCTTGGAGGCTGGAAGGATCATAGCAAGGTATGGTCCATCAACTTCAAAAAAGATGCTATTCTCAGAGCGTGTGACATAGGTGAGAGAGGAAGGCTCTGCTAGTTCCTGGTACTGGTGGTTGGTAAAGCCTTCCTAAAAACAAGTAACAAGAAAGGCAACCCGACTGTTGGGGATGGTCTGATGTATTTTGATGCTAATTAGTGCTTACCGGCTCTGTGACCAACTTGTTGTTTAATAAAAAGCCATTCTACCAGGGCAGGGCAAAGGAGATAGGTGGGGCTAGGAGACAGAGGAATTCTGGGAAGAAGAAGGACAGCCAGGAGAAAGGAGACCTGAAGAGAAGAGAGGAAGGCCGCCACGGGTTAGATGGAGGAGAAACACATGGCCGGCGTGGATGGAGAATCCAGCCCAGATGAAGAACATGAGCAAGTATTTGGGATTATAGATGAGAGGCAGCTTGATAGAAGTTATTGGAAACAGATGGCGCGGGACTGAGGCAGGGATCCCATGCCTGCCTCACTATGGGAGGTAATTTAGAGGGTTGGTATCTGCCCTGCCCCAGGTTGACTAAGACCATTTTAAAATATAACAATTGTCTGTGTCTTGATTCACTGCTAGTCGGGCCTACTGATAATACATGTAATTTTTAAAAACAATAACTCCTAAGAGCTCACTCAGGAGGTCTCTCCTCAGAGAGGGAGGGCCAGCAAACAAGCTCTACCACGTAATGGACACACCTGGCAGCAGAAAAGCAGAAGTGTCTGACATATACCACAACACACTGAGTCTCAATTGTAATTTACAAGGTCTGGGTTGCATGCTCTATGTTTTCATATATATGGTCTTCTGGTGAAGGCAAAAAGATAGCATAAAACACATCAAGAGTTTCTGTGGAGGAGAGAGGCTCCTTAAAGCAATGTTTCACTCCAGAGGTAAGACAGGGAAAATACAGGGTAAGGCTGGAGTATCTACAGCACGAAGTAAGACAGTGTTCTAAACACCAGATCCAAAAAGGAAACTGTGTTCTTGTGGCCAGCTAGGAACAAACTGAGCAAGAAAAGACATAAGGCTCACCCTAGGCATAAAGGACATAAGGCTCACCCTAAGTATAAAGGACATAAGGCTCACCCTAGGTATAAAGGACATAAGGCTCACCCTAAGTATAAAGGACATAAGGCTCACCCTAGGCATAAAGGATGCCATGATGCATGCTGCTGTAATTCAGTCAGTGAACAAGTAGGGGATGTGAATCAGAGGGAACCCCAGTGAGCAAGCAGAAGGAATGGGACAAACAGTAAACTGCCATGAAGAAACACCAGCACAGGAAACCGACAATGGCACAAGTGACACTACCGATACGTGCAGAAGTCAGGAGTTATAAAGTTTAAGGAACATTTTAAAACATGCCTTCGTATAGTTAGTAACTGTGGTGGCTAGTCATCCTTGGGTGTTAACAATGAACAGCATGTGAACAGGGAGTTAGGGAACATCCCTGTGGAGATGCCTGGCTGATGTGGACAACCTGGTGATGGAGCCAATATCCCTAAAGATGAGGAAGTGATGATCAGGGATCACTCCCATGATATCTCTCCAAGGGTACCCAAATAACAGCCGCATAACGAGACCTCCAAATTGACAGCAGAAAACACAATTCCAGATTAGCAAAGACCACAGCACTGTCCAGGCCAAAGAGGGCTCCGTGTGGGAACCTGGAGACTGGGACTCCAAATATATGTAGTTTAGTTATAGGCTATGTCAACATGCATTTCTTCATTGTGATGACTATACTTTAGGCAGATATTAACATTAGGGGAAGGAGTCTGAAAGGTATAAGCAAGTTTTCTGCACCATTTGTGTGTGGTATATATCTGTATGTGTGCATATAGAGGCCAGGTTGACACTGGATGTTTGCCTCGATTGTCCCCCCCTCTTTTTTTGGAGACAGGGTCTCTCTGTGTAGCCTTGGCTGTCCTGGACTTACTTTGTAGACCAGGCTGGCCTCGAACTCACAGCGATCCACCTGCCTCTGCTGGGATTAAAGGCATTCGCCACCACGCCCGGCTTCCCCCCTTTTAAAAAAGATTTACTTATTTATTTATTCATTTTGCATAAAGTACTCTACCAGCAGAACAGGGTCTCCCACTGAACCTGAAGCTCATCAATTTGGTTAGGCTTGCTGGCCAGTAAGCCCCAGGCATTCACCTTCCTGTGTCCCCCAGCCAGCACTGGGACGGAGTGTGCACTGCCATGCCCAGCTTCTACAAAGGTGCTAGGGCTCCCAACACTTTACTAAGCCATATCCCCACCCTCTTTAGTACTATCTTTGAGACACTATATAAGTTTAAAATTGTTTTAAAATTTAAGTGAGAGCAAAAGTAGTATGGTTCTGTGAAAGAAACTTTCTTTGCAACCTGACTCTAACAGTCTGACAATAACAGCTGAGGAAATTAGGAAAAAGAGCATCACAGATGCACAGGTTTTGTAGGGGCCAAAGATATCACCAGCTGAGGTATTTCTAAATATCCACACTGGAGAAAGGCCAGACTCATTTATTTGTGCTTTCTTGCTGCACACCTACTCACCTTGACCATGATGTTCAACATGGCACCAGGATAGGAGATGGTCAGTTTGGGTTTCTTCGCATTGGTTGTCTTGATGACGAAGTTTTCAGGAAAGCTATTGGGTAGGACGCACCATATTCCATCTGTGTCCAATTCTAAGGGCCTCCTTCAAGGAAAGGAGTAAAGTTCATGGATACAGAGCCATGGTCCCGAGTCCTTAGAAGTCAGGTGTTGAATACTTAAAACATGATAATATCAAACCCAGTTCTACGATCGATCTCCTGTGCCCTTGTGCTGCAAGCCTTGCACCCGACACCAGGCCACACCTACCCGATCTGCTCAATCAGCTCTCTAGCTTGGGTGATGATGTTGGCTCCTGTGAAGCAGACAATACCAGCCATCTCCATGGAGTACCAGCGAGCTCTGAGAAGGGCAAGCAGTCATGGTGAGCAGGGCTGACAGAAGACCCCCTCCACAGGGTGTCAAAGGAGGGGAGAGAGCCCCAGGAGAGATAGTAGAAGCAGCCAAACCACCAAGGTGAGACACATCAGTTCACAATTTCAGGGTCAGGAGGACTCTCAATCCCACTCTACTCCGCCCCATGCTCTTTTCATTCTTGTCACAGCTCTTTACAAATCCTACCCTCATCTATCTGCCTCCAGAGACTCTACGCCCACATCTGGACAGCTGTCCTCGGCCTCCAAAGGAGACTCTACGTCCACATCTGGACAGCTGTCCTCGGCCTCCAGCCTGTTGTCTGCCTCATTCTCTGGGCTCAGACCTCTTCCCTGTTCTTTTTTCATTCTGACCCAGCAGCACTTAGCACATCGACTCTCAATAAATAGGGCCAGGCGTGGTAGCGCACGCCTTTAATCCCAGTACTTGGGAGGCAGAGGCAGGAGGATCTCCGTGAGTTTGAGGCCAGCCTGGTCTACATAGTGATTCCACAGAGAAACCCTGTCTCAGGGGGAAAAAAAAAAGTCAAAATAATAAAGTTTTATCTCCAGCCACTGTGCTTTTAGATCAAAGTGTATAGTTTAAAGCATCTTTCTCAACTCCTAGACCCTGAGCCAGTGTGAACTCTACTACAATCAAGCCTGTCACCATTTTGTGAGCAGGAAGAGCATTCCCACTCATACCCATTACATCTTGCTTAGTCATTCCCTGTTCATAAGGCAGTGGCCCACACCCTTTGCCCATGACACAGCCGTGTGGCCCACACCCTTTGCGCATGACACAGCCGTGTGGCCCATACCCTTTGCGCATGACACAGCCGTGTGGCCCATACCCTTTGCCCATGACACAGCCGTGTGGCCCACACCCTTTGCCCATGACACAGCCGTGTGGCCTATACCCTTTGCGCATGACGTAGCCGTAGAAGGAGTTCAGGATGCACTTGTGAGCCAGCTGCAGCGAATCGTATAGGATCTCCATGTTCTTGCAGCGCTTCACCTCCGATGCATCGCCCACCTCTATAGCTGCTGAGAGCTTCTTCTTCCACACCTGAAAGCACACGCAAACCCTGAGAACCCTGCAGCTTCCTTAATTTTAGTCCACAAACGTCAACAGCCTAAAATTTCAATATTAAGAACTTTCAAATCTGGGGCTAGAGATGACTCAGTGGGTCTTGCAGAAGACCTGAGTTTACTTCCCAGCACCTACATGATGGCTCACAGCAATGAGGGATCTGTTGCCCTCTGCTGACTTCATGGGCATCAGGTACCTAGGCAGACATACATGCAAGCAAAATATTCAAACACATAAAATAGAAATTTATCAAACAAAAAACAAAAGAATAACTTTCAAATCCAGAGAACTTGAGAAAGGTTAATGAATACCACTCTGTTTTTGACTGGTCAGCTGTAACACCTTAGCACATCTTCATTCCACATGCCGCTATCTACCGTGCCCCTCATCAAGACTGCCATCCTGATTTAGAAACAAAGCCAGCCAGGAGGCAATGGCGCATGCCTTTAATCCCAGCACTCAGGAGGCAGAAGCAGGCGGATCTCAGTGAATTTGAGGCCAGTCTGGTCTACAGAGCCAGTTCTGGGACATCCAAGGCTACATGAGAAAACCCTGTCTCAAAAACAAAACAAAACAAAACAACAACAACAAAAAAGGAACAAAGCCAGCCAACTATGGGCTGAGATCTATGAACTATGAGACAAAATAAATCTTAAGTGATGTTAAGTATTTGGTCACAGCAATGAAAGTCTGAATAATATGGAAGACAAAGAACTTTGAAGAGTAGCGACAGCTGCATATAGCAAATGCCACCCAAATGTACACACACAAATGTTAAACTTCATGATATGTATACCTCAGCATTATAAAATGAGAATAATAGTGATGAAAGTAATGAAGACTGGGGCTAGAGAGATGGCTCAGAGGGTAAGAGCACTGACTGCTCTTCCAATGGTCATGAGTTCAATTCCCAGCAACCACATGTTGGCTCACAACCATCTATAATGAAATCTGTATATATAATAAATAAATCTTAAAAAAAAAAAAAAAAAAGAAAGTAATGAAGACTGTATCTGACAGTGCAGAGTACAAGGAACCACACAGCAGGGATCTCAGCAACCTAGCATCAAGCGAAGGGCTCTCAGGGTTTAACTAGTGAGCGTGATAAACATAAAACTTTTACTTGTTAGCAGGAGAATTTTCAGGTATCTATTCTGGTAATAGAAATCTTCCTTTCTTTCTTTCTTTCTTTCTTTTTTTTTTTTTTTTTTTTTTTTTTTTGAGACAGGGTCTCTCTGTGTAGCCTTGGCTGTCCTCGATTCACTTTGTAGACCAGGCTGGCCTCAAACTCACTGCGATTCATCTGCCTCTGCCTCCCAAGTGCTAGGATTAAAGGTGTGCGCCACCATACCTGGCCCAGCAATATTTCTTATAAGAAGCCATTTAAAGCTCTGTACGAAGGGATGCTTTTATACCAAGAGATGAAATATGTGTATGAAGACATTCCCCATGGGGCTAGAGACGGTTTAGTGGTTATCAGCACTGGCTGCTCTTCCATAGTACCCAGGTTTGATTCCCAGCAGCTGTATGGTGGCTCACAAACTTCTCTACCGGGGGATCAGACACCCTCTTCTGATCTCCACAGGTACCAAGCACACAGTGGTGCATAAACATACATTCAGGCAAAACACCCATACACATACAATAATAAAATTGTTAAAAAGAGAAAGGGAGAAAAGAAAAACTCATTTCCCTATTCTTTCTAAATCACAGGGTTAAATCCAGTGTTTACAGTGGCCTGAGAGTCCGTAGGACTACTTACCTGCTATGCTGGGGAAGTAGTCAACTCATGGGTGGATCTAGTTCAGTCAGACTTTTTCAGTTCAGCTAGTGGCTTTTGTAGGTGCAGCTCTACATAATTACTTCTGAAACAATTACTCAGCATTGATTCCAAGGGCTCAGGCCATGACAAACAATCTGCATCCTTTCTGGCCACTGATTCTTTAAGCTTATAAGACCACTGCACATTTACTAGCCAAATGTATATGGCAGCTCAGAGTCACAGCCTGCCTACTACAGCTACAGACCAAGGTGTTTTCATAGAGCCAAACCAAGAACCTCTCACTTCAGACGCCAGTCTATTTTGACCCACCTTGTGCAGTCCTTTGAATTCATAGCGCCTGTCTCTGAAGGCTCGCACTGTGTCCACATAAAATGAGTTCTCCCGCTGGCAGATGGTGGTCAGCCGTTCTTCTACCTTGGTCACATGGATCTTCTTATAGGCTTTCCGGCAATAATCTAAAACAATTCAGAGTGTTTGGATGGTAGCTGGTAACAGAAGAGCAAGCTGGGACACAGGGGTGTTACAGAGCTCACTTTCCTAAGGTAACATAAAGGAAGGGAAAACCCAGACACACTGCTAATTATCACTGAAAAGGAGAGCAGCACCTAAGGACTGATGACCTGACCCCGAGACAGGGACAAAAGGTTACTTCCTGGGCTTTGTAAGGAAAAAATAAGAAATGAACCCCCAAAGAAAGAACACAGCTTATCATGCTGTGGCCTTGCCAGGTGCTCACCTGCCAGCCTCCGCTTCTCGTATTTAGCCTGTTCCTCACGGGACAGCTCGTGAAAGGCCCGTGCTGGTCCCTCTGGGAACAAAGCGGGGAACTTCTCTGACTCTAGCTGATGCTGGATTCGATGGTACTCACTGCGACTGGCTGGCACTGGGAAGGAAGTGAGGGGACAGATTTGCAAGATCAGAATCTAGGTCTGCCCTGCCCTGCTGAGCACCGTTTAGGCCCTGACACTCACTGAATTCTCCCCTCCATTGCCAGGCCATCTTCCTTTGACAATTTGCTCCAGGCTTATTGAAGTCACAGGCAGCACAGGTGGCCTCATCCACTATGGCTGAAGGCTATAAAAGGAGGGGACGGTCAGAAAAAAACTTGGGTCTGCAAAGAGAGATAGTTACGATGTGGGAAGTGAGGTCTCACCTGCAGGCGGTTTGTGAGGATTATGTTGGGATACATGGCCCCCACATCTAAATGGTAGATCAGAGGGCACTCAATTCTGTTAGGAACATCTTTTAGGGAGGTGAGCTTGGTCTTAATCTGCTCACACACCTATAGAGAAGGGAAAAGCAAAGGAATGTTGGTGCCCAAGAACTAGGTACGCTGGGTGGTAGTGGTGCACGCCTTAAATCCTAGCACTCGGGAGGCAGAGGCAGATGGATCTCTCTCTGAGTTAGAGGCCAGCCTGGTCTAGGTCTAGAGTGATTTCTAGGAGAGCCAGGGCTATAAAGAGAAACCATGTCTTGGAAAACAAAAAGGAAAGCAAAAACAACCCGCCTCTCCAAAAGAACCAGGTACAGTAAAGATGATGGAGACAGAACAGCAGGTGCAGAGGAAGTCTCACAGACCCACATCAAGAGCCTGAGATGCTTTAGGCATACAAGAAAGAGCAGAACCAAATATACGCCAACGCCTGCTTCAGAGATGCCTACCTCTTGAAAGTTGGTGGCTTGTTCCACAGGCACCTTCTCCTCTTCTTCAATGGCATGGCGCAGCGTCTTCTCAACTCGTTGCAGCAGGAAATCAAAGGCTGCAGGGTTCTAGTACAAGACACAAAAGGGCACAGGTCATATCTTTCAATTGGCTGTCATTAACACATGGCAGGGTGTTCCAGAGAATGCCCTGCAAGTGTACTGTGCCTTAGAAAGCACCTAGTGGAGGCTCATCTTATGTGAGGGGGGATGGGAATGGCACTGAGCCAGAGAAATCACCCCGACAGAAGTAGGAGAGATGAAGATATGACTGTTTGTTTCAGGCCGTGGTTTCTTGGGTTTCACAACAGCACAAGAATGGGAAGAAGCAGAACCCCAGAAAACCTAGGGAGGAGGCAGAGCATCCTAAACCACAGAACCCCAGAAAACCTAGGGAGGAGGCACCACAGAACCCCAGAAAACCTAGGGAGGAGGCACACCATCGTAAACCGGCAGAACCCCAAAAACCTAGGGAGGAGGCACCACAGAACCCCAGAAAACCTAGGGAGGAGGCACACCATCGTAAACCGGCAGAACCCCAAAAACCTAGGGAGGAGGCATACCATCCTAAACCGGCAGGGGATATCACTCCGGAAGACACCAGACTCGAGTGCCTCCACATGGCCCCCTACGTAGGTCTCTGAATCCAGCACATGGCCATCATCTGTCAGCTTGTTGAACTCCTGCTCTTGTTTATTGGGGAAGATGATGTTGGCGTGGAAGGCCTGCACCATCAGCAAGGCTTCACACAATGTTCCAGAGCCTTTCCGCAGCACCTGCAAGGAAGAATGCAGCAGTTGTGCACGCCTACCCTGAGTCTGTCAGAAGCCCTGACTCTGAAGCAGAGTCCCAGACCATCAGAAAGGGGTCTGACCCTGCCTGCCATGGAAAGGAAAACTTTGTAGTCAGTAACAGAAGCCCCTGCCTCCTGGGTCTCCAGACTCCAGTGAAGCCATACACACGAGTTCACTGTCTGTCTCCCGGACCCCCGCCCCCCATACATCAGTGCCACTCACCTCATCAGGTTCCATGGGAATAATAGTGCACAGGGCAAAAATGAAAGGATGGACGTACTTCATGTACAGGTAGTACGTGGCAACAGCATCTGACACTGAGTAAGTGGCCAGAGTCTGGGGAAAGCATCAAAGAGCAAGACCATTAAAAACCACGGGTCAAAAAAAAAGTCATGAAATATATCAAGTAGTATTCAGGGAGAGGCAAGGCTGGGCCAGAGTGTGCCAGGCATCCACATCTCAGGTAACCCAGCCTCTCCAGGTCACACTGTCTATGATTTCGGGGATGCACAGAAGAGCAAATGGGCTTACGTGCCTGGGGCTGCTCAGTGGCCATGCGACACATGTCCTCAGGGTCCAGCTCTACAGGGTCATAGCCAAGTTTGGCCTTGGCAGCTGCCTTGAGATTATGGCTGCCCACAGGAAGGTAGCTGTCCCTCTTCACCCACCTGGCAAGAGGACAAATTCTAGAGATGATGGTAACTGAAAGGATGGCAGAAACAGACCCAGCACATGAAAATGCAGGTTTCGAGACATTCAAGGAGCTGATGCCAAGATTCCTCATAGAACCTGAATCTCAGATGCACTCACAACGCACATGTAAACATCAGGGAGCTCTTTGTGCCCCTCACCTTACCCTCACTTTCAGAAAGAAGTCAGTCTCATATACAGAAATTAAAAGGCAACACAGCAAGAATCCCATGGCCTCTCAAACCTTATTTTATAAACTACCTGGCCATCTTTCCTCTTCTTACATTGTCCTTTCAGTATGAGCTCTCTCAAGAGCACCCTCTTGAGAAGACGTCCTCTAGGGCTGGGAAGATGTCTCAACAGGTAAGCCGCCTGCCATACAAGCGTTAAGGCCCTGAGTTCAGAGCCCTGACACCCATGTAAAAGTGAGACGTAGTGGTTTGAGTCTGCAATGCCAATGCCAAAGGAGTGGAGAGCCAAATGGCTCCCAGAGTCAGAGGTGAGCTGGTCTAGCCCAAGGAGCAAGTTCTAGGTTCAATGACAGTCCCCCTCGCTCAAAACATAAAGTAGAGAGCAATGGAGAAAGACAGCTGACACCAAGCTCTGGCCTCTCCATGGGCACACACATGCACCTTCCCTCAGAAGAACCCCAACATGGAACCTAGCTCCACTTCCCACCTCTGCCTCCAAAGTCCACCTAGCACTTGACCAACACCTTCCCCAGGACTAGTGTCCAATGGCCACACCCAGTCTCTCTCTCATGAGCTCTGTACTGGCAGCTGTCCAGCTCTACGCAGACTCTCCACGGCCCCTCCTCTGTAGACTCTCAGGCCTGCTCCTCTCATTGTGCTTGTAACCTTGATAGCTCACCATCCACTATGACTTAGAGTAAGAGCCGGGCACATGGCACACGCAGAGCAGGCAGATCACTATGAGTTCAGGCCAGCCCGGTCACGTCCAGGACATCCAAGGCTACACAGAGAAACCTTGACTTGGGGGGTGGGGGGGAGAACTTAGAACGAGCCCCTAATTTAGGATTCAAGTCTCAACCATCTAGTCCTGGGTCCTTCAAGCGCACAAAGGCTTCCACGCCAGCATGACTGCAACAGAACCCTCCCTCTCTTACCTTAAAATTACTCTTTTCCATCCCAGGTCAGTTGAGCAGAGCGTCTAGGCACCCACCCATCCTAAAGGCCCAGCCCATCCCAGCAAGCCTGTATGCAGGTCTTTCCTCACCTACTGGCTTCGGTGGAGCTGCCACCTGCTACTCTATGACCCAGTCTCAGCCTTTTGGCGTCCATCTAACAAACAACGGCAGACACCAAACAACTGTGGAGGCCAATGGAACTCCTCTCTCTCTTTGCATTTGTGTACTCACATGGACCTGTGCTCTAGACACCATGACTTCAACACCTCTGATACCTTCCTGTTTTCAGTCAGCAAGAAGCATACTGAGCTCACCTGGAAACCATACAGCCTGTGGGACCAGCCTGGTGCTTCACTCTGAGCTCATCTACGTAACTTAGCTCAGAACCTGATTCTTTTTAGGTCATTTTTTTTCCCACTCTGCAGGGTATTATTTAACATTCTTGATGACTAAATGGAACACGAGGAACAAGCAGACAGCAAATCCTATGACCCAAAGCTACTTCCTGGCGGCCCATCATCTCACAGTAGATGTGTCAAGGGCCTGTACAAGAACTCTTTATATATCACTGATGGGGACCTACTACAGGGTATATACATACCTGAGGCAGTCCATGTGGATGCACTGTGCTGCCTTATATTCCCCCTGGCTATCCTTCTGGAAGCCTATCTCCTGGTACATGCTCAGGCCATGGATTGCTGCCCTAGCTTCGACAAATGGCCTAAGAACAAAAGAGACAAACAAAAGGGAAACATGAGCCCCCAGTTCTTCCTGTGAGCCTCCTGAACACAGGCAGGCTGCTCCCAGGAGGCACTGCAGTGAAGTGGATCCTGGTCACATGCACTTCTCTGTGAAAAGGAGAAAACACTGACACCACCAGGCAGAGCTGCTCCTCTCCCACCGCCCTAACACAACTACCCACAACAGGACACTGGACTCACCAGTCAAAAAAATCCCCGTTGTAGGTGACCATAATGGTAGGTTTGGTCTCCTGGACGTGCTCAAACCATCTCTGAATCAGATGGACCTGAGTTCAACAAATCACAGAAGTGAGTGGGACCCTTTTCTCTGCTTTCAGCAACTTGCAAGTACTTCGCTAAACACTTAGAAGCAGCAGGCTCATGTCAGCCCACACGCCAGGACCGGCCTGCCATGGAAGAGGAGCTCACTGAGCAACAGGCCCAGACTCACCTCACACCAAACCCAGGCAGCTTCTATAGTTTCTTTACCTCATCGGGTTCATTGAAGACACAAAAGGGACCTTCATACTCTGGCTTGGGGGTGAACTCAAAGTCTTCAATATCTTCTGAAACAATCTCCCTGTTAGTGATGAGGTAGCCCTGGTAACGTTCATGAGCGGACAATGCAAGTTAGCCACCGAAAAGCTGAGACAGACTCCCAGCCCATCCACAACTTTCTCAAAAAACTATTTCAGAGAACTCCACAAAAACATACAGGTGATCTGGGCAGTGTACTATTTGCCGATAATCCCAGAACTCAGAACGCTGAGGCAGGGGGACCATCTAAGATATGAGGCCAAACTGAACCACATAGTGAGACTCTGCCTCAAAAAACAGTAACAAGCCTGACATGGTGGCGCACGCCTTTAATCTCAGGCAGAGGCAGGTGGATCTCTGTGAGTTTGAGGCCAGTCCAGTCTTCAAAAGTGTGTCCAGGACAGCCAGGGCTGCACACAGGAACTCTGTCTTGAAAAACCAAAAACCAAACCAAACCAAATCCCGAATCACCACCACCAAAAAAACCAAACCCCACGAAAGCATCTTAAGTTTCGCAAAAAGAGATTCTGTTCACCAGGCCATCAATCATATAGGAAATCATCATGATCTGGTCTGTCTCAGCATCAGGAAATTTGAGAGGCAGCTTGGTTGTCTCAATGTCAAATGCCAAAACCACAGGGTCCTAGAAAGACCAAATACATCATGAAGTCAGGTCTGGGCACATCCTTAACATCCATATTCAGTCTGCATTCAATTATCAGTACCACAAACAAAGTAACCGCACACATCCCCAAACAATAACAAACCACATGGTGAAGTTTTTTTGGGGTAAGAAAAAGAAACACACAAGGAATAAAGCTACTGGCAGGCCACTCCAGTCTCAGATTTCTGTAACATGTCCTGTCTCCCGTCAACTTTAGGACAGCACTGGCAAGTGACTGCTGGGACTGACATTTTCAAGAAAACCGAAGACAAAGATTTTCCTAAGGACTAAAAGTGTTACCTGAACTAATATCTTTTTTTTTTTTTTGAACTAATATCTTTTACTTATATATCTACCTTTCATCAGTCACTTGGCTACCAAGTACCTAAACGGGTTCAAATCCAACCTAGTTCAAATACCGACGTTTGTGATTAACACACAAATGCAATAATATGCTTTTAGGTTAGAGACTGATGAAAAAAGAAATCTACTCCCTTATCATTCTCAGAAAGCATTTAAAGAAGAAATAGATTTTAAGACTGAGGAAATGTAACAACTTACAGGTCGTTCAACAAGATCATCTCGTCGGACAATTTCCACAGGAAAAGCATTTCCTCGAAATCTAACATTGTACCAATGAGCCTGCAGAATAATGACGCATACATTAACTAAAGAGTTCTCTATCCAGAAATGTCTATTTCTTTAACACAAGTTTTTCATTACATTTACGTGTGTGTGTGTGTGTGTGTGTGTGTGTGTGTGTGTGCGCGCGCGCACGCTGTATAAGTCAGTGAACAACCTGTAGAAGTTGGTTCTCTCCTTCCACCATGGAGGGCCTGGGGATCAAACTCAGATCATTAGACTTGGCAGCCTTTACCCATCAAGCCATCTGGCTTGCTCCAGAAGAATCAGTTTTTGTGCATATTTATCTATAGCGCCCCTGGCTCTTAGGAACGTAAGCAACAGCCATCTTCCCCTTACCACATGGATTTTGAGGTCAATGGAGAGGCGGATGTGGTAGGGGACGTCATACTCCCGCATGTCCACTATGTTGTCCAGTTGGTCAGCTGTCTTCTTAGAGATCTCCTCGTCATCAGTAATTATGTTGCCTCCTTGCAGAATACTGGTAAGTGAGCACAGAAAGCCACTAGCTTAGCTTTGATCAGCTAGGTATGGGGGAGTGAAGAGGAGAGTCCAGACTGAGTGAACACAAAGGCAGCTGAGGGGGCTGTAAGGCCAAGCTAGTCTCTCAAAACATGGCCTTGGATACCACTCAGTCTGAGCAACAGGTCACAGAGAAAAGAGTTAAAGTACCCTGGAGGTGTGCACATTTTACATGACAGAAGCTAGACTTTGCACTCTGCACAGTCGTCAGGACACCCCAGTGTGGCCGTTCCCAACACATCCTCTCTACTGGCAGGTTGCTTCGTGTAAAGCTGAAGAGAGCAGAGTTGGCCCCACAGAGACTGTAGACAGCTGCAGTGTTAACAAATGTAGCACACCTGTGCAGAACACCCCTTTCTAATTTACTAAGAAAACAAGGATGATAATAACTAATTATGCTATAGGAGTGAAGTTTTAATGAGACATCATAAAGCATCCAGCTTAATGTCCAGTGAAGTAACTAGACAATGCCAACAATTTCTAGAAAAGTCTTCTATTCAGGTAGAAAATCTTTCACTGGGATAGCCACTCAACACTCTAACAGCTGGGAAGCTAAGGCACTACAACCTTAAATATAAGGCTAGCCCAGTCTACATAGTGAGTTCCAAGCCAAACTAAGCTATAGTGTGACACTCTGATGTCAACCAGCCAACCAGCCAGTAGACTCACCAATTAAAAGAAAGTGACAGAGGAAAACTCAGTGGTATGTACAAGGCTCTAAGTCAATCCTCAGTAACACACACACACACAGGCTGGGAGCTGGCTCAGCGGTTTAGAGCATTTGTTGGGCTTGCAGGAGCCTGGGTTCAATTCTTAACATACATATGGCAGCTCACAACCATCTCTAACCACATTTCTGGGGCCCTTTTGTGGAGCCAGACATGCATATATATGTACATACCCACAGTCAAAACATCCATACCTATAAAATAAATTAACCTAAATTTAGAAAAAAAAAGAGAGAAAGATAAAATAGTAGTCAAAGACTGCTCACAGGCCCCTACAGTTTCAGTCACTAACTACATCTTAAAATATCCCCAAAAGCAGAGATGGTTGGAGTTGGGGCATAGAGTGCAGATGCATCCAAAGTCTCAGACTGATTTCTGAGGGGAGTAGGTTTTTGTTGTTGTTGTTGTTGTTTGTTTTTTAAAGATTTATTTATTATGTATACAGTGCACATTAGATCACATTATAGATGGTTGTGAGCTGCCATGTGGTTGCTGGGAATTGAACTCAGGACCTCTGGAAGAGCAGCCAGCGCTCTTACAGCTGAGCCATCTCTCCAGCCCAGGAGTAGGTCTTATTTTGATTTTTTTTTTCTTTTTAGTGTGTGTGTAAACCACAGTGCACATGTGGAAGACATGAGGCCAACACTATGTTGGTTCTTGTCTTGCCTCTTATTGAAACAAGGTCTCTTTGTTGCATTGTTGCTGCACATACCAAGGTAGCTGGCTTGTAAGCTTGGAGGAATTCTCCTGTCTCTGCCTCTGATAGAAACACTGGGGTTACATACACATTAGCTCTATGTGGGTTCTGGAGATTCAAAACCAGCCCATCCTCCCACCCCCCAAACAGGGTCTCTCTACATAGACCTGCTGGCTTCAGATTCAGAGATCTGTCTGCCTCTACCTCCTGAGTGCTGGTACTAGAGGCATGTGCTACTACACCTGGCTCTAAAATTGATCCTTTATCAAATGGTTGTGATCAGTGTTTCTGAAATCATGCAAACTTATTTACCTAAGACCTGTTTTGTTCTTGCTTTGCTTTCCTTTTATTAATGTGCCTAAACATTTAATAATAGCACTTGGTGTTCTGTACTTAAATTTCTCTATATACTCCTGATTCTCTGGAGAAGGCATCTTTAAGACAAAAGACTTGGCAACATTTATAGATTGTGTTAAGGTGGTGGAGGGCATTCTCTAAAATAGTCTCATTGTCAAAGTGACTCAATTTTAGAGGCACCAGCCTACCTATGTAAGAAGAGCTAAAGCACAAACCAGAATACAACCTTGGGAAGCCAGTCTCTATTTAACAGAAAGAATATATAAACTGTTTACACACAGCCAAACATTAGAGAATGTCCCTGACGAGCTCCTGCTGTCACCTGGAGAGCATTGCTGTGTACTCATCGCTGGCATGGTCCTGCTCACGGTTCTTCTTCACAGCAGGGGAGATCTCCTTCCTCACCTTGACAAGGTCCTCCACAGTGTGGAAGGACAGCTTGATATAGCTCCGCTTTAAGCCCACCAGGTGATTGGGCTATTAAGTGAAAGGATACACTGATGAGTTAGTGAGAACCAGGACAGTAAAGACTGTTAGGTGACACATTCAAGCCAAAGCCCCCAGCTCACCTTTGCATGTGGTAGCTGCAATACCACAAGGCTCCTTAAAGAAGCTTCTGGAGCAGTTATCATCGTTCTCCGGGAAATGACCCAACCTTCCCCGTTCCCGCACTGTCGCTGCTGACAGTGTGCGCCAGTCTCGCCTGGGGATACTTACCAAGTCCAGATCTTCTTTGGGAACATTCTCTAACTTTGCAATTTTGCCCTGAAACTTCTTGGATAGAAAAGATGAAACTTCTCGATCACAACCCTAAATCAGGATCAGAATTAATATATTTTCTATTAGTAAGGTCTGTCTTCTTATTTACCCATTTCAGTTCTGAAACTTCAGTTTAGAACAAGGAACAGGTCATCTGACCAGTTTCTACCAAGCACAGACGTACCTTTCTGGTTGCAATGTAGAAATATGGCTTATAGGGCAAGGCCACCTATAAATATCACCAAAAGGGTGTGACAACAAAGAAAAAAAGGGAGAGAAAGTGAAAAAAGGATTTCAGATTGTCAACCTATGAGCAACCTGGATACAAGGTATCTTGGACCTTGATGGCTTTTTTCTTTTAAGATTTATTTATTTTTATTTTATGTATATGGGTGTTTTGCATGTATGTATGTCTGTATACCAAGTACTGCCCGATGCCCACAGACAACCTAAGAAGGCATTGGATTTCCTGGAACTGAAGTTACAGACAACTTTCATACACAGCCTCGTAAGTGCTGGAAATCGAACCTGGACCCTCTGGAAGAGCAGCCAGTGCTCTTAAACACTGGGCCATCTCTCCAGTCCCTTCGACAGCTCTCTAAAGATACATGAGGCGGGTGGCGGAGGTGGAATACACATGCCTTTAATCCCAGAACTCTGGAGGCAGAGACAGGCAGATGGATCTCTATGGGTTGAGGCCAGCCTGCTCTACAGAATGAGTTCCAGGACAGTCAAGGCTACAGAGAAACCCTGCCCCCGCCCCCAGCCCAAGACACTGCATACGTGAAATTTGGAACTGCACATCTCTCAGGGGCAAGAACCCAAGAAACAACACCTTTGAACCTCCTGAGCTACCTTCCCTCAGGGTATCTTTTTTTTTTTTTTTTTTTTTTTTTGGTTTTTCGAGACAGGGTTTCTCTGTGTAGCCTTGACTGTCCTGGACTCACTTTGTAGACCAGGTTGGCCTCGAACTCACAGCAATCCGCCTGCCTCTGCCTCCCGAGTGCTGGGATTAAAGGCGTGCGCCACCACGCCCGGCCCCCCTCAGGGTATCTTAACTGTGGCTGATGAACTTCGCAAGCATGATCTTGATGAATTGCACCTACATGCTACAGCCCCTATGTCCTCCCTGACACAATGAATGAACACCCTCACTTAGACAACCTACTTGTCTGTCACAAATAGGTTTTAGCTTCTGTGTCGAGGGCTTACCTTAAATCTGCCTCCGTCATCTTGAATGAAGTAGTAATCCACTGCACTGACCAAGCGCTTGTCTTCGTCCAACACCTCCGTCTGTGGGAGCCATCAAACACGCGCATGTCATCCTCTACATGGCCCAAGAGCTCTTTCCAGGCTACTTTTTTAGAAATTGAACACTCAGCCAGGTGTGGTGGTGCACACCTGTGATCTCAGCACTCGGGAGGCAGGAGGATCACTTCGATTCCCTGGTCTACAAAGTGAGTCCAGGACAGCCAAGGCTACACAGAGAAACCCCGTCTCAGGGGAACCCCCCAAAAAAACCACCCCAACCCTGAATACTCTAAAGAGGAAATCCTTATACCTAGCCCTTTACTTTGCCCCTATATAAACACCACCGGCCTCCTTCATAAGAACTGCACTGTAATGGCTCCCCAGGGGGATTTCTGAATTTTCTTTCAGTGGCTCCCTTCTCCCCTATCGCCCATGCGCTAAACAAGGTTGATGTTTACAGGGACAGGTGCAGCCGTCCCTTAGAAGCAAAGGCTGAGCAGTGTTCAGGTACATACAGAGTGCATGTTGATAAGCCAGCCAGTCCTTTCTCCAGGCTCTTTCAGCCTCTCAAAACCAAACCGTAAGTCCATCTTATCTGTCCACTGGCTCCGCTCCAGACGCTTGAGTGCTGAGAGTGAGGAAGGGGGACCATCATCCCTGAGTGAAAAGGAGAACCATGCTTCACCATTCAGACCCTTAACTTTCATCTACGCGTTTTGTTGTTTTGTTTTGTTTTTGAGACAGGGTCTCACTATGTAGACCAGGCTGGCCTCCAACTCACAACAATCCATCTGCTTGTTTCCCAAGTACTGGGATTAAAGGTGTGAGCTACCACACTTGATGTCTATGTGTTCCTGATACGGCATGGCATATACATTCCTGAAAAAGCACCAAGGCTGGCAGAAAGCTCCATAGAAAAACAAACAACAAAAAGCCATTTCTAGGAGGCAACAGAGGCAATCCCAACCCCACCCTGCTGTTAAGGTAGAAGTCTTGCCTTGTCCCGACAGCCAGTCTGCGCTCAGCCTATCAAGAACAGACTCCCCTTTTCAGTGGGGGGCCTTACCCCACCTACTCTGGCAATTCCAGATTTTTATAAGAGGCATCACATAGTGCTAAAATAAAATACAGGCCTCACTTTTCCTGATTAGAAGTGCACGAAATTCCAAAGTACCCCACCCCATGCTGAGATGTTAGCCTCCCCACCCCCACCCCGAGAGGCTGGGAACCGGGCTTTGTGCCTAAAAGGCTCCAGCCCTGAGAGACTGGTGGGACCTCTGATCTCAAGGCCCACCCTTTCCCATGCAGAAGCAAGTAGTGGCTAGACCAACCTGCAGAGACCCTGTCCTGGGCCACAGGACAGGGAATAACCACACAACCTGTTGTCTTTATCACCTGAACAGTAGCAAACACCAGTTACACCAGGGTACTGCTGCTTCTTGGGATACTAAAAGGGCAAGAACAGCCGGGCGTGGTGGCACACGCCTTTAATCCCAGCACTCGGGAGGCAGAGGCAGGTAGATTGCTGTGAGTTCGAGGCCAGCCTGGTCTACAAAGCGAGTCTAGAACTGCTAAGGCTACACAGAGAAACCCTGTCTCAAAAAAAAAACAAAACAAACAAACAAACAAACAAAAAAACACCAAAAACAAAACAAAATAAATAAATAAATAAATAAAAGGGCAAGAAGCCCAAAAGTGCACTGCTGAGCTTTATGCCAGAGAAAAGAGAGCTCATTTCCCAGAGTGTGAACCACTCACTATACCCAGCTCTTCACTGCTCTTTGAGACAGTCTTAGGCTGGCCTTGAACTCACGATCTTCTTGCCCTTGCCTCCTACAGGTGTAGGCGTGCAGTACCACATGCTGCTTGGCTTAACCGCCCATTAAAAACACAAACTGTTTCTGACTTTGCTAGGGAAAAATAGCTTTAGTCTGCACACAGACCTTTTTCAAAAGGAGGCTGAAGAGCTACTTTTGAGGTATTCCTATTTTTGGAGCACAGACTCCCACCATTCTAGTGAGTGAGTTGGTAAAGACGACTAGAAAACCGTTCACTCAGACCCCATCTCCTCACATGGGACCCTCTAAGCTGTCTACCTTGCTTTTTATTCAGCCATAGTACAAAAATCTAAAAACAAAGGTGAAAGTAACAAAGAAAACTGTTTACATATTACCTCAGACAATGTCAAAAGCACTGAGCATGCTTCTCAGTTCATTTCTATGACAGCACCTGTGCAGAGGGCCACCTGCTTCCCCACTCAATGAAAATGGAGACAGTTTTATCTAAAGTTCACACACTTTACCACCACGACAGCCTCAAGGAGATGTGAGTACCTCACAGGACTGATGCACCGGTTAAGTGAACATACAGAACATATAGCATAAGCTAAGAGCTATTACTTATCCTCACATCTAGGTGTGCATAGGCAGCAGAGATTGCGTTATTTTAAAAAATGAGGTCTTCGCTGGGCGTGGTAGCGCACGCCTTTAATCCCAGCACTCGGGAGGCAGAGGCAGGCGGATCACTGTTTGAGGCCAGCCTGGTCTACAAAGTGAGTCTAGGACAGCCAAGGCTACACAGAGAAACCCTGTCTCAAAAAAACAAAAAACAAAAACAACAAAAAAGAGGTCTTCAAGTTGGAGTGGGATATAACTAGGAAGAATTAAGGAGAGGAACAGGGGGTGAATGTTACTAAAGTCTTAAAAATTAACAAAAAAGTTATTTATTTATTACAAGAACAGCTGCCCATCTGCTCTCCCTAGAGCATCATCAAGTACATGGCAAAGCTGAGTGATTAAAGGCACATCCTTGGTTGGTAGAGTATGTGCTTGTCATATGTGAGGGTCTGTGTTACACACACACACACACATCATCCCTAAATTGAAGTATAGCATGAATATAACAGTGTAAGAGTACTGACCACTTCATGTGCCTTTTCATGGCATTACGGACACGCAGAAGTCAGCACGGTAAATTATTACTGTTGAGAGTTACAATGAGGCTTTCCACGAGGCCCTAATGTATGGGAAAGGGATGGCTGCTTTTCTAAACCAGGAACGAGATTGACAGAACAAGTAATAGGCCTGCCCTGGGGGAGCTGTGGCTCCGGATCCTGAGAAATCAACTCTTTGCATTCTATGGCATAATGGTTACCAGAGCCAAGGCTGCTATGTGCTCTGTCTGTGACACTCTGTTCCATTCCCCTCCCTGCAAACCTCTATGTAAGCCGCTGTACTTCAGGGCTTGAAGAAATGGCTCAGTGCTTAAGACCATTGGCTGCTCTTGCAGTGAACCTAGGTGTGATCCCCAGCACTTACAAGTAGCTCACGATCATCTGCAATCAAAGGCCCAGGAGAGCTGATGCCCTTTCCTGGCATTCATGGCCTCTAGGCACACAGGTGGTACAGAGTCTTACAGACGAGCAAAGAGTTATGCACATAAAATAAAAAAATTTTTTAATGCTGTACTTCTTAATAAACCTGCGTGCATGAGCCAGCAGCTTGTGTGAGACTTCCTGATCTTGCACTTTCTTAATCTTATCCCCTGGTCACCACTCTCTCAGGAACCTGTCACTGCAGAACTACCTGCTGCCCCAGGTCAATTACCACAGCAGCTATGCAGGTGCTGTACAGCAAACCCTGGGCTTCACACGTGAAAGGAAAACACTGTCACTGCTCAGCTCTGAAAGGGGCTCTGCTCAGTTAGTGCCCACACTCTGATACCTCTGTCTTACAGCACATCCAACTGTGTCTGTCACTACGCAGCGTTATCCATTGCAATATATGATACACATATCAGTCTCCTTTGTCACTATAATCACTTGCTGATGCATGAGGGTTGGGGGCTTTTAGTGGGGCATTAAGTGACGCTCCTTTAATCCCAATAAATTGATTTACTTTGCCAAGTTGGACTAGACAGAATCTTTGTCTGGTTCGCCCGTTCCCTCCTTCTTTATTGAGAACAGACATTCTCCCCTGGTAAAGTCACACAACAACAGGCACAAATATGTCTAGAGACGCAGACTGGGCTACGGAGTGAGTTAGCGTCTCAATGCAAGTACAGAAACACACAAGGGGAAGACGGGAGCCCGCTCGCCATAGCCACCGCACCGCGCGCAGGGCCCGCCACGGCTCCCGCCCAAGCTTGTCCCGGCCAGCGCCTTCGCCGCAGGACACCATCTCTCACCGGCTGCCTTCGCCGTCCGCGCCCGGCTCGGCGTGTCTCCGGCCGCTGTTCCTGAGCACCATCGCGCCGGTCGCAAGTCTCCTCGGGCTCCGGGGAGAATTTGGCGCGCTCTCACCTACTCCCGCGAGACCTGAGCTCCAGCCAATGAGGAGGCGTGGCGTCCATGGCTGACGTAGGCAGGGCCCGCCCCCGCCGCTGTCCAATCCTCCGCAGAGCGCGGAGGGTGGGTCTCAGGGACCGAGGGGAAATAACGTGGCGGGCGGCCACGCGCACGGAGGGACGGCCCGGCGCGCTGAGGGGACTTGGCGGGGCAGGAAATGTCAGGCTGTCCCCGCCCTGGGCCCGGAGCCCTGGGCACGGTGCCCCACTGGCCAGCTGTTGGGTGGGCGCCCGGGGCGACTCAGAACCTGCACCGCGATGGCACCTGCCGCGTCAAGGCTGCGGGCGGAATCCGAGCTTGGGTCGCTTCCGAGGCGAGCGCTCGCCCAATACTTGCTGTTTCTAAAACTTTATCCGGTGCTCACCAAGGCAGTCAGCAGGTGGGCGCATACTGGGAAGAGGCGTGGAAATGAGGGGTGCTGACAGGGGACAGTAACGGGGGCGGGGGGGGCGCCGGCAAGACCACGCCGCACAGTCGCAGCCTTATGGAGCAGCGGCTCTTCAATCTGTGGGGGTCGAGAACACTTGGAGGGGCCGAACGACCGCTTCACAGGGGTCGCATATCAGATGTTCTGTATATCAGATATTTACGTTACAATTCATAACAGTAGCAAAATGACAGTTTAGAAGTAGCAATGAAAATAGTTTATGGTCACCATAAACACCAAATAGTGTAGTCACCACAGCATGAGAAACTATATTAAAGGATCGCAGCATTAAGAAGGTTATGAACCACTGTTGTGGAGGAATATGGGTACCAAAGACAGAGTCCTGCATTAAGGTGCGCCCAGTTCTGGTTAGCGGGTAAGTGCCGATTGTGTGTTGGGTCCCGAGCATTAGCCCTCGCAGTCTGAATGTTGTGAAGACCAGGGAGTCAGGGACACGTTCCAAACCAGAGTGGTTAACTCTATTGCTGGCGAGCTCTGCCCTTTGAGCTACATCGTTCGATTTCTTAATGAGGTAGTCTGTTTGTGTAATTATTACTTACTTATTTGGTTTTTCGAGATAGGGTTTCTCTGTGTACCCTTGGCTGTCCTGGACTCACTTTGTAGAACAGGCTGGCCTCGAACTCACAGCGGTCCACCTGTCTCTGCCTCTCAATGCTGGGATTACTGGAGTGCACTACTATGCCCAGCTTTGTTTCTGTAATTTTTTTTTAAGGTTTATTTATTATTATGTATGCAGTGCTCTGCCTGCGTGTACACCTGTACGCCAGAAGAGGGCATCAGATCACATTATAGAAGGCTGTGAGCCACCATGTGGTTGCTGGGAATTGAACTCAGGACCTCAGTCAGTCAGTCAGTCAGTCAGTCAGGAACTCAGTCTGTGCTCTTAACCTCTGAGCCATCTCTCTAGCCCATGTTTCTGTAATTTTTATTAGCAAATTTTATAGGTGTGTTCTCTATTAACTTAGCCTTTCATAAGTATATACAGAGTGCTTCCTCTGTGCTGGGCATACACTTGGGGACAAAATAGGTGCGCATGTCTTTTCATGGAGCAGAGAAGAACTGAACAAACAAAAAAGGCAGGTAAATATATAACCTAGAGCAGTCAGGGAAATTTCTCCTGTGTTGTTGACACTGATCAAAAACACAGAAGAGAAGCAATAGTTCACAGGGCACATTAAGTGCAGAAGTTCTGAGGGAGGAGTGCAGGGCGTGTGCAGGGGTGAGGAGGACTGGGTGGGGAAGATGGAGAGAGGGAGAGTAGATGTAACCAAGGGCCAGGCGAAGAGGGCCTTGTGATCCCTACTGAACAGTTTGGATTTTATAGCTTTTAGAAGATAGTTTTAAGCTGGGTGGTGGTGGCGCGCACTTTTAATCCCAGCACTCAGGAGGCAGAGGCTGGCGGGGATCTGTGAGTTCGAGGCCAGCCTGGTCTACAAAGCAAGTCCAGGACAGCCAAGGCTACACAGAGAAACTCTGTCTTGAAACCGCCCCTCCCCCCGAAAAAAAAGATAGTTTTTATACCTGTCATGGTTAAAGCTGATGGTCAGCTTGATGCAGTGTAGAAGCATGCCTGTAGGGCTTGTCTCGAGTACCGTAACTGAGCTGGGGAGACCTGCCCATAAAGGTCCTGGTTGGGATCCTTGACTGTAATGGAGAAAGAGAGCTAGCCCAGCAGGATACATTTTTTCTGTTTCTTGACTGTGGCTGTGCTGTGACCAGATGCTTCAACCTCCTGTTGCCCTGACTTCCCAGCGTGGTGGACTGTCCCTTCACCTGTGAGCTGAACCAAACAAACCATTGCTGTCATCAGTTCCTTTGTTAGGTGAGAAACAGTAGCAGAAGAGGAGACTGAGGCAAGACCTGCTCTTCCTAAGAAGCAACGGGCCCTGTCTTCTCACTGGGAATTTTACTCCAGGAGTGTAAATTCACACACAAATACTATAGAAGTGTGTTACAGCTCTTTTACAATCTGTCTAGCATGCTTTCTGACTCCTTCTTAAACATCCCTCTCCTCCTAGCCCCCCCCCAAAAAAGAAAGGAAAATCCCTGCTGACTTCTGCCCCATTTCATTTTTTTCTTTTTCTTATTTATTTATTTATTTATTTTGAGACAGGGTTTCTCTGTGTAGCCCTGGCTGTCCTGGACTTGCATTGTGGTCCAGGCTGGCCTCAAACTCACAGTGATCTACCTGCCTCTGCCTCCCGAGTGCTGGCATTAAAGGCGTGCGCCACCATGCCCAGCTCAAATTTTTTTTTTTAAACCCCAGTGTAATATCACATATGGGTATCAGCTTGAATGCAGCCCACAGTCCACTACAGAGTGTCCTCATGAGTGTCCCTCCTGTTGCTTTCTGTACTCCTGCCTTCAGGGGAGCAGCCAGCAGGTGAGACGCACTGTGCTCACGGTGGGTCTGCCTTAATGAGGACTCCTCCCCCCACAGTCCACACAGCAGCCCCGCTGTTGCCACGCAGGAGAGGCACTCCTTTGTGTCTGTGCTCATGTTCTAATTGCCTTTTCCTCCACAGTGGCATTTTGTCAGCCGTTGGGAACCTTCTGGCCCAGGTGATTGAGAAGAAGCGGAAAAAAGATTCTCAAAGCCTGGATGTCAGTGGGCTTCTCAGATACTTAGTCTATGGGTAAGTGCCACAGAGAACTGCCCCACCTCCGCAGACTGACCACAGCAGAGCTGGCAGCCAGCACAAAGGCTTTGGAATACTTTGATTTGAAAACCTAATTCTGAGGCTGGAGAGATGGCTGGCTCAGCTGTTAAGACCGCTGACTGTTCTTATAGAGGACCCAGGTTTCATTCCCAGCTCCCCCATAGCAGCTCACAATCGTCAGGAACTCCAGTTACAGGAGATCTGATAAAATCTTCTGATCTCATAAAGCACTAGATACATACGTGGTGTACAAACATACCTGAAAGCAAAACATCCATGCACCAAAAATAGAAAATAAAAAATAAGATTAAACAAAAGAAAAACTAATTCTTTTTTTTTTTTTAACAGAGTTAATTAATTCACTTTATTCTTTTTGTATAAAAACCCCTATGTGGTAGCCACAGCTGGAGCCTGGGTCCTCTGAACAGAGACTCTGGTGTGGGTTTTCACAAGATGATCAGTAAATTCCTGGTAAGGAGACTTTGTGAACACAGGAAAAACTAATTCTTTAAGAAGCATCAGAGAGCCTGGTGTAGTGGTGCTTGTCTTTAATCCCAGCACTTGGGAGGCGGAGGCAGAGGCAGATGGATCTCTCTGAGTTTGAGGCTAGCCTGGTCTACATAGTGAGTTCTAGGACAGCCAGAGCCACATAGTGAGACCCTGTCTCAAACAAAACAAAGCAAAGCAAAACAAAACAAAACAACAAAGAAGGATCAGAGGCTGGATATAATGACACAGACTTGTAGTTTAGTTTAGCCCTTTGGAGGCAGAGGCAGTAGGATTGCCATAGGTTCCAGGCCTATGCTAGCTATATATGGAGATCTGCCTTTAAAAGAAAATCTGGACTGGGGGCTGGAGAGATGGCTCAATGGTTAAAGAGCACTGACTGTTTTTCCAGAGGACCCAGGTTCAACCAGCACCCACATGGCAGCTCACAATTCTCTGTAACTCCAGGATCCAACGCCATCACTTGGACATAATGCAAGCAAAAAACACCAATGCACACACACACACACACACACACACACACACACACACAAATCCCAAAACAAAACACTGATGAGATGGCTACATGATTTGGAAGTCTTTCCAATTGGAGTGATTTAAAAAAGAAAGGAAGGAAGCTGGGTGGTAATAGTGCTCACCTTTAATCCCAGCGCTTGGGAGACGAAGCAGATGAGTCTCTGAGTTTGAGGACAGCCTGAGCTACAGATCCTAGGACAGCCAGAGAAACAAACAAACGCACTTTGTGTGGGTGTGTGGCATTAGGAAGACATCCATGGCTTCATGTATGTTGCTGCTGATCTCACTCATCTTCATCATTTAGTTAATCCCAGTATTTGGGAGCCAACCTGGTCTACATAGTGAATTGAGTTTCAGGTCAGCCAGAACTACATAGTGAAGCCCTGTCTCGAGCCAAAATATAAATAAAAGTAAATAATACTATTCCTGTGTGAGTGTGTGTGTGTGTGTGTGTGTGTGTGTGTGTGTGTGTGTAAATGAAAGAGAGAAACTGAGGCTGTTTCATACATCCTTTGAACTCTGATCCACTTGCTCTGCCTCCTGAGAGCTGGGATTATAGGTGTGTACCACCACATCTGTTTTTTGTATGATTTTTGCAATGCTAGGAAGCAAACCCATTTTGTTGTTGGTTTTTTAAATTTTGTTTAGTATTTATTTTGTTTTACATGCTTGGAAAGTATTCTACCAACTGAAATTCAATCCTAACTTCACAAAAAACTTCCAAGAATAATAATTTGGGTCAAGGGGCTGTGTGTGGTGGCGCACACCTTTAATCCCAGCACTCAGGAGGCAGAGGCAGGTAGATTGCTCTTCGAGGCCAGCCTGGTCTACAAAGTGAGTCTAGGACAGCCAAGGCTACACAGAGAAACCCTCTCTTGAAAAACCAAAACCAACCAACCAAACAAGTAATTTGGATCATTTAATACAATGTTTATAAAGCCATATCCTCCATACTTTGGCAGGTAACAAGATCAGCTTAGTTACCTTAACCCCTCTCACATAGGCTTTGCCTCCCAAAGACTTCAATTGTTTGCCCTGATATAGCCTACAGCAGTGCAGGGAAGTCCAATTGAAAACCTTGTTAACAGACTTTGGTTGTTGGAATTGAAAGACCCTGGTTCTTGCTCCTTCCTGTATTAATGTGCTTTGTGAAACTCAGTCCTGCTGGTCTTGGCTCACTTCGGAGTGAGCCAGATCTGGACTAGAGATCAGCAGTTTAGAGACGTCAGAGGATAATACCAGGTTTTCTTTTGCCTGTTTCTCCCAAGAGCTTAATAAAAATCTCTAGGAGGTGAGGTCTGTCTTTCTGTTTCTCAGAGCCTGGGAAACATGAGGGCACAGATGTAGCCAGACAGCGTAATGGCCTGGAACAGAGGGGTCAGGTAGGCGTGCGCCTTAGCCAGGGCCATCATTGTGACTCCCCCAGTGACCACGGAGGAGAAGAACTGCCACAAGTAACTTCAGTCTTTTCAGGCAAAAAGACTGCCTGAAACTGACTGAAAGAAAATTGTTTTATAGACAATCTATACAAATTTATGTGGTAAGCCAGGCAGTGGTGGCACACACCTTTAATCCCAGCACTTGGGAGGCAGAGGCAGGCAGATCTTGAGTCTGAGGCAAGCATGGTCTACAAAGTGAGCCCAGGACAGCCAGAGCTCCATAGAGAAACCCTGTCTCAAAAAACAAAAACAAAAACAAAACAAAACTCCCAGTCCTAGCACTTGGGAGGCAGAGGAAGGCAATCTCTGTGGGTCTGAGGCCAGCCCGGTCTATTGAGCAAGTTCCAAGATGGCCAAGGCTACACAGAGAAACCCTGTCTCCAAATATAAAACAAAACAAAACAAAACAAAGACAAATTTGTGTGGTCAGTCACTACTTTGGGGAGAGAACAGAGGGCTTAGGCCTGGGGTGGATCCTGGTGTGAGGCAGGCCCAGAGACAGCACTGCAGCGAGAACTTCTCACAGCCCTGTGGCACTCTAGGTTCTTTGTCACAGGACCACTGAGTCACTACCTCTACATCTTCATGGAGTACTGGGTCCCTCCTGAGGTTCCCTGGGCCAGTGTCAAGAGGCTCCTGCTGGACCGCCTGCTCTTTGCTCCAGCCTTTCTGCTGCTGTTCTTCTTCATCATGAACCTGCTGGAGGTGGGTGTTCGTCCTGGCGCTTGCTGTGTGTCCAGTGAAGGCAGATTAGTAGCCTGGCTTCCTAGAGTGGGCGTCAGGTCTGAACTTCTACTACTCTCAACTTCCATCCCCCCAGCCCCCGCTCCCTCCTTTGTCTTTCTTTTTCTAAACTATTTGAGAATCTCATACGTGCATCTGATCTGTCCACTCCTATCCTCACACTTTTCTTTCCCAGCGTCATGTTCTTCTTTTAAACCTACTGAGGTCACTTAGTGCTGCCTGTGTGTGCATGGGGGTAAGCCTCTCAGGGGCTGCATCCCGGGAAATCACTGACTTTCCTTCCCAGAAGCCATTAGTGTCCAGTAGCTCCTCAGCTATGCATACTGGTTTGATTTAGTTTGGGTCTTAGGCATATAGTCAAAGCTGTGTAGAGATCAGAGGGCAACCTGTAGGACTTGGTTCTTTCCTTCCACTGTGTGGGTCTTGGGGATTGAACCCAGGTCATCAGGTTTAACAGCAAGTACCATTACCTGCTGAGCCATCTTTTTTTTTTTTTTGGTTTTTGGTTTTTGGTTTTTGGAGACAGGGTTCTCTGTGTAGCCTTGGCTGTCCTGGACTCGCTTTGTAGACCAGGCTGTCCTCGAACTCACAGCAATCCACCTGCCTCTGCCTCCCGAGTGCTGGGATTAAAGGGGTGCGCCACCACGCCCGGCTCCTGCTGAGCCATCTTGCTAGCCCTCACCTGTCCATCACCTACTGAGCCACCTTGCTAGCTCTCAACTGTCCATTTTCATGTTTTCCATTTTTCCTTAAGAAAGTAGGAAACAGACCACAGGCCTACTAGAGGCCGTAAGCCTCACAACCCACCCGTGTGGCAGTTGTCACATGTGTGTGGGCTGCCCTTCAGTCCTGTCACCACCTCTGTTGTCAAAGAGGCATGTGTACTACTCTGTTACAGAACTGGTTTCCAAATATCTTGATAACTTTTAGTATAGTTTTTTTTTACTTGTATGTTTTATATACTAATACGATTCTAAGCCAAGCTTGGTAGCTCATGCCTGTAATTGCCATACTCCGGAGGCTGAGAAAGGAAGATTGCCACAAGTTCAAGGTCATCTTAGACTGCAAGGCGAGATTCTGTCTCCAAAATCTAAAAAATAAAAGTAAAAGCCATAAACTAACAGGTGATTCTGAGAAGGGATGCATAGAGACTTTACTAAGGAGATCTGTGCTACAAAAATCTTAAGGTTGCTTGATGTTGGAAAACCCTTTACAAAAAGTTTGTAACTACCAAGTGAAAAGCTTTTAATTCCTATGCCTTCACAAGGTCAGATACTTTATATGCCAATACTGTATATCCCATGAACTTTGCTGCTTTTTTAAAAAATGTTTTTCTTCCTTTTTTTTTTCTTTTTGTGGAAGGATATGTTTTGAGACAGGGTTTCATGTAGCCCAGACTGGCCTTGAACTTTGTATGCAGCCAAGGATGACCTTAAACTCCCAATCATCCTGTCTCTACCTCCCAAGTACTGAGATTACAGATGTGTACCATTGTGCTATTTTTTTCTTATACTGACTTGTATATTTTGATATATTAAAAATAATAGTTCTTTTTCACAAATATAAATAGCAAATAATTTTACCATTTTTAGGCATTTCAAACTTTCACATAAGTTAAATGTCTATATAAAAGTAACATGTAAACTTGTATAAATAAAGCTTGTATGTGTATATATATATATGTGTGTGTATGTGTTTCCACACAGAAGTTTTAAAACTTCATATTCAACTCTGGTACTCTTTTCCCTTTGGATTTTTGGATAGAAAGACAATATAAATATTCCTAATGCTTTCTAGTGATTGTGTGGTACATCTTATTTTTTTCAGTCTTTAAGTTTTTATTTGTATTTTATGTGTATTGGTGTTTTGCCTCCATGTATGTCTGTGCAGCATGTGCTTGCTTGGTGCCCATAAAAGCCAGAAAAGGGCATTGGATCATTTGGAACTGAGTTATAGAGAGGTGTGAGCCTCCATATGGGTGCTGGGAATCAAAATGCGGTTCTGTGCGAGAGAACTCGTGCTCTTAACCACTGGGGCACCTCGTCAGTGACCTGGACCAGCAGGTTGTTCTTCAGAAACAGGGTCCTAAGGGGAGAAATGGGGGTGCGAAATAAAGAAGATAGGAAAACTGAGACCCAGAGGTCCTTCACAAACTGATGGCTCATGCAGGTAAGCTTATTAAGAAGTACAGCATTGGGCTGGAGAGATGGCTCAGAGGTTAAGAGCATTGTCTGCTCTTCCAAAGGTCCTGAGTTCAATTCCCAACAACTACATGGTGGCTCACAACCATCTATAATGTGATCTAGTGCCCTCTTCTGGTGTGCAGGTGTACATGCGGGCAGAGCACTGTATACATAATAAATAAATCTTGAAGAAGGAGAAGAAGAAGAAGAAGAAGAAGAAGAAGAAGAAGAAGAAGAAGAAGAAGTAGTAGTAGTAGTAGTAGTAGTAGTAGTAGTAGTAGTAGTAGTAGTAGTAGTAGTAGTAGTAGTAGTACAAGTACAGCAATGCCGGGCGTGGTGGCGCACGCCTTTAATCCCAGCACTTGGGAGGCAGAGGCAGAAGGATCCCTGTGAGTTTGAGACCAGCCTGGTCTACAAAGCAAGTTCAGGACAGCCGAGGCTACACAGAGAAACCCTGTCTTGAAAAACCAAAAAGAAGTACAGCATCTTATATACAGGTTTTGAGGGGTGGGATGGGACAGAGTGTCACAAACAAAGCTCACGGCAGCTCTGGTACTGATAACCATAGCCCCTGTAGGTGGAAAGAGTTGGCTTCTCGGGATCTAGAGCCACAGCTCCCCCAAGGCCCTGGCCATTACTGGTTCTGTTGAGCTTATTCCTGACTTTAGAGAAGGAGCTGTGTCCCTTCTCCGTACTTGAGGGCCTCAGGGAAAGCCAGTTGTTCTGGGTCTCAGCACTCCAGCTCCTGTTTGATTCATCTTGATAAGACTCCAAGAAAACAATTTATGCTTTTCTCTTCTGTCTTCTGAGTTTTATTTTTGTTTACATGGGAAGGTAGACTTATTTCCGTATTCCCATTAATTTCATATATTGTCTCCTACTGACTGAAATCCTCTGTTTCAAAATAACTGTCATGTTTTTATTTCCATACATACAGGCCATTATTTAGACTCAGTTCTTTTTTTGGATTTTCACTTTCATTGCATGTTGTTTTACTTTTTGTATTACTCTCCTTTTGTTTTGTTTTTGACTATTGCTTATAGATTATCTTACTTACCATAATTTTACAGTATTTTAAAAAATAACTGTGGCAAGGCAGGTGCTTCTATTGTCTTTTAGTGTGCTCTCTCTTAGAAATGTATTTTTCCAGATAATATTTATTGGGCTTGTCCCTTAAAAGTTGATAAGTTTTGACTGGAAAGTAATCGTCTTCCACACTTAATGTGGGAAGCATTGATAACCAAGCCCTCAGTCTGGCCACAGCACAAGTCATCATCAAATTGCTGCAAGGAGCTGATGGAGACAGACACCACCCAGTGTGAGAGGCAACGTGCCACTGAAGTGTTGCCACTGATGTGCTGCCACTGATGTGCTGCCACTGAAGTGTTGCCACTGAAGTGTTGTAACTGAAGATTTTTCATGGGTAGTTGGCTCATTTAGCTGCAGGGTAGTAAGTGCAGGTGTGTTTTAAAATATAATACAAGTTTTACAATCCATTGTCAAGATCAAGGTACCACATTACAAGTTGCTATGGATGGAGGGACTGCTCACAGCTTCCCTTCCCTTCCCTGCAGGGGAAAGATGTCAGTGCCTTTGTTGCCAAGATGAGGAGTGGCTTCTGGCCTGCACTGCAAATGAACTGGAGGATGTGGACGCCCTTGCAGTTCATTAACATCAACTATGTGCCCCTGCAGGTGAGGCTGGCCTTGTCTCCACTGAAGGTCTTTGTCACTTTTCCTAGCAAATGGTCGTACTCTAGGTCTTCACCTGTCCTTAGAGGTCTGGTCCATCCATCCCTGGTCATTGTGAGCTCTGGATTCATAGCTGCAAAGCTGCCCAGCGACTCCCAAGCAGCTGCTCAGCCTAGTGTTGTCTAGGAACTGGAACAGTCTGGGTTGCTGGGGCTCAGGAGCTGCAGCTGAGCAGGCAGATGCAGGGCAACAGGCAAGTGCAGTGGATCAGGGAAGTAGGGAAGACCCTGGCCTGGAACACGGTCTTCAAGGGGCTGGCTGGTCAAAGAGAAAGCTGCTAGTAGGCACAAAGGCCTGCTGATGGATGAGTGACCCTGTTGGCTTTGAGCAGTGGAGAGCACAGGAGGGTGGTCAGTATCCGTTGGTTCAGTGTTTGGAGATGTTATCACGTGTGTACTGCTTCCGGCTGCTCTGTACCACTGTCCTTGTGCCAGGCCCATCCCCCATGCTTCCCTCAGAGCCCCCTGCACCTGGAAGGGCTCACAGGTCCAGTACTTCTACATAGTGGGTGGCAGAATCCTGCTGAACCTTCAGGGGGAAGGGCCTTTAGAGATGCAGATTTTTCCTTCTCCAAGATCTTCCTCTGGTTCTAGGTCTGGTTCTGCCCAGGGAACCAGCAGGGTTTTTCCAAGAACTGGTACTAGGTAACTCTGCCAAGTTCCAAACCCAGGAGCTAAGTCTGTACACACCGAAGAAGGAAAAGGTGAGAGCCTTGACACACAAGTTGCCAACCTGGGCCATTCTTCCAAACAGGCCTTGCTTGGGCAGCAACCTTAGTCTGTACCAGGAACTCAGCCCTCTTCTGTGCTCTGTTAAAAACATCTCTGCAGCCGGGCGTGGTGGCACACGCCTTTAATCCCAGCACTCGGGAGGCAGAGGCAGGCGGATCGATGTGAGTTCAAGGCCAGCCTGGTCTACAAAGTGAGTCCAGGACAGTCAAGGCTATACAGAGAAACCCTGTCTCGAAAAACCAAAAAATAAAAAATAAAAGAGCATCTTTGCTATAGGGAGCTCACAGAGTAGGGTCAGCATAGGACTCCCATTGGGTAGATGAGAGAGCTTGCCCAGTGTGCACACACATACAGCATATGTACTATAAACATACATACCGTGTAGACTACGCTTTGCACACAGACACACGCGGACACACAGACACACACACGCGCACATGCACACACAGGGAGAGAGGGAGTGAATGAGAGCACGCTGTACACACGAACAAGTTCATGCCATTCCATACACAGGCCTCACTTACACCACACATACAAGTGTAGGACCTACCCATGCCTCATTTCATAAGTGTTTGTTTATATCTGTATTATTTAACATGAACGCACAGAGACCACACACATTCATATATGTATACATACATCATATAGACCACAAAGTAGGAGAAAACCAACAAACATTTACGATATAACAAAGGACTGATCAACCACAGCAGAAACAGTAGGAAATTAAAGCCCCACCCTGCCCCCCAAAACCCCAACAGGTGAAATAACCTTACCAGGGACTTTCCTAAGAGCTATATTGGGAGCATTAGGAGCTAAAACCAGATTGCTTTGACTTGAAGAGTGAATAGGAAGCAGACAAGTCGCACTCAAGCCAGGCTGCCAGCGCCTTTAACCCATCACTCTGGAGGCAGAAGTAGGAGGACCAGGAATTCCAGGCCAGCCTGGGAAAGGAGACGGGACAAATCACAAGTTAGAAAATGTTCCTGAGAAGTTAGAACATGGGAAGAAAGCCGGGCATTGTGAAGGATCGCTGTGAATTCCAGGCCAACCTGGTCTACAAGGCGAGTCTAGGCTACAAGGCTACACAGAGAGAAACCCTGTCTCAAAAGACCAAAAGAGGAGGAGGAAGAAGAAGAGGAGGAGGAGGAGGAGGAAGAGAAGTAGTAGCAGTAGAAGGGAAGAAGTGGTCAGAAAGTTAGGATGGTAGAGAGGTCTTGAGGTCAGAGAAATAACATCACATTTACAAAACTCTATTATGAATCTGGGTGTGATGGCACACTCTTTAATCCCAGCATTTGGGAGGCAGAAGCAGATGGATCTCTGTGAGTTCAAAGCTAGCCTGGTGAACAGGGAAAGTTCTAAGACAGCCAAAGCTACACAGAGAAACTGTCTCAAAAAAAAAAAAAAACCCAAAAACCAAAGCTGTTATGTACAGATATAGCTGCCTCTGGGATTGATGGACATTCAAGTCCAAAAAGAGGGTCCCCTAGAGCCATCTTAGGAGGGGAAGAGAGTGGGGTTCCATGGATGAGTGCAGAGAGCTATCATGAATGGTCAAGACCCCTTGGCTTCTCCCCATTGAGTCTGAGCAGAAAAAGGGGGGTTAGATATTTGGAAAAAAAAAAAGTCAAGAAAGCTTCTGAGTAGAAACCAAACCCTCTTAGTTATGGTCCTGGGATAGTTTGCTCACAGCAGTGGAACCTACACTCAGAGTCCCAAGGAGACAGGGGTGACAGACTTTGGACCCTAAGGCACCCTGGAAGATATAGAGGGATTGGTGGGTTGAGAAATGAAAAGGCCAGAAACTGCTTCCAAGCAGGGATGTGAGGTAAGGGTTAGGGCTTTAATTTTAGATGGTTGCAAAGGGGATGCTCGAGGGACAAGGAAGTTAGGCAACAAGTGTTGTTCAACACTCCTTCGTGCTCCAGTGCCAAAGACTGAATTAGCAAGGCCGGGGCAGATTGTTACTGTCACAGAGTTGTCTGCTTGGAAGACACAGCAACTGACTGAAGGTGCTTTCAGGCGGGCACATCCAGGTGATTAGATCAGGAATGGGCCTGTGGTGGGCTGGGCAGAGGCCGAGAGACAGAAGAACATGGTTGGGAGAGGATGGTTTGTACTCCTACCTCTGCTGGGCCCTAGCTGACCTTGTTACACACCAAAGGCTCCAGGCGTTCGATAGTGGGAAGGTAAGATAGATCGTACAGCTGGAGGGATGAGTTCCATCTTGGGTGACTGACGTGTGAGGGGTGCGGTCAGGGCCCCCACTCACCATGGCCTGATGGTTGTTCTTTTGGCAGTTCCGGGTGCTCTTTGCCAACATGGCAGCTCTGTTCTGGTATGCCTACCTGGCCTCTCTGAGGAAGTGATGTCAGAGACACCGTGGATGAGGTCTGGGGGAATCCACCCACCAGCAGGAGACAGAGAATTCATCCTTCAGGACATCTTATGTGATTCAAAATGCCTTAACATTTCAGAGGGAGGAAATGGTTAGCGTCAGAATCTTGTGCTTCAGAGGGACAGCCTCAGACTCAGTGAAGATCACCTTAGTTGTTACTGTAAACCAGGCGGAGGCCAATAAACGGTGGTGCAGCTGTTTCTGTGATCGTTGTGATTTCCCAGTCGTGATTTCTCAAAGCAGTTACTGTTGCTTGGAAAGAAATCTGGCATAGGTAGTCAGATCTCTTTAAATTCTTTTATGTTGTGCCAAAGTTTGTACAACACTTACCATTTAAGCGTACAGCTCTGACGCATTAAGTATAATCACGGCGCTATGCAAACTTTACCAGCATCCGTTTCTAGGTGTTTTTCATTTTAAAGTAGAAGTGTTCCTATTAAACACCAGCTCCCCGTTCTTCTCATTCTTTCCAGCCCAATGACCACCATCTGCATAATGTCCTGAGTGTGAGCCTACATAGCGCATGGGTTTTGTTGATGCTGTCCTTTTAGGACTGAGTTAGTCACCCAGCACAACAGCCGCATTTGGTTAATCTTGATCACCAGCTGGATGGGATGTAGAGTCTCCATGGAAACACACCCCTGGGTGTGTCTATGAGTATGCTTCCAAAAGGTTTACCTGGGGCTAGAGAGCCGGTGGTGGAGAGCCCTGGCTGCTCCTGCAGAGGACCCAGGTTTGAGTCTCAGCACCCACATGGCAGCTCACAACCAGGGATCTGGTGCCTTCCTATGGCCTCTGCAGGCACCAGGCACTCATGTGGTGCACAGATATCCATAGAGGCAAACACTCCTTCATATAAAAGCAAGTTAAGAAAAAAGAAGTTTAACCAAGGAGGGGCATTCTCTTCCATGTGAACAGTACCATGCCATGGACTGGGGAACCAGGCTGAATGAAAAGGGGGAACTTGTGACTCCCCTACTTCCATGTCTCAAGTGTTGGGATTACAAGTGTACCCCACTCTACCTGATTTATACACTTCTGAGGATGGAGTCCAGGGCTTTGCCTAAGCTAAACAAGCGTCTACCAACTGAGCTGTGTACCCAATCCATCAATATTTATTTTAATTCTAATTTTTTGTTTTGTTTTTCTGTGTAGCCTTGGCTGTCCTGGACTCTCTCTGTAGACCAGGCTGGCCTTGAACTCACAGTGATCCGCCTGCCTCCGCCTCCCCAGTGCCAGGATTACAGGTGTGCACCACGGAGGCCAGCTTCTACCAATATTTACATATAAATATGTAAGATGGCCTTTAAAACTGCACTGTCAGGCTGGAGAGATGGTTCAGCAGTTAAGGGCACTGACTACTCTTCCAGAGGTCCTGAGTTCAATTCCCAGCAACCACATGGTAGCTCACAACCATCTATACTATGATCTGATGCATACTCTTTACATAATAAATAAATCTTTTTTTAAAAACCTGCACTGTCCCATGGTCTTACAATTCACCATGCCCCTCTCTGCTTACTCTGTCCAGTATGCCATTGCCCCCACTCTGCAGTGACATGTAAATTGAAGGACAATGACAAAACAGAAGCAGTTTCTTGAGATGAAGAAACATATTTATTTCTTTAAAAATTTAATGCTCAGAACAGTCACATAATCCAGGCTTGTTGGCATGAGTCTTTATTCCCATCACTCAGGAGGCAGAGGCAAGTATGTAATTCTCTGAGCTTGAGGCCAGCCTGGGGTATATAGCATGCTCCAAGCCAGCCAAGGCTACATAGTATGATGGGACCCGATCTCAGAAGGGAAAGAAAGAAAGCAAGGGACACCGAGTCACAAAATGACAGATTGTTAGAGTTCGAATAATTGGAGGGACCCAGAACAGATCAGAGGGACCTACCTCCCCATGGGGCAAATGAGGCAGTAAGTAAGCACTGTTAAATATGAACTGTACTGTAAATGCTAGTACATTCAATTTTGAGATTTTGTTAGGCTTATACTGTTCACACCCTATTGATACTTCTGTGAAAGATTAAAGCATTTTACCAGTCCTGCATCCTGCTCTGGTGCCTTGCTGAGATCCTGTTAGGAAATCAGCCTCTTATGGGTAACTAGCCACACGGCCCTCCTGGCTAGCTAGCTGTTTAGATGCCGTGGACCACCACAACCTCAGCTGAAGACTTGCTTTAGTTAGGGTCATTCCAGACAGACACCACAGGCACTGGAAAGTAGTACTGGAAGCAAGACACGCATGGTGGTGAACTGATGACCTTGCAAAAATTTCATCCAGGCCAGACAGGGAGCACTTCCTGGGATGGATCGGCAGAAAGCCTGTGACTGGTGCAAACGTGCATTAAGTACTGCCAGGATTGGTGCTAAGACCCACGCCACACCCATTTTCTCTCTATATAAGTGGACTGAGGCTCATTTTTCCAGTTGGTAGAAATGCATCCTCCTGTGTCCAGTTTTTTTGATATTACGTTATCAGGTCTTAAAGTTTTTTTGTTTGTTTGTGGTTTTTTTTTGATAAGGAGTGGGCTGGGGCTGTAGAGACAGAGGCCAGCCTGGTCTACAAAGTGAATCCAGGAGAGCCAAGGCTCATAGAGAAACCCTGTCTCGAACAACTCCCTGAAAAGGGCCCTTAGGCCAGAGAGCTGTAGTATTAGCCATCGTCAAAGGCAAAGGTCCTAAGCATGTCTGAGGTTCGAGGTTCATTCAGGATCAGTAATTAGCAAACGCCTGCTGCTGCTCACTACTGCTCAAAGCCGAAAAGTGTGATAGCCACCACGTGACAACTAGCTAGCGCCCAAGGCAGTGAACCCAAGCCTGGAGCTGTGAGTTTCCGGGCCTGCCAGTCTAGTCCCTAAGCCGAGGTCCGACAGGGCGTAAAAGCGCCAGCCCTGAAAGGACCTAATTAGTGGGTCGGTAGCACCTAGGGCAGTGAAACTGGGAGGTAGGAATGTGGGTGCCAGGGGCTAGCTGAGGGTTAAATGCAGAAGGCGGGGGTCGGGGTGGGGGTGGCATGGAAAGAATTCTGGAAGTGAAAGTTGATAGTTGAACAGTTTGCATACACGTAAGGATTACAAAAGAAAATATAAAAACTAGGTCTAGAGCAAGAGTCAAACCTGAGGGTTTTCGGTTCAATCTTCAGGGGACTCACACCCACCAAAGGAAGGGCGTCTGCAGCCGCCACCCTGAGCCCACCGGCAGGTGGTACCCCGGGCCGCGTTTCCTGTTCTGTCTCAGGAAAGAGGCGGGACTTCCACCAGCCGGAAGCGGGCGCGCACGGAAGCGTGTCCCTGGCGTCCTGCCGTCGGGCTGCGAGATTTGCGGCATGGCTTTCCGGCAGGCGCTTCAGCTGGCGGCTTGCGGTCTGGCCGGTGGCTCGGCCGCTGTTCTCTTCTCGGCGGTAGCGGTGGGGAAGCCGCGAGGCGGTGGGGATGCCGACACGCGCGCCGCCGAGCCGCCGGCCTGGACAGCCGCGCGTCCGGGACCCGGCGTCTGGGACTCCAACTGGGACAGGTGCGGGCACGGGAGGGTGGGGCTCAGGCCGGGTTCCTCACATCCATCGCGCTACGGCGGACATCGGCGTGTGCTAGAGGGTCCTGGGTTGTTTGTGTGGATCCGGGCGGCCTGCCCTTGAGGGTTCCCCGTACCAGGATGGCGCGTCTTCCAAGGGTCTCGGTACCTGTACCCGGCCGGACCGGTTCCTAGGAGAGTCCTTGTTTAGAGGCAGCCTACCCGAAGGTCTGTGTCCCAGGACCGCTGTCCTCCAGAGGGCCTGAAATCAAAAGGGAATTTCATTTATTTATAGGCAGGTATTTGATATATAGCCCAGGTTGGCCTCACAGATTCTCCTGCTGCAGTCTGCGGAAAATTGGGATTACAATAAAGGCATGCCGTTCCTGCAGAGGTCAGAGAACCTGCGCCTGAAGTGGGAACTAAGGTTACCCGTGGAAGCCGGGTATAGTGTCACAGAGTCGAAGGCAGGCAGGTCTCTGCCATGTCTGCGTGTGTGGATGGGCCGGTACAGTGAGGAGATCTTTGTTAGGTGGAGGATGCATGGCAGATGGGTAAACAACTGCAGATAGAGACTAGAAGAGGGCTTCTCAGCTTGGCTTCTTTCTGGTGTGCCTTCCTCTTTGACAGTAGTCTCCAAATTTTGTCTGGTCAAGCCCCACACATCCCTGCATCTGCAAGGAGGCTTTGACTTGGTCGTGTCTGGGACTAACATCCCAGGTTATCCTGTGCAGATACTGCTTGAGTCACCACCACTGTCCAGACCTTACTCCATTGTCGTAATTTTGGCAGGTTTGGCTTGCCCTTCTGTTCCTCTCCATTTCTGCAGCCCTCAACCATTGTGATGGTCACTACCCCAGTGACTGCTTAAGATTTCAAATGTGCTTAGTGTGACTCAGAAGAGATCTCTATTTTTTTTTAAAGATTTTATTTATTTATTTATTTATTTTTGGTTTTTTGAGACAGAGTCTCTGTGTAGCCTTGGCCATCCTGGACTCACTTTGTAGACCAGGCTGGCCTCGAACTCACAGCGATCCGCCTGCCTCTGCCTCCCGAGTGCTGGGATTAAAGGCGTGCACCACCACGCCCGGCTAAGATTTTATTTATTATTTATACAGTGTTCTTCCCCCATGTGTGCCTATATGTCAGAAGAGGGCACCAGATCTCACTATTGATGGTTGTGAGCCACCATGTGGTTGCTGGGAATTGAACTCAGGACCTCTTAAAGAGCAGGTGGCGCTCTTAACCACTGAGCCATCTCTCCTGCCCCTTATTTATCTATTTATTTATTTATTTGGTTTTTCCAGACAGGGTTATTCTGTGTAGCCTTGGCTGCCCAGGACTCACTTTGTAGACCAGGTTGGCCTCGAACTCAGAGGGATCCACCTACCTCTGCCTCCTGAGTGCTGGGATTAAAGGCGTGCGCCACCACACCTGGCCTCACGGTGGATTGAATTTATAAGTGTTGGCTCCTCAGCTACAAAGAATTTCAGGATATTTTGGTTTACTTATTCAAACTGGCCTTTTGTGATCCTTCTGTCTCAGCTTCCCATGTGTGAGGAGTACAGAGTTGAACTATGAGAAAATACAGCTAAGGGCCCATGTCTAGTATTTTTAAGTTAGCAGTGTTGGTGCCTGTTTGTAACCCTGGTACAACCCTGGTTGCTGACGTAGGCTTGCTGTGACCTCAGCCTGAGCTACACCGAGAGACCCTGTGTCCTACCCAACAAAACAGCGAGTGAATGAGACAGTTACAGGCTCTGCTGCAGTGCAGCTACCCATTCTTACAACCTGTCCTTGTCAGCTGGGTGCGCATCAGTGAGTTTCTCGGGTTTTCTTCCTTTGCATGTGCACATGTGTGAGATCACGTGTGGGTCTCTGTGAAAGCTTGAGATAGATATGGAGACTCTTCCTTGATTGTGCTTTTAGATTATCCTTTAAGGCGCGGTCTCTCAGTCAAGCCCAGAACTTGCTAATCTGAGTAGTCTGACTAGACAGCTTCCTCCGGGGACCCTGTGTCCACCATGAGGCTAGAATTACAGGTGGGCCACTATGCCTACCCAGTATTTATGTGGCTTCTGAAGCGCAGTCTTCCTGCTTGTATAACAAGCACCTTGACCTCTGAACCATCTCTCCGTCCTGTCTTCACCGAGAGCATGAATGCAGGCTTCACATGTCTGTGGTGCCCACTTTCATATCACTCAGAGTAGGCCTGGCCCTCGTGTGAAGAGTGAAGGTATGTCCTGTGAGGCTGGCCTCTCCGGAGTTGGGTTTTCCCCAAGTGCTAAAAGGTGTCATAAGACATACTTTCACAATTAGGCGAGAGCCACTGTCCCTCATTAACCTCAAGAAAAGGAACGTGGAATCGGGAGAAGAAGAACTGGCATCCAGGCTGGACCACTACAAGGCAAAAGCTACAAGGCACATATTCCTCATCCGGCATTCCCAGTACAATGTGGATGGCTCCCTGGAAAAGGACCGCACTCTGACCCCGTTAGGTAGGACTCCTCGATTGGGCTTGAAGTTATCACCGGGACTTGGTATTGAGGCCTTCTTCCTGTTCTTTTTCCTTCTCCTCCCTGCCCCTTCCCGGGCCCCTCCCCCCCACCCCAACCCCCACCCCTGCCATCCTGGTGTGATGGAGACAGTCTCACTGTATCGTCTAAGCAGATCTGAATTCCTGATCCCCTTGCCTTGCTTCCCAAGTACGTAGGAACATGAATACATGGTAATGTGCCTTTACGTTTTAAACAGCTTGTTTGGATGACATACTTTCCATGTATACGTAGTCACAGTTGGATAATAATATGTCTCCAGGATTGTTGTCTAGCAGCTTGTTCCACCAACCTGAAGAGTTGCTTTGTTGCTTTTGACACCTGGGCATACACAGGAAAATCAGGTCACCACTGCGGTGATGCCCGTTACCATATCCAGCAGAAAATGATTTTCAAAACGAAAGGAAATGATTTCTTGGAATGTTTTCAGCTTAAGTACATTTGAGGGAAAACATCTATATTTAACACAAGTTTCTCCTTGTGTCCCCTGAGAATCAGTTTATAGTTTGTGTGTTTTATGAGGCAGGCCTTGAACTCAGGGCAGTCCTCCTGCCTCAGCCTCCTGAGTGCTTGGATTATCAGGCCCAGTTCAGTTTTTCTGTGTGTTGTCATGTTGTGTCTATTGTCAGGAGGCAGTGGGACACTGTGATGCTGAGATTTAATTTTGTTCTTTATCAGTCCTGGGACTGAATCTAGGGCCCCAGTGAGCTAACTATTACCTTCCCACTTTAAACTTAATTTTGAATATTTGAGTAAAAAAAAGGAGGAATAGCAAAGGGTCCGCATTCTACTGCTGGCAAGTTTACTTGTTGCTAACTGCAGCAGGTGTACTTTCCTTAGGTTGAGGACAGCTGATTGTTTCTGTGCTGAGGCCCCAACTCTAGGTAAATGAGGATAACATCTTCCTTAGTGCTTAATGGCACCTCACTGTTAACACAGTAAGTGGGAGAGGGTCCTGGTGTATGATATTCACAGGTGTTTTCCTTTCAAGGTCGGGAACAGGCTGAGCTTACGGGGCTCCGACTTGCAAGCCTGGGATTAAAGTTTAATAAAATTGTCCATTCCTCCATGACCCGTGCAGTAGAGACCACAGACATCATTAGTAAGCACTTGCCAGGTGAGTGCTGGTTGTCTTAACACGCTGGGAGTGTGGATTCGCTCTTGGGATACATCGCTAAACAGGGGGCTGCTCTTTTCCAGGTGTCTCCAGAGTCAGCACAGACCTGCTGCGGGAAGGTGCCCCTATTGAACCGGACCCACCTGTCTCTCACTGGAAGCCAGAGGCTGTGGTAAAAATGCCATCCCTTTTGCCACTGGATTAGGGCAAGGCCTGCTCTTAGCCTTGACTGCTTCCACACTGACAACTCCTTGCTCTGCTCCTAGCAGTATTATGAAGACGGAGCTCGGATTGAGGCTGCCTTCAGGAATTACATTCACCGAGCTGATGCCAAGCAGGAGGAGGACAGTTATGAGATCTTCATATGCCACGCCAATGTCATCCGCTATATCGTTTGCAGGTAAGTGCCATCAAAAGCTCCTGTCTAGTTCACCGTCCCTGCCACTACCCTTCCTGGCCTTGCGTTTCTTCAGCCTAGGAGTTTCCTCAGTCTTGGCTCAGAGTAAAACAAGCCTCAGTGAAGCCTCGTCAGTTGTCTATAGAATGCTTTTCTGTTTTGCCTTCCTCTGCTGTATCAGTCAGCGATAGGCCCCCCTGGTGAAACTGGCCACCACAGTATAGATATATGTGCACAGTCAACGAGCTGTGCTCTGGTCTCCCTTTCTCCATTACCTTAGGAGAACGGTGAATGTCTAAGGACCACTCAAAGTCCTGTTTTTGTTTGGTTTTTCTAGACAGGGTTTCTCTGTGTAGCCTTGGCTGTCCTGGAACTCACTCTGTAGAGCAGGCTGGCTTTGAACTTAAGAGATCTGCCTGCCTCTGCCTCCCATGTGCAGGGATTAAAGGTGTGCGCCACAAGCTCCTGGCCAAAGTCCTGTGCTTTACATACTTGTCCCAATTGCCCTTTGGTGGATGCTGCTGGTAGCAAGCAGTCAACACTGGACTTGCTCTGAGATTTTGTTGCCTTCATCCTGTTGGTAATTGGATTTCTCCATGTTTGTGAACAGTGTGGGCACCTTGGGATGCATGATAGTACCTACTGGCCCTGCACACCTGACCTGGGATTATTGGCTTTCTGCTCAGCCAGCCTTGTGTTGGGGTTTTCCTTTACTTCCTATACAGTAGAATGCCCCAGGCTCATGCTCCTACTCTTAGGCTGTCACCCAGGCCATGGTGTATGTTCCCATCACACCTGACCCGATGCCCAGAGATGGCTAGAGGACCTCATGGCCAATAGGTGAGCATCAGGCTTAAGAAACACAAGGTTGTTGGGGAGCTGGGAATCCCTGCTGGGCTCCTGGAGCTCCATATCAGACTGAGAACTGGTAGGAAAAGGGTGGAGTGGTGGACAAGTGTGTAGTTTATACTCTGCAGTAAGAGCAAATGCTTCGAGGATGAGGATGATGAGGATGTCCCGGCTGCTCGTCAGGATCCACCCCATATATTCCTCTTATGTGAAAACCCAGCAATGCCCTGTTAATTTTGCACCTCATTGTCTTATACTCTATAGTAGTCCCTGGTAACTGTTGAAAACGCAGAAAGAAGTAATTAGGACCTGGGAAGAGTGCTTACACTGTGAGGAAAGGGGTAATTCTCAGTCCTGGTCAGGAGTGAGCATCCTGAGTTGTGAAGGGTAACACTAAGACTGCACAGTTGTCGTGGGCTGGGGTTGGCATGTACAGGAGCCTGGGTTTTATCCTCAACACCAAGAAACAAAGACTTTAATTTTAAAAAATTGTTATTTTATGTGTGCCATAGAGCTTGTGTGGAGGTCAAGGACAATTTTGTGGAGTCACTTCTCTCCTTCCTTCTAACTTTATGTGGGTTTCAGGGACTGAACTCAGGTTGCCAGGCTTATATAGCAATGGCTTTTACCCAAGTTGAGCCATCTCACAGGCTCACTTTATTGTTTAAAAATATATTTTATGCCAGATGTGGTAGCACACACCTTTAATCCCAGCACTTAGAAGGCAGAGGCAGGTGGATTTCTGTGAGTTCTGTGTGTAGCAAATATCATGTCCCTTTTTCAGTATTAGCTAGGATACTTCACAGGGCTTTGACAGTATTTACACTTTACAACTTTCAAACCCCGCAGCAGGCAATGTCACATTTGTTGGTAAGCTAAGTGGCATACAGTTATTAGACAACGGGAGAAATGACACCAGACTGTCCAGGAAATAATTGTGTATGTTACACCTGCATGTAGGTGCTCTTAGAGGCCAGAAAAAGAGGATTCCCTGGAGCTGGGGGTATGAGAGGTTGTGAGCTTGTAGAAGAGCAACAAGCTGATCAATTTCTTCAACCCCAATACTTGGGATTTTTATTTTTATTTTTTTTCGAGACAGGGTTTCTTTGTGTAGCCTTGGCTGTCCTGGACGTGCATTGTAGACCAGGCTGGCCTCAAACTCACAGGGATCCACCTGCCTCTGCCTCCCGAGTGCTGGGATTAAAGGCATGCACCACCACTGCCCGGCTACTTGTGCTTTTTAAAAAGGGCATGGGGAAAAAAGGGGGGGGGGGCATGGGGCTGGAGAGATAGCTCAGAGGATAAGAGCACTGTCTCCTTTTCCAAAGGTCCTGAGTTCAATTCCCAGCAACCACATGGTGGCTCACAACCATTTATAATGAGATCTGCTGCCCTCTTCTGGTGTATATGCAGGGAAAACACTGTGTACGTAATAAATAAATAAATCTTTTAAAAAAGATACAAATAAAATAAAGAGCATGGAAACCCAGCACTCAGGAGGCAGAGGAAGACAGATCCCTAAGTTTGAGCCCAGCCTGGTCTACAGGACAGCCAGGGCTACACAGAGAAACCCTGTCTCAAAAACAAACAAACAAACCAGGGAGAGAGAGATGTTGCGTAGCATAGAAACCTTGCAGGGGTCATGGATTATACCTCTACCCTGGAGACCAGCCACATCTTGTCAGAAATACTTCTAGCACAAATTTAGGTGCTTCTTGTTACAGTGGAAGACATTAAATGTAGGCCTAAGCACGTTTCTGACTTAGTTGGGTTGAGGCTTTGTCCCCATAGATTGGATCCCTTATTTAGAGAACTATTGAGATGTTTCCCCTGAGAACCCTTTCTCTGCAGACAGCAGCCCCTCAGTTACGGGCCCGGCTAAATGTACCTACTCCAAAAGGCTGTCAACTCTGCCTGGCCTCAGCCTCGAACAGAGCAGCTCTGTGCCAGCGAGAGCGCTCTGCTAGCATTGTCTTTCTCTCCGCAGAGCACTGCAGTTTCCCCCGGAAGGTTGGCTCCGCCTGTCCCTCAACAACGGCAGTATCACCCACCTGGTGATCCGGCCCAACGGCCGTGTTGCACTCAGGACCCTTGGGGACACAGGGTTCATGCCCCCAGACAAGATTACCCGCTCCTGAGGCTGACTGCAGGGCTGCACCCTCTCCTCTGTGGGTGGCCTGGCTGCAGCCTTCCCTTCCTCATCTTCCCTGTGGCTTCACGTCGTCTCCTGGAAGAAGGTGTCTCAAATGGTGCGTCTGGGTGCTTCTCTCTGGCCCAGGCTAAGGAAGGCAGTGAGTGGGTTAGACGGCCTTTCTGAAAGCTTCTTTACCACTAGCACAGCCCTGTGAGGTGTGACAGGAACCTTTGCAGACAGAAGGCAGGTTTGTCACGGGTACTGAACTGGTCTTGCTGTGCTGTATCAGCCGATTACAGCAATCGACTGAACAACTCATAAACCTCTGGCAGAAATCTGTCGGGTAGTATGGTGGTTGTTTACATTTGATAATTTCATATACTCCAATCTAGGAACTTTTGTTGCTTAAATATTAATCAAAGATTTTCCTCATGTGGGTTCTTGCTTTGGAAACCAACTTGTCAGAACCTTTGTCTGCTGCATCTAAATGAATTGAAGGGCAAAGCGACTGGCTTCCTGTAAGGCAGATATAAGTCACGAAAGAGGTGGAACTGCAAAAAGGCTGTAGCCTCAATATGACAGGCACATGACAGCCCTGTGAGAGGTTCTTTGGAGGACTGACCAGAGGAGGTGGCATACGCCTGTAACTCTAGCACTTGGGAGGCAAAGGCAGGATCATGAGTGTCTAGCCAGCCTGAGCTACGGAGAAGAACTCAGAAAGATATCCCGGACTGACAGACAGTTCCATTTTAGTTTGCCTCTGGCTACTGTTAACCTTTGGGCTTGTAGGCTATTTAGAAATATGTTTTTGCCAGATGTTCTGATAACTTATAAAAAAAAAACTGGTTTGTGTATATGTGGTCTTTTGTTTTTTGAGACAAAATCTTAACTGTGGCCCAGGCTGGCCTCAAAATTGAGATGTTGGGATTGCAGGTATACACTACCACCCCTGGCCAAAAAAACAAAAACAAAAAAACCAGCACAGTTTCTATGAAGTAGTTGTGAGCATTTTTTGTAATCAATACAATGAATCTGAACATTTAACCCATCTCTTTGCCCTTTTTGGAAATAAGTATGTAATAAAATTTTACTTTTTTGTTGTTTGTTTTAAAGGGGGAAAAAAGTGGTATAATTAGAAACCCTTTCTCAGTGTCTTCTGTCTCAGGGCTGGACCCAGGTACCCTGCTTGGAGGACTACCTCCCACTACCAGAAGGCACATTGCTTCCTGTCCAACAGTGGGCCTGAGAGGTGTCACTTGGAGGTAACTTTAACTACCCACAGGCCACTTTCTAGAGGTTGCTGAAGCAGTCATGGCAGGCTGTCAGCTCTGAACACAAGGCTCAAGGCGCCTCCCCAGACCTGATGGGAAGGCAAACGCATTTCGCAGGAGACAGTGACTTGCTCAGGGTATCCCCATATAGTACAGCCTCCCCAGCAGACCTTTAAGGACTAGCAGTATTTCAGGAACAAGCCTTAGCTTTGGGGTGAGGCCAGTGCCTTGTTTGTGAAATGGGTTATCTTTCTTGGAGGCTGATGGTCATTTGCAAGAGATAGTGATCACTTGTAACAGCAATGATCCTGCAGGCTGACGGCCTGATGCCTAGTCAGTTCTCCTGTCCCTTCAGACTCTATCACCAGTTTAAAAACAAAAACAAACAAACAAAAAACCCAGTGTTACTGCAAAGTGGTAGCTGAGAATGACAGAAGACACGTAAGTAGGGACAAGAGAGCAAGGCCAGCCAAAGTTTGTTGGTTATGATACCAGTGATAGATTTCAAAAAATGCACCTGAGTTAGGCCTTGCTTGCTGGGCTTTTGATATACATACTTGGTATGTCAAAATTTGTGATCTAGTAGGTTTCAAACACTCCTGGGCCAGACCTTTCTTGCCAGGCTGTTAAAAACACATAATGCTATGTCAAGATCTAATCATTTTCTGACTTTAAAATTGCACTGTTAAAAAAAGAAATAAAAAAAATTACACTGTTAAGCTTGGCATGGTGGCACACACCTGTGATCCCAGCCCTTGAGAGGCAGAGGCAGGCGAATCTCTGAGTTCGAGGCCAGCCTGGTTTACAGAGCGAGTCCAGGACAGCCAAGACTACACAGGGAAACCTTGTCTCAAAAAACAAACAAACAAAAATTATGCTGTTGTTTCTTATTTGCCTCATAGGAAAATACTGGGATGAAATATAACAACTCCCAAAATAACCATACCAATTGCTAGATTTGAAGCCAACCATGTGAAACTAGATCTCTAAATTGTGTAAAGTTACAATCAGAATGGAGCCTTTGGCCCAATTTAAGAGCTAAGGTTTTTGTTTTTTGTTTTTTTAAGATACACATTTATTTATTATTCATATAGTATCTGGCCTGCATATATGCTAGCATGCCAGAAGAGGGCACCAGATCTCATTATAGATGGTTATGAGCCACCATGTGGTTGCTCTGAATTGAACTCAGGACCTTTAGAAGAACAGCTAGTGGTTTTGCGTGTGTGTGTGTGTGTTGTTTCTTTTCGGTTTTCGAAACAGGGTTTCTCTGTGTAGCCTTGGCAGTCGTGGACTCACTTTGTAGACCAGGCTGGCCTTGAATTCACAGTAATCCACCTGCCTCTGCCTCCCGAGTGCTGGGATTAAAGGTGTCCACCATGCCTGGCCATCCATTCTTTACCTCTGAGCCATCTCTCCAGCCCCAAGCTAAGTAAGTTCTGGGTGTACTGTGTTTTCTTTCTTTCCTTCTTTCTTCTTCATTTATTTTCTGTGCATCTATGTTTTGCCTGTATGTATGTGTGATGGTGTGGGATCCTCTGAACTGGAGTTTTAGACAATTTTAAGAGCAGCCAGTGTCCCTAAGCACTGAAGCATCTCTCCAGCCCTCTTTTTAAAAAATTTTAATTATTTGTATGTACATTTGGTGTTTGGCATACATACATTTCTAAGTGAAAGAGTTGGATCCACTGGAATTTGTGTTACAGACCAGACAATTGTGAGCTGCCATGTGGGTGCTGGGAATTGAACCAGGGACCTCTAGAAGAGCAACCAATGCTCTTAACCACTGAGCCATCTGTCCAGCCCCATAACGTGTTTTCTTAAATATCAAATGCTTCCTAATTTTTAAGTTGCCTTGTGGTCTATGCCTACACTTGCTATGAATACTTGGGAGGCGTCTATCTGGCCAGGGTGTCTTTTGTTTTTTTGAGACAGGATTTCTCTGTGTAGTTTTGGCTGTCCTGGACTCACTTTGTAGACCAGGCTGGCCTCAAACTTGCAGTGATCCACCTGCCTCTGCCTCGAGTGCTGGGATTAAAGGTGTGTGCCACCAGCCGGGCGTGGTGGCGCACGCCTTTAATCCCAGCACTTGGGAGGCAGAGGCAGGTGGATCGCTGTGAGTTCGAGGCCAGCCTGGTCTACAAAGCAAGTTCAGGACAGCCAAGGCTACACAGAGAAACCCTGTCTCAAAAACAAACAAACAAAAAGAGGTGTGTGCCACCATACCCGGCTTGTTTGGCTTTTTGAGCTCTAGCTGTCCCTCACTCGCTTTTCAGACCAGGCTGGCCTTGAACTCATTGATCCGCCTGCCTCTGCCCCTGAGTGCTGGGACTACAGGCCTGTGCTACCACACCAGCTGGCCAGGGTGTCTTAAGAGGCCCGATGACATTGTGATGGAAAATGTTTTTGTTTTTCGGTGCTGGATAATGAAACCACAGTCCTTGGTTTAGGACAAATGTTTAAAGACTTCAGAAACACTGTAACATTATTGGAAAGTCTTGCCAAAACAAAGGTTATACACTTGTCTAACTTGAGGGAATCTGAATGAAAATGGTAAGAATGGTATGCCACTGAGTGGTGCTGACTCTTTTTGACTGTTTTGTTGTCCTTTATTCCAATGTTTTTCTATGAGGCAAATGAGAAATACTAGTAAAAATTTAAAGTCAGAAAATGACAGGATCTTGACATAAAAAGTATGGGTCAATAACCCAGCAAGTAAGGCCCAATTCAGGAAGACAAAATCCTAAGCACTGATTTCCTCTGAAAGCAGTAACTAGTCAATAGTATCTGGCGTTGGTTCCTACCACAGTGTAGCAAGCACTTATTTTCAACATTATACCCTGTTCTTCTCTAGAAATGAACACCTGGGACGTTAGTTGTCTCTTACAATTTCATCCATACCATGCCACTGAAGTAAGGATGCCTTGCATACCCTATCACACTTTAAAAACTGAGGATGGTTACTAAAAAGAGGCCTTGCATTGCACATAATCAAATGACATCAACTATGTCAAATAAGCCAAAACCTGGTCCAGTTCAAGGCCAGCAGGGCAACAAAGTAAGACTATCTCACGAACATCAATGCAATACTTAATGTACTTTACCATGAATTCTGCTTAAAGTCTTACTAAAACAGGGATCCTGCCCAGATAACTGTTAAGTGATCTTTCTGAAAGCATTGTGTAGAAATGATTCACTAGACAGTGTGACATAGAATCACCAGGTGTGAATAACAGGCATCATACCCTTCACACTAGTGGAAAACAGTCCAAAGATGGCTTAAAGTTTAAAATGGGCTAGCAAAATGGCTCAGTAGGTAAAACTGTCAAGTCCAACGACCTGAGTTGGATCCCTGAGACCTATAAAGAACTGACTCCTACAAGTTTTCTTAAAAACAAACGAGAACAAGAACAAACCCCAAAAGTGTGAAGCTAGGGAGTGCTACACTGGTACTTTGACTTTTGAGTATGGACAAAACAATACCCAAATCACCCCCCAAAAAACCCAAAACAACCCCCCCAAAACAAAACAAAAAAACAAAGTACCAAAAACAAACAAACACAGAACAACGTTAAAAACCCAGAGGTCAAAATGCTAAGACTTTAGAGAAAACAAGATCACAACTGAATAGAATGTATAGACTTTGGTTTTTCTGAGAGCAAAGATAGTCCCTTTGGAACTGTTTGCAGGTCACTATATTGGCTTTCTTGTACAAAGATCTCTCACCTGCTTACATGGGAAGTGAAAACACTTCACATAATAAACTTTGAATCCAAAGTTCTAAATCTCAGTTCTAATATTTCTGACCCATTTCTTACTGTATTAAAATAAGCTTTAAAAACAAAACAAAACAACAACAACAAAAAATAAAATAAAAAGACCGAAACATTTGAACTTAGAATTTTTATCCTATTATTTTGGAAACAAGGTTGCTCTGTGTAGTTCTGGCTAGCCTAGACTATGTAGACCAGGCTGGCCTCAAACTCACAAAGATCCCCCTGCTTCTGCCACCTGGGTGCTGGGATAAAAGGCATGCAACCATGCCCAGTCAATATTTTTATGAACAAAAGAGAATGTAGCACCCACTTAGCACTGTACTATCTCAAAAATCTGAATGCAGGATAATTAAAAATGACTCAAAACAGGCACCGAAGTTGGCAAAAATCAGTGATATATTTTTCCATTGGGATGAAGCACTACAAGTGTCTACAGAATACTACTGGCTTTGTGCAAGCAGCTATGCCAGAGGCCCGGTTTTGTTTTGGTACCTGAGGGTGTGCAGTGCCACTCTGTATACAATCTTTTGGGGTTAGTGCCAAGGGATAGGTGAAAGTGATGAACTCAAATCTAAACTGTTCTAAATTGTAGTGTAATGCCCTTTAAATGAAATCTAAAGTCATCTGTCATGTAATCATGCTCAATGAAGTCTCTGGATAAATTAATACTATGGCACAACTTTTAGATTATCGTAACAACAAAGTAAAAGCGCATGGAAGCACTGAGAAGTAGTGGGGTTTTGTTGTTGCTGGTGAATTTTCTACTACTGGCATGATTCCCCATATATTTTTTTTGGTTTAATCTGGCAGTGTTTTGAGCATTGTTACTGAAGTCTGAGATAGTCAAGCCATTTACTCTGCCACCTGCTTTCTCACTGTTGGAACAACTAGGAAGTAACACACATTTTTGCCGTTGCATATTAGAAAGCTGCCCCTCCCCCAAAAAGGAAGAGAAGCGACAACACACAGTACACCTGCTTCAGGAACAGTGGTGTGCATGCAGGTCCTGGAGAGCTGCTGTTCACACCTCACTTGTCTGTCAACTGCCTTTGCTCCACTCCAAAACTAGGTGTTTCCACCAGAAAAGTCTGAATCATTACTGCAGCCACAGGTTTCAAACAACTTGTATCTGAGTTTGCTTTCAGTAACTTCCTCCGAGATAGCAGACATTTAAATTATACTCAGAACACTGTATTTTCTAAAATTCTGGTACCCTCAAAACGAGGATTAAGAAGTTATTTAGAATACATTCTTTCATGGAACTTTTACCAATTAACATATTACCCTTCTTTTAAAAACAAAGAAGTTAACGAACTCCAGGACCGAGCACACTGGCTGGCTCTACAGAGCTGCAAGTCGGGCCATGTGTGCCACCCTTTGGAAGTGGCTCCCATGAGCTGGACTGTAGCGTCTGGGGCTGTGCAGGCCAGAGGAGGAGGAGGTGTGGCCAGGCTTACTGGGGCTGCTACCAGCTGGACTGCATCGTCCTGAGCAGCAGCCATGATCCAACAGCTCACTTGTGAACTTCTCTTTCAGTGCAGGACTTGGCCAACTACAGAAACCGAAAAGAAATCTGTTACCACAGAAAGGCACATCTAATGAGCAGAGATTTAACAACAGAACAAAGGATGTAGGCATGACACCTATCTTACAGAAGGGAGATACTTACATATCTCAAATCTGAAGACTTCACACACAACATATGTTGCTCCAGCTACACTGCCACCCCCGGTATGGTTTGCCAGGAGCAAGCCTGCCCTACTTTTGCACTCAATGAACACCTGCCTTTGTGATCACAACTACCTGGACACACAGCCAGGCTTTGTCACCATGAGAATGCATGATAACCCTGCCAGTCTCTGCACTCTGATGCTCTCCTAGTACGTACCTCTGTCTGTCTGAGGATGAGTAGCACAGGACAGTACTTTTCCACCTGTGGACAGCTGGGTACAGACCAGGGTCAACATCCACACACTCAAGAGCTGCTAAGACATCTCGATCTAGTTTTGATGGCTCCTCTCTAAAATGTAGAACAGAAGAGATTAAGAAAAGGCAGAAACACTGAATAAAAATAAAGACTTTTAAGGTATTGTATGTTTAACTCAAGAACCAATCTGGAGGGATTAGAGAGATGGCTCAGCAGCTAAGGGGTGCATCCTGGTCTTAAGACTGGAGTTTGGTTTGTAGCATCCATGTTGGGAACTTACATGCACAAAATAAAATAAATGAAGCAAACAAACAAACTAGTCTGGTCTGAGCATATCAGCCACTAAACCATCCAAGTTTCAGAAAGCCTAAACTGGAGGGGCCAAAGCTGGTATGTAGGGCCAGTCAGGGTAAGTGCAGTAGGGGAGTTTAAAGAACTTTAAAAGATGCCAGTTCAGTCTTCCATGGCAGTATCATGTGCCCTTATGGTTTTGAGTCTTAAACAGGACAGATTAAATCATTGTGTTGGCACATCATTATTGACACTGGATTAGCACAGTTCAGATAGAAGACCTCAAGGACATTTAAAAAACTACACACTTGTGGGCTGGAGAGATGGCTCAGAGGTTAAGAGCACCGACTGCTCTTCCAGAGGTCCTAAGTTCAATACCCAGCAACCACATGGCTCACAACCATCTATCATGTAATCTGACACCCTCTTCTGACCGGAAGGTGTACATGCAGGCAGAGCTCTGTATACATAATAATAAATAAATAAATCTTTAAAAAAACAAAAAACAAACAACTACACACTCAGCTAGGTGCCTTAGGCGCACACCTGTAATCCCAGAACTCTAGGAGGCAGAGGCAGGTGGATCTCTGTGAGTTTGAGGCCAGCCTGGTCTACAAAGTGAGTCCAGGACAGCCAGAGCTATACAGAGAAACCCTGTCTCAAAACAAACAAATAAACAAACACACAACCGCCCCTACCCCCACCTAACACTTGTTACAGTGCTGTAACTTACCCAGAAAGGAAGAGCCTCCTGTTGGAATTTCCTGTGGTAGATGAGGACACAGGTTCCTGACCAGCCTGAATCCCAAGTTGGGGGCTGCTGGAGCCCAAAGACATTTCAGCCATTGCCTCTGACACCTCATTGTTGGACCTGATTTGGTTTTCAAGTCTTGTTACTGCAGGAGGAGGTGACAGCAAGTCACTTCCTGCTGCATCCTTTCTTGAAGCCAGTATCTTATTCTCTGGTTTCCTATTTTTATTTGGTGTCTCAAAAGGGCTCTCTCCTGGACTCTGCAAATTCAGTTTATCAAACTCGAGAGTCAAACTAGAAACAGGCGGTGGATGGGCCTCCTCCCCACTGGTTGCCTCTAGTCCTCTTCCACCTGTGGTCTTGTTGTTCAGAGGATGATAAAACCCATTTCTGCTGTTGTGGGGACAAGATCCAGCGGAGGCTTCTTCAGGGTCCACCTTCTGGCCCAAGGAAAGCGAACTGTAGTCAGAGTTTTGGGATTTATCGATTGTGGGCGGACTCTGACTTGGAACTGTATTTTGCTGATTTTTTATTTCTTCCAAGCTGATGTCATCGTCCCCATCTAGAAATGCTCCTACAGAGATGGAATTGCTGTACTTCTTCTCACTGCCTGTGAGGACAGCAAAGCAGCATGTTAGTGTGCAGGGTGGAGCTGGAGGGAGCCTTTACTCAATGGAAACCCTGCAACTCAAGCAAGAAAGGACCAATTCAAAAACAGATCAGGTTTGGGTTTTGTTTGTTTGTTTGTTTGTTTGGTTTTTCAAGACAGGGTTTCTCTGTGTAGCCTTGGCTGTCCTGGACTTGCTTTGTGGACCAGGCTGGCCTTGAACGTACAGCGATCCGCCTGCCTCTGCCTCCCGAGTGCTGGGATTAAAGGCGCGTACTACCACGCCCGGCTCCAGATCAGGTTTTAAGACAAGGGCCTTGTGGCCAGTTTCCCACAAACTGACTTGATAAGGTTCTAGAAATACTGTGTAAAAGGAGCCCATGAAAAACTGCTTCATGTCTCTATCCTGCAAATGACACCAACAACCTGAGAGGCCACTATGTAACTGCATCCATGGTACTCTTGAATATTAAGTGCGTACAGTGTCATTAAACAACAGGTTCAGAGCATATAAAGACACATCCTGGCACTAACGCAGCCTGGTGCATAGCCTTCATTCCAGCATCAGTCTCCATATTCAAGGCTGCTTCTCAGAGTTGCTTTTTATTTAGTATTATGTATGAATATGTACACAGTGTGGGTCAACAGGCTTCTGCGCCAAGTGCCTCTATCTCTAAGCCATCTCAAAGAACCAATCTGTTTCTTTTTACATGGTGTTTATATTTTCCCTCCTTCCCCACATTGTTCCAGGGAATTTAATTTGCATAGTAAATACTTTATAGGCCAATGGTTCAATTTTAATTTAGAAAGCTTTAAATTATACTTACTTCTAATTTCTATTTTGGGAGACCCAAAGCTCTAGTCATTATAAAGTTTATACTTGGCTTTAAATTTTCTGATCTCCCTTCTCCACCTCTCAAATGTTAACATTTTAGGCACTACTATACTTAGCTAAAATTATCTTTAGTTTGATCCATCTAAACACTTAGTTTTATTTCTGATTTAATGAAAGCTTTTCTGAGGTAAGAGTAAAGTGGTGCTAGAGCAACAGCAGCCCTGAGCCACTTCTCCAGGGAGGGGGGTGGTCTGTGTGGAAGACCAGAAGCTCAAGGAGAGGCTATGGCGAAGCCCCCGGCTCTTACCGCCCCTTTCCAGTGTGTGTTCAAATTTACTAGTTTTTTGTTTCACTTTAGGGTTGGGTGCCCTCCTCCTCCCCCCCAGACAGGGTTTCTCTATGTTATCTTGGCCGTCCTGGACTCTCTTTGGAGACCAGGCTGGCCTCAGAACTCTCAGAGCTCCACCTGCCTCTGCTCCCCTGAGTGCTGGGATTAAGGGAGTGCAGCACCACGCCCGGCTCACTTTAGTTTTTTTTTTTTTAATTACAAAAATGACATATGCTAGTTGTAAAACATCTGGAAAACTTTCAAATGAGATGCAACTCTAATGTCACCATAACCATCTTAGTATTTTGAAAATTAATATTGTACAAATATACTTAAAATCAATGATACAGTTTTCTTCCCCGTAACTGTTCACATTGTTTCACATCACTCATCGTAACTGTTTACATCACTCACTACTGTTTAAAGCATGATTTTTCTGTGTAAGGATGGACCATTTCCTCAGCCTTGCTTAAACACCTGCACAGACACTGGGTTATGCAAACTGCCAGCCAGTGCCTGGATAGCACACTTACCGCCTGTGGACCTCTCCACACTGAGATCTTACAATCATGGCTTAGGGAGTTTTAAGGTGTTTCTCTGAAAAATTTTTTTTTTTTGCCGGGCAGTGGTGGCGCACGTCTTTAATCCCAGCACTTGGGAGGCAGAGGCAGATGGATCTCTGAGTTTGAGACCAGCCTGGTCTACAAAGCCAGTCCAAGACAGCCAGGGCTACACAAAGAAACCCTGTCTTGAAAAACAACAAAACAAAACTTTAAACTCTATTTTATTTATGTGTATGTTTTGCCTGCTTGTGTGTTATGTGCAGTTCGTGTGTGCCCGATGCCAGCAGAGGTAGAGAGAGGGTGTGGGATCCTCTGGAGCTGGAGTTATAGACAGTAGTCAATCACCATGTATGTGGGTGCTAGGAACTGGTTTTGGGTCCTCTCCAAGAGCGGTATTTTTAGCCTCAGAGCCATTACAGGTATTTCTTTCATTCTAGTGAGATACATGTGGGGTTTTTGTTTTTCAGGACAGGGTTTCTCTGTGTAGCCTTGGCTGTTCTGGACTCACTTTATAGACCAGGCTGGCCTTGAATTCACAGTAATCTGCTGACCTCTGCCTCTCAGAGTGCTGTGATTACAGGCATGCGCCACCATGCCCAGCTGTGATTCTGAATTTTTATATACTACCCCATGCATACAATACAGCTCATACACCTGCATATACATATGGGTGTTCAGACACAGAGCCTGCTGTGATGCCCTGTTTTTGTTTAACACAACTATATGCACATTTTTGGACATCAGTTTAAGAAAAAGATGTTTTTATAGTTAAAACACATAAAAGAAGAAAAGAGAAACTCACAGACACCTCAGATCTACACTTGCTTACCAAAAACCGAGGCTGTGTCCTGAAGGCAGCCTTCCTTTTCTGCTGTTTCCTGCTGAGCCTTTTTGCTTTTCTCCTGCTGGACAAGGTACTCCTCTAGTCTTTGCAAGCCTTCCTGGGAAGACAGATCAACAAAACATCCCAGAAACTCCCAGTATTCAACCCAGGGATACCCCAGCTCATGAGCTAGCTCCCTGTAAGAAATAAAACACAAGTAACCAATTGAGAGAATAGAAACAAAGCCAAATCTCCCCAAAACCTGAATACATAGAAAATAGCACTTAAGTGCCCAAACTAATTTTGGCTATTTTACTTTACCCCAAACTTGGACATTTTCTAATGCTCCCCTAATGGTTAGATCCTGCAGTGTCTTTTGAGAAGTTACACTGTAACGTAACAAGTGACTCACTCATCAAAGAAGCCCAGGGGGACAGTCATACCAAATTCACAGCAAAAAAGTCACACACAAATCTCCCTAATACATGCCTTTGTTTTGGCCAAGTACATAAAGCTTTAGAGGTCTGTGGCAGGTTCAAATTGGGCACATACTTTGAAAAGACTCTAAGAGCTCCTAGTAATTCCTTCGGGGAACTATTATGCTTCAGTATTCATACTTAGTTTTGTTTTGTTTTTTTTTCGAGACAGGGTTTCTCTGTGTAGCCTTGGCTGTCCTGGACTCACTTTGTAGACCAGGCTGGCCTCGAACTCACAGCGATCCGCCTGCCTCTGCCTCCCAAGTGCTGGGATTATAGGCGTGCGCCACCACCGCCTGGCCCCATACTTAGTTTTAAAAGATCATCTATCCACATCACCCAGCACCCTTTGCTCAGCCTGTCAGTCATGGCCCTACAAATACCTTCCCACTCTCTCGATGCCTCGTTCTGCGTCAGACTTTCTGATGCTGTGGAAGAGGCCTGCTTTCTTCCGAGGTGGAGTTTTCCAGAGCTTTCTAAAATCTTCTGCCTGGAAGAAAAAGTTTCAAGATAGGCTGTGCTTCATGCAGCTCACTTAAGACTTAGAACCACCAACAGCACAAATCCAATGGCTTTCTACCATCTTACAGATTCTGCAGCCACTTCTACATACAGCCAAGAGAGAGATAGCATGACCTCATGGGATCTGGGGAAGGTGAATTGGTTGTGTGACTTTTCCTAGGTAGCTGTTTGTTTATAACTCTTCAGGAAAAGTGATACAAGGAAGAGCTATCTTTCTGTACTGGCTCATGTTGATGGTCAGATCTGGCCCAGGATGGCCCAAGTATGAGGCCTCCCCCTAAGGACAACAGGTACTGCCCACCTGCCAACTCACTGGTATATATATCCCATTTTCCTTTACATATAAAAAGAAAGCTGAGAGCTGGATGGTTGGTTGTGGTGCACGCCTTTCATCCCAGCACTCGGGAGACAGAGGCAGGTGGATCTCTGTGAGTTTGAGGCCAGCCTGATCTACAAAGCGAGTCCAGGACAGGCAAGGCTACACAGAGAAGCCCTGTCTCAAAAAAAAAAAAAAAAAGAAAGAAAAAAGAAAAAAAAGAGATAAAAGAAAGCTTATGTCAGTCCCTCCTGAGTAATTCACACTTGAATTTTATGTTTAATGTAACTCATTTATCAGAGTGACGAATCACCTACCATGCTAACAAGGCACATAAAGCAGCTCATTGGATCCCAACTATCTCACGTCATTTTGGAAACATTTCCATTCTTTTCTTGGGGTGGGGGGGAGGAAGGGGTTTGGTTTTTTGGTTTTTAGAGACAGGGTTTCTATGTGTAGCCTTGGCTGTCCTGGACTCGCTGTGTAGACCAGGCTGGCCTCGAACTCACAGCGATCCACCTGCCTCTGCTTCCCTGGGTGCTGGGATTACAGGTGTGTACTTGGCGCTGGGCAGCATTTCCATTCTTACGAATTATTTAGAAAGTTGTTTTGTGGTAAGATCTCACTATGTATACAGCCCAGTATCAAATTGTGATACTCCTGCCTCAGCCTCCTAAGAAGCTGGAATTACAGCATGTGCCACCATGACCAGCTTATGTAGAAGTTTTAAATAATAGCTTATGCACATCGGTGAGGTATTTTGCTGTGGGAAGCTGTCAATTGTAAATCTGGGATAAAGGCGTGTAGAATCTGTGATCCAGCAACTCCATCATTATAAATTTACTGACCGTCTCATATGTGAGCAGAGCTCAACTGGCTTTTGCCTCAAAAAGTGGTGACAGGAACTCAGGAACATGAGGGAAGATGTAGGAGCTCCAGGTATAAAAAGTTTAGTGTGGAATTGGAATTTGCAAATGTGGAGCTCCTTCCTAAGCACAAAGGGTGGTAAGGGACAGAAAAGGCTTGCCCAGGAAAACATTACTACATCGAGAGACCTGGGCTTCCGATACACCTTCCCTGGCCACATCAACAACAAAACAAACACTCCAAGGCCTCAATACCACTTCATCAGCGGTGCTCTCAGAGCAAGATGACCTTAGGCTTCTATGAGAACAGGTCAGAGCACCAAACCCTAAAATGTAGACATAGCTAGGGCAGTTTCTGAAACTCACTCCCTGACCTCTCACCTTGGATGGGCTCAGAGGCCCCACAAAAGCTCTCAGTGTCATCACAGGATCTCGGGGGCTACTTCGACAGTGGTCAGCATTTGAGGCCTCAGCTCTCTGGTCTGAGGACCACAGCTCCCCGATGACAGGAGAAGAAGTGTCTTCTGCTCTCAGAAGTGGCACATAGTAATGACCTGAAGAGATAAATGTTAGCAAAAGCTTCTACTTACCTGGTCTGAGTCAGGGTCTAGGAGAACATCAAGGAAAACAGTGACAGAAGGGACCAGGCAATTGGTCCCTTGGGGACCAAGACCAATTTGTGCCAGCAACTAAGTGAGCCTCATCTCCATTCTCTACTTAAGCAGGGTTTTTGTTTGTTTTTTTCTGCTCTTCCAGAGGCCCTGAGTTTAATTCCAGGCAACAACATGGTGGCTCACAACCATTTATAATGTGATCTGATGCCCTCTTCTGGCCTGCAGGTGTACATGTGGGCAGAGCACTCATACACATAAAATAAATAAATCTTTAAAAAAAAAAAGAAAATAAATCAAGGTCATCTTGAGCTTAGTCAGTTTGAGACCAGCTTGGGCTACAGAGATTCTATATTAAAAACAAAACAAAACAAAACAAAACAAAGCGGGTGATGGAGTTAGAGCTTAGCAGTTAAGAGAATATGCTGTGTTGGCAAAGTACCAGGGTTTGGTTCCCCACATCCACATGAAGACTCACAACTGTCTAACCCTAATTACCTACTCTGTGGTAGTCCAGTTGTACACTGAATCCAACACCCTCTTCTCTTTGTGGGTTCCAGGTATGTACATCACACACACACACACACACACACACACACACACACACACACACACACACACACAAACATTCATGCACATACAGTAAGTTTTTTTTTAACCAGGAAACTAGTTGGGCATGGTGGCACACGCCTTTAACCCCAGGACTCTGGAAGCAAAAGCAGGCCAATCTCTGTGAGTTTGAGGCCAGCAGGTCTACAGAGTGAGTCCTGTGACAACCAGGCCTACATGGTGTGACCTTGTCTCTAAACAAATCAACCAGGGAAATGTATTTCAGTATCTGAGATTGTGACTGATTCCATGTATGTGGAGGTTTTCCTAAATGGCAGATTTCTATCCCCTCTCCACTTCCTGGACTTTGAAATAATGGCTCTCTTCTGGAAAGTATACAACAAGACTCACATATAACCTACCTATTCATAAAGTAAGGTTTACTTTCTTTTGAATAGTCAAGTCCTTTAAATTTTTAGAGTGTGTGGGAGCTGGAGAGATGGCTCAGTGGTTCAGAACATTCACTGGCTGCTCTTCCAGAGGACACGGGTTCAGTTCCCAACACTCACATGGCAGCTCACAATGTCTATAACTCCAGTGTCAGGGGATATGCCACGCTCACACACACATACATTCAGTCAAAAGACCAATGCTTATACATAAAGTTAAAAAATTTTTTGGAGTGTGTGTGTGTGTGTGTCTTTGTATACTAAAATGTCCCAGGAAAATACTTTACCACTGAACGATGTTAAGCTTGTACATAAAGGGCTGTGAGGTAGATCAGAGGTGGAGGACTCCAGCATGTTTGAGGCCCTGAGTTCAATCCTCAGTATAACACTGCATCAACAAAACTGGATCCAACCCTCAATGGTCTTGTGTCTATCTTTTTTATCGTATTCATTTTCTTAAAATGTTGTGTGTTCTCTCCCTCCATTTATGCAAGTTTCTTCTGTATGACGGGGCAGGTGCAGCAGTGCCGCCAGTTCTGCAGTATGCTCCCTGAAGCAGTGAGTCTACATGTGAGAGCCTCTCCAAGGCGAACACTGAAGCTCTGGTCTGGGTTTTAATGACCCTCTGCAGGAAACAGGGAAGGTGTGCAAAACTCCACAAGGCTGAGTAACAAAAAGGAACACGGATGCAGAAGTGCCATGTTTACTCCAGGAAAAAGCTAGGTGACCAGATCTTAGCGGTGATCAAATTATATGATCACAAGTAAAAGAAGTACCAGCATGAAGTGTAACTAATTACATATTGCAGTATTCCTGGCAATTTAACTGTGTTTAGTAACACAACTGGAGCCTCCGACAAGTGCCAGATAGCCCAAGAGATGCCTCTGCCACCTCTACCACACTCTGGGATCAGAGTACAATAAGAAGCCAGATAATCTTAGATTGGGAGTTAGTGCCCATTTCTACAAAATGTCAGATATCTAGGCTACAGGGACTCTGACCTGAGAAAATGCCCAGAGAACTGCTGGGCCATGACCATGACTATACACAGCTAAGAAGGAAAAGAAGACAAAACAGGTCAGAGAACTCCAGTTTTACTCAGTCAGCACAAGAAACAAACTGGGTAGAGACAGTGGGAAAAGCACTCATGCATCTTCAGGGATGCACTGAGAACAATACAGTAGGACAGTCTCTCCCGAAACTAACCTTCCCCCACAGCTGAAAGGAAAGAAGTGTGCCAGCCTCCCAGACCTTAGCACACCGATGGAGCACCACTCAGGCCATAACACTCAGCACACAGCCAGCACCACCTGCCAAGATGAAAGACCAGTTCAGACCAGTCCATCTAAGTCTGCAGTTCTGAGAAAGTTTCTAAATATACTAATTTATTATTATTTTTTTTAGCTTCTGTAGTTCTGCCTTTAGCTAACTGTACTGGTTAACTGAAATATGTCAACCAAGGATATGGGTTCTTGTGCTTCAAAGCTCACCCCGAGAAAGGCTTGGGGCTACACTGGGTTTCAGCCCTCTCTAGTGAGAAGTGATCAGAGAAACAGGCCTCAGAGATGGAGTGAGTCGCTGAGCAGCAATCAAGTAAAAGAGACCCTAAAATTAGAACAACAACAAGTGGTATGAAATCAGGCAAGGAGGTGCAGTAATCAGGAAAAACAATGGATGATTTCAAAAGGTTCCGAGGGAAGTTCACAGCACGATTTTTTCAGAACCTGGGAAAGCAGATAACCCTCGGCTGTGCTCCCCAGGGGCACTAATCAGGGCCTCTTGCAAAGGGCCTTCCATGCCAGGCACTAAATCCACAACTCACCCATTAAGTGTTCTCTAATCCTTTCTTTCAGCTCTACGGACTTGTTTTTGCTTCTTTCACATATTACCTATTTAAACAAAACAGACAAAGTGAGCATTCTAAATATTACTATATTACATTTCCTACCAAATAGAATAGTATCTTTAAAAAATGGTGTTGCTTATTATATGCACGTTTATATGTTGTGTGCGTGTGGAGTTAGGTGCAGATGCCCCAGAGGTCAGTCAGAGGAGGGTGTTGGAGCTGGGGTTGCAGGCAGCTGTAGGTCCTCCAACCCGGATGTTGGAAATAGAAATCCAGTCTTCTGCAAGAACAGTAAATGTTGTTGTTTTTAAAGACAGGGTTTCTCTGTGTAGCCCTCCCTGGCTGTCCTCAAACTCAGAGATCCATCTGCTTCAGCCTCTTGAGTGCTAGGATTAAAGGCATGAGCCCCACCTTGCTACCACCCCACCCAGCAAACTTCTTACCCACTGAGCTTCTCTCTCTAGCCCCAGAATTGTCTTAATGCTCAAGATGTCGCAAAACTCACACTCAGAAAACCCATGCTAGAGGGCTAGAAAGACGGTTTAGTAGCCAAGAGCAGTGGATGATCTTTCAGAGGACCTGGCTTTAAATTTTAGCCCTGACATAGCAGCTCACAGCTCTCTGCATTTCCAGTTTCAGGGGGTCTTACAATCTCTTTTAGCCTCCATAGGTACAGGCATGCATGTAGTGCAGACATATATACACAGGCAAAGCACATAAAAATAAATAAGATCCTGGGTAATAACAACAGTACTAATATGTTAGAAAGAAGAGAAAATCAATTACTTTCCAACAAAACCAGAACAAAACGACAACAGAAATTCCCATAAATTATCACCTTGTGAAATAAACTACAACTGTGGACTCAGTTTCAGAAGGCTTACTTAGTGTATCTGAGACAAGAGGCGCTGTTGTGGCATATATGCATACACAGTAGCCATAAGTTTAGAATGGCCATCAAAAATCATTTTATAAAAATACAGATCAGGTCGGAGAGATGGCTCAGAGGTTAAGAGCACAGGCTGCTCTTCCAGAAGTCCTGAGTTCAATTCCTAGCAACCACATGGTGCCTCACAACCATCTATAGTGTGATTTAATGCCCTCTTCTGGCCTGCAGGTGTACATGGAGGCAGAGCACTGTATATGTAATAAAGAAAGAAATCTTTTTAAAAAATACAGAGAAAACTGTATTTCTCTGTAGTAAATTTTTATTGTTTTTTTTTTCTTTCTTCTTTCTTCCACTCCCCAATACCAAGGGGTTATGCATATTAGGCAAGTTGTCTACCAACTGGGCTACGTGAGTGCTACTAAATGTAATGGTCGCCAAGGAAGGGGCCTGACACACATTCTCACCAAAAAAAGAAAAGATAAAAAGAAAAAAGAAATGTCCTTTAGGTTTTATTTCTCGAAAATAATAGATCTAAAAGCCGGGCGTGGTGGCGCACGCCTTTAATCCCAGCACTCGGGAGGCAGAGGTGGGTGGATCGCTGTGAGTTTGAGACCAGCCTGGTCTACAAAGTGAGTCCAGGACGGCCAAGGCTACACAGAGACCCTGTCTCGAAAAACAAAAAAACCAAAAAAACAAAAAAAAGAGGAAAATAATAGATGTAGGTCAGCTAGCAGTATACAATGCCTGACCCTTCATTAGCATTCTGGTTCTTATTAGATCCAAGTCTGTCTTTATGTCACAGGTACAGCATGCTCTGTAGCTGCACGAGGCCTGACTGGAACAGCATGGGTGTGGCTCCTGATCCGCTATAGGGTTAGCTGAACATATAAAGCTATTTCAGCCTCACACTCATGTCATTACCACCACTAAGTCACCACTAACTGCCGTCAGGGTCTCTGCCACCATCACTACCCGTAACCATCGTGACCACCCACTCACTTCTTCTTTGACTGTGGTTGGCTACTGCTGATGGCCACTTTCAGAGAAATCAACTCACCAAGGCTAGCTTAGCTCATTCCCACTGCGCTCTACAAACACACAGCTTTCACAAAGCACATCACGCTCAGCAGTCAGCACTCGACATGTGCCCCACAGGGCACTGCTACAGCCACAGAATGCAAATTTACATATTTCAGTTTCTAACACAAGACAATGATTGCAATTTAAAAATTACTTACATCTTCAGGTGTTTTACCATATTTATTCTTTGGGTTTTTCACAATCAAAGGGTGTGAAGAAAGCACATTGACTACATCCACATTTCCAAACTTACAAGCAAAATGTAATGGTGTCTCAAAGCCCTAAAAAAGGCAAGAAGCACAATTGCTCACTCACATTACTAACATGGTTGTTCTACAGTAAAAGCAGCTATTCACTTAAAACAGTGGTTTTCACGCTTCCTAACCCTGTGACCCTCTGATACAGTTCTTCATGTGGTGACCCCAACCATGGAATTACTTTAATTGCTACTTTTTTTTTTGTTTTTTGTTTTTCGAGACAGGGTCTCTCTGTGTAGCCTTGGCCGTCCTGGACTCACTTTGTAGACCAGGCTGGCCTCGAACTCACAGCGATCCACCTGCCTCTGCCTCCCGAGTGCTGGGATTAAAGGCGTGCGCTACCACGCCCGGCTTTTAATTGCTACTCTTATGAACCATAATGTAAACATCTGTTTTCCAATGGTCTTCCGTGACCCCTGAAAAAGGGTCATTCAACCCCCTAAAGAGTTGTGACCCACAGGTTGAGAACCATGGATTTAAAAGAAACTCACCAGGCTGGCCACCAAGCCTGACAACCCGAGTTCAATCCCTGGTAGGAAAAAGAGAACTGTATCCTGTGACATATACCCCCACCCCAGCACACACACTAAATAAATTAATACGTAGCAAGAAACGCGTTTTGAACTAGGGTCTCACTATGTAGCCCTAGCTGGCTTGGAACTCCATATGCAGACCTTGCTAGCCTTAAACTGAGATCCTGCCAGCCTCTGCCATCTGAGTGCTGGAATTAAAGTTTGAGACTACCTCAAACCATATCTGGCAGTAAGTTTTGTTTTGTGTTGTTTTAACAGAAAGTAATAAAGTCTCAGACCTGTGTGACAACATTTGACCAGTGAAAGCAGAAGGATCAGAAATGAAAGTCATTCTTAGCTAGGGAGTTAGTTGAGACCAGCTTCAGTTACATAAGGCAAAGGCTGGAGAGACGGCTCAGCAGTTAAGAGCACTGGCTGCTCTTCCAGAGGACCCAGGCTAATTCTCAGCACCCACCCTGTTCCAGGGGATCTAACAGGGCTGCAGGCACAAGCTCCTTTCCCTGTTGAGCCATCTTACCAAGATTTTTTTTTTCTTAGTGGTGCTAAGGATCAAACAGAGCCTTATACATGCTAGGTAAACACTTTTTTTTTTTTCTTTTTCAAGACAGGGTTTCTCTGCATAGCCTTGGCTGTCCTGGATTCACTTTGTAGATCAGGCTGGCCTCGAACGAACTCACAGTGATCCGCCAGCTTCTGCCTTCCAAGTGCTGGGATTAAAGGTGTGCGCCACCACGCCTGGCTTAGGTAAACACTTAACAAAAGTCTCTGCTCTGTCTATGCTTTATGGTATTCTTCCCAGCCACGCCCTAACTGGCCCCTTTCTTGACAGAACCCAGCCCACTGCCTAGAGCACTCCATCTAGTTATTAGTCATAACCCTTAGAGCAAGCTGAGCAAGGAAAAATACAAAATGCACTGTTTAAACAGAAAAAGAGCACTAGGAAGTGCCAACTCTAGTGCTCAAGGAGATAAAAAAATCTTAAACAACAACACCTGATCCTAAATAGAATAAAGAGCAAGAGCCCCCCTGGCCTCCCTTGCCCCCCCCCCCCCAGTTAAGTTCCCAATTTGTGAAAAGAAATTAAGGAAAAGCTTTAATTCCAGTACCACTCAGGAGGCAGAGGCAGGCAAATCTCTTGAGTTTGAGGCCAGCCTGGTCTAAAGAGCAAGTTCTAGGACAGCTAAGCTTGGGCAGTAAGGAGACCATCAAAACCAGAAACCCTGTCTTGAGAAACCAAAAACTAGGGTCTAGAGAGACGGCTCAGAGGTTAAGAGCACTGGCTGCTCTTCCAGAGGTCCTGAGTTCAATTCCCATCAGCCGCATGGTGGCTCACAACCATCTATGTAATCTGATGCCCTCTTTTGGCCTGCAGGTGCACATGCCAATAGAGCACTCATAGACATAAAATAAATAAGGAAAAGAAAAACCAACCAACAACCAAACAAAACTACAAAGCTGGTGGAAATGTCTTTGAATGAGGGCCATGTTCCAGGCCCAGCAAGCACAAGAACCTGGCAGGTTTGGCTACGTGGCTCTGGCTTTAGAGTAAGGAAGTGGTTGTGGAATCTTCCTTTAGTGCTCCGCTGCTGAGGCCAGGCATAGGGCAGGAGTGTCCCTGCATGGAGGCACAAAGAAGCCATTTCGTCACACTGTGAAGATGAAGCCTGGATTACCTTGGAGACCCCAAGATTTTAGAGCTCCCAGAGTCCTGGGATACCTGCCAAGGAGAGCTGCAGAGCAGGTGTGGAACCAGCCTGGGAAAGAGACCAGTGTGCTGGAGTCAACAAAGCTGAATGGAACTGGAGATTGGAAGAACGCTTCGATATCAGACATGGAGTTGCAGAGCTTGGAGTTTGCCCTACTGTTTTAGTTTTTTTATGATTTATTTATTTATTATTATGTATACACATATACAGAGTTCTGCCTACATGTATACCAGTGGGCCAGAAGAGGGCATCAGATTACATTATAGATGGTTGTGAGCCACCATGTAGGTGCTGGGAATTGAACTTAGGACCTCTGGAAGAGCAGTCAGTGCTCTTAACCACTGAGCCATCTCTTCAGACCCTGCCCTACTTTTTTTTTTTCTTTTCTTTTTTTCTTGCTTTAGCCCAGTATTCTCTCACTATGTCCCTTCTCCTCCCTTTGGAATGGTGAAGGTTATTTGTGCCACTGTATGGTGGATGTGTATGATCTGCCTTTGTTTTGCAGTGGCTCTACCCTGAACTCTCGAGCCCAGGGGCGGGGCTTCCTCTCCCACAGAGGCTCTTCACTGTATGATCCTGCTCTTCTCTCTGTGTAAGCACTCCCCGGCCCTGCACCCCTCTCCCCCAGTTTTCTGTCTGCCTCTGCACGGTGACTTCACTGACCTCTATCTGTGAGCTCAGTGAACCCACTGGAGAGCTTAACTTTGAATTTTGGACTTTTAAACGGTATTGAGACTGTTACAGACCATGGGGACTTCTAAAGTGGGGCTAAATGAACTTTTGCATTGTGGCCAGGGAGTGGACTGTGGTGGTTGGAATAAGAGAGACCCCCATAGGCTCACAGATTTGAATGTGTGGTTGGAGGGAGCTGCACAGTAGGCGGGGTAGCCTTGTTGGAAAAAATATGTTACTGGTGGTGGGCTTTGGAGTTTTAAGATAACTCAAGCCAGCCAGTGTGGATCCAGAGGGAGAGCGCTCAGTGGCTCTCCAGCAGCAGGTCTGCGTGCCTGCCACCATGCTGACAGTAAGCCCCAGTTAAACGCTTCTCACTATCAGAGTTGCCGTGCTCCCGGCATCTGTTCACAGCAATAGGATGTTAAGATGGACCAGCTGTCTGGAAGAAGTACAGGGCAACTTAGGCACCTTGAAAGGACACTCTCCAGTATGCTGAGCTGCATACAGGTTCCCAGCTCCTTGTAAGCTGTTACCCACGCCAGGGTGGGCCTTGGTGATGCAACTGTCTTTGAGTCATTCATTTCTGCTCCTGTAAGTAACAACCCCCTCACCCATATTTCTAAAAGTAACCCCAATAAAACCCATTGTTTTTTCACCAAGTTCGACAGTGGTGGTATCTGTACTTTGGTCTGTCATGATTCCCTACCTGGAGTTGCAAACATGTTACATCTCCCCAAGAAAAGTTTAGTTATGTAACATCCTATAACCATCTTTCTAAGTCAGTCTGATCTTCGTGCTTTTCCTCAAGCCTTGCACACTGATGTAGCAAAGGAACACAAGAAGTACTCCCATATATGAGGAACCCAAGCCTGCATCACACCAACTCAGGAGGCACGCATGCTCACCGCTTTGTCAGGAGTGTTCAGGTAGAGGTCGACAATGTACAGCATGCGCTTCTGCAGCATGTCCACGCTGTCATCTGGGTACATCAGACGCATAAACTCGGGGTTCTCCAGAGTCTCTAACGTCAGCTGGCACACAGAAGCCTGGTTCTCTTTGGCAGCAACATGCATGACATTGTACCTACAGCCTTCCTGCAAGAAGAACGCATGCTGAGCTCCGTGTGTGTGAAAGGAGCTCAGCGACCAGGAGTGGTGCTGGAAGCCCACTTACTTGTACAATGGTTGGGTTGTCTCCAGAACCAATTAGATAGCGAGGATTACTCCAGATGAGGTCAGAGAAGGCGCCGTCTTCCCCTCTCTCAACGGCTTTCCGCAGCTTGGCAGTGAGGTCCTGGGTCCTGGGACTTTTATAACTGTTTGCTCGTTCTCTGTTTACTGTTTCTGATTCAGCCAGGCACAAAGCATCTGCTATCAAGAGAAAGAATTAAGAACACTTAATCACAGCAATAGGATGTTAAGATGGACCATTTCTGTCTCACTTAGCCTGCTGTGGTGAAGGTCGAAGCCTCTCTACAGAGGATCAGCAGGTCTGGGAGTGACAAGTAGAAACGACAATGGTAAAAGCACACCACAGTGCCAACGCAGTGCAGAGTCCAATCAGATGGCCGAAGACTGAGTGAGACTAAGACAGCACTTTGTGCACTTAAAAAAAAAAAAAAAAAGAGGTCTGACTCAGGGTAGTCCAGGCTGGCCCCAAACTTCCAAAACAAAAAAAACAACCAACTACAATACTCCCTTCGAGAAAACGAGCAGCACATACAGCCTTTAAGGTTTAGTCAAAACCTGAGAGCTCCTTAAAATGATTTCCTGCAGGTACACTTTCCCAAAATGAAAGAGAAACATGAGTTAAGGAGAGGTAGGAGGCACAGACAGGCCCTCAACTGAAGGTCTACCTCAAACACCTGCGGGGAAACGGGATGTGAGGCAAAGCCAAGCCTCTCCAAACAGAGACTGATTCTTGCAGGTCCCAGAAGTAGGTGTACCTTCAGGTTGGGCTGTAGAATGTTATCAACATCAAAATATCCACACTCACACAAGTCACAGGCAAAAAAACAAAAACAAAAAATCAAACAGCTGGGCGTGGTGGCGCACGCCTTTAATCCCAGCACTTGGGAGGCAGAGGCAGGTGGATGGATCTCTGGGAGTTCGAGGCCAGCCTGGTGTACAAACAGTTCTAGGACAGCCAAGGCTACACCGAGAAACCCTGTCTCGAAAAACAAAAACAAACAAAATCAAACAAACAAAGCTAGTTTCCCAGGAAGACAGAGAGTATTCCCTTTGCTGCTTCTGTGGTCCACAGCTAGGACTTGGCTCATTAGCTTCAGGGCCTACTAGCATCAGGCCCATTGTCTCTTATGCCCTCAAACCTTCCCAGGGTGGCCCCAGCCCCCTCCTCTTTGGTTGTTCCATTGTAGGGCACCTCAAATCTCTACCTCTTCTTACACCAGATTTATCTCACAGATGAAGAGACCGAGGTGCCGTACATCAGGAACAAGGTAACTGACAAGTACAGCATGGCTTACCTTTCAGCCCATCACTGCCCAACAGTGGCCCTGCCTTCACAGGAGACAGTGAGGATGTAATTTTGTTGGGAGAAGGGAAATAATCACATATTCCTCTAGCAAATTTCTCAGCATCTTCTCTTGTTGGAAAAGCTTTAAACCGGGACCCTTTGATCAATTTGACTGCTTGCAATGCTTCCTTTTTGTCTTCGTAAACATGGATCCTCTCTGGGTAGGAGAGTAACAAGGGAAGGTTAGGGGTGAGTAGCTTGAGCGCTGTTTAACTGTCAACAAGTCTCCTGGTCTCAGCCCTTACGTTCACAGTTCACATATTCTTTTTCTTGTTTCCTTTTTGTTTGTTTGTTTGTTTTTGGTTTTTTGAGACAGGGTTTCTCTGTGTAACCTTGGCCGTCCTGGACTCACTCTGTAGACCACGCTGGCCTCGAACTCACATCGATCCACCTGCCTCTGCCTCCCGAGCGCCGGGATTAAAGGCGTGCGCCACCACACCTGGCTCAGATTTTCAAACTTGTGTAAAAAATATTTTTTTAGGATTAAAGAAGTGTACGTGTGTAAGTGTGTTTTTGTGACTGTATGCATATAATGTATGTGTAAGCGCCCTCGGAGGCCTGGAGAGGATCAGATCCTGTGGAGCTGGAGTTACAGGTAGGCTATAAACCGTCTACCGTGTGAGTTGGGACATGCAGGCAGATTATCAAGTGCTCTTAATCACTGAGCCATCATTCTGCTCACCTGCCACTGTTTATCATAAAGAAGTCCTCGGCTATGAAAAAATATCAAGTAATGAATGTGTGTGCATATAAGCAACGATATCATATATACCTGTATGTTAATTCATATCCCAAGGTACTAATACAAATGAATTTTAAAGTGATTAAAGATCTTTTTTTTTTTTTTTTTTTTTTTTTGGTTTTTTTGAGACAGGGTTTCTCTGTGTAGCCTTGGCTGTCCTGGACCTGCTCTGTAGACCAGGCTGGCCTCGAACTCACAGCGATCCACCTGCCTCTGCCTCCCGAGTGCTGGGATTATAGGCGTGCACCACCACACCCAGCTGTGATTAAAGATCTTAATAAAAAGAATTCAAACTTAAATTGGATCCAACTTAAGTCAGATGAGATATAATGGTGTATAGCTACTATTCCAACAGTCGTAAGGAAAAGTCAAAAGGGCTGAGGTTTGAAGCCCACCCTAGGCCATACAGCAAGATCCAGGCCTAAGCACACAGTATAATCCTGACTAAAACAAAATATTTTTTCCTTTCATTCTCTTTTTTAGAAACAGGGTTTTTTATTTCCCAGGCTAGCATCCAAGTGCTAGAGTAATAGTTATGTGCCACCGCATCAGGCTTACATGGCACAGGGCTCCTGCATGCTAGGCAAATGTTCTACCAACTAAAACAAATCTCTAGCCCCAAATTATAGTTCCTTGAGACTGAAAAATCATTTATTCAGTCATTGGTACTTTTATATTTATTAACCTAAAAGCTGTTTGGTTGTAATGAATTTAAGAGGGAGAAGGAAGCTAATTACTAACAAATAAAAGAGAGCCAATCATTTGAAAGTCTTATTTAGCTGACAGGTAAAGTTCTCCTAGTAATTTCAAAAAGTATTCCTTAGATTAAAAACAAACAAACAATCAGAAGGTAACAAATACAAGTTCCCTGCTGTGTGAGGAGACGCTGCACGGCACATTACCATTTCTCACAAGGCCATCCTCAGAGACTGGACATACACCATAGAACAGAAGTGGCTCTTTAGCAGCTGTCACTCCAGACCTGCGGTTGTCATTCCTGGCAGAGGCACTGACGGTTGTCAGAGGGACATCAGATGTTACAGTTTCCTCTTCTGGAGGGTTCAAGCCCACACCATAGCCAAAATCTTTGTCTTCAGGAGAGCTGGACTGCTGACTTGGTTTCCCTTCCACAGATGCAGGAGTCCTTGGGGTGCCCTGGTTCAGTGCCACAGCAGTCACCTCACTGTGCTTGGGAAGAGAGGAAGCCAGCAATCCACCCTGTTCTAATAAAGCCTGAGCTAACCTCTTCTCAAAAATAAATCTTGTTGTTGATGTAATGGGTCCACATTTCAATCCAGCTTTCATAACTTCTTCTCTTAGGTCATCTGGATTCAGGAGTTTCAATCGAGCCAACATGGCATCCATTGTCACTTCACCTAAGTTCAAGAAAGCACATGCTTAAGTGAGTGCTCGATTCCCTTACAGGATCCCACCTTAGATACAAGTGTGTGTGTGTGTGTGTGTGTGTGTGTGTGTGTGTGTGTGTGTATTCACACCACCCACGGGGTTTCTCTGTGTAGCCCTGGCTGTCCTATACTGGCTTAATAGACCAGGCTGGCCTTGAACTCACAGAGATCCACCTGCCTCTGCCTCCCGAGTGCTGGGATTACAGGCATGTGCCACCACCCCATCACAATCTGTATTCTTAGTCTAAAGTCTAAAGTCTAAAGCCCTTTTAACTTTATTCAAGGAAGGTTTTTTTTGTTTGTTTGTTTTTTAAGTTTATTTATTTATTATGTATACAGTGCTCTGCCTGCATGTGTGCCTGCAGGCCAGAAGAGGGCACCAGATTTAATTACAGATGGTTATGAGCCACCATGTGGTTGCTGGGAATTGAACTCAGGACTTCTGGAAGAACAGACAGTGCTCTTAACCTGAGCCATCTCTCCAGCCCCCAAGTAAGGTTTTGTCCCTGCAAGTTAACAAACATAAACAGAACTTCATATATCACTAACTTCAATCCTTAGGATAATTACTGAAACCCTAAGCCTCGGTTTCCTTACCTACAAAATAGACGCCTCGGTTTCCTTACCTACAAAATAGACGTAATAGAACCACTTGGGTTCTAATGAGAAGTAGGTAAAGTAATGAACATAAACTGTACCACTGTGTGATACTGATAAAACACTGGGGCAGCTATTCAGAATTGTGGAACACGGGCTTATTAATCTTCAGAATGACCAACAGCACACTGAAAAGTCAACTGAAATTAAAGACAAACACCTGCAACTCTCTCTCACCCTCTCACACTCAAGGGCAGGCAACTCTGACACATAAAGAGGCCACAGCTGTTCTCCAAAGAGCCTTTACTAACAGGACAAGTAAAGGCCTTAGCTCACGAACTGCATTGGAAGTAGAGGTATTAGCACAACCTTTACAGTCTTAGAAAGATGGATAGATTGATAGAGATATGATAAATTGAGTTAGGTCTGCAGATTAGACAACAGTGTTCTGTCGCTATTAATTTCCCTGTCATACTTGTGGTGTGATTATGTAGCACAGTAAATCTAGAGTATTTAAGTCAATAATATATAGCATTCCTTTACCTCTTTATCTTGAAATGATTTGTAGACTCAAAATATTGTAAATTCTGTAGAGTTCCAATGGGCCCGTCACCCAGCTTTCCCTAAAGGTTGACACTTTTTATTTATTTTAAAGATTTATTTATATATTATGTATGCAGTGTTCTGCCCACATGTACACCTGCAGGCCAGAAGAGGGCACCAGATCTCATTATAGATGGTTGTGAGCCACCATGTGGTTGCTGGGAATTGAACTCAAGACCTCTGGAAGAGCAGTCAGTGCTCTTAACCTCTGAGCCATCTCTCCAGCCCCGACACTTTTTATAATGATAGCACATCATCAAAAATAGGAAACTGATGCCGGGCGTGGTGGCGCACGCCTTTAATCCCAGCACTCGGGAGGCAGAGGCAGGCAGATCGCTGTGAGTTCGAGGCCAGCCTGGTCTACAAAGTGAGTCCAGGATGGCCAAGGCTACACAGAGAGACCCTGTCTCGAAAAACCAAAAAAAAAAAAAAAAAAAAAAAAGGAAACTGGCTTGCTACAACAACTCAATGCGCAGACTGGGACTTTGGAAAGCTATGTAGGTTGTTCTTTTTTTAGTCAGTGTACAGGACTGTAGCAGCACACTACATCTATCATCCCTTAATCTATCCATCTATCTATCAATCACCTATCATGTGTGAGAGACTATGCATTTTCAAAGCCAGGCATATCGGCATGTTCCTGTAACCCTGACCCTTAAGGCAAAGGCAGGAGGACCATGAGTTTGCCAGCCTAGGCTACATAGCAAGGACATTTTAAAAATGTAGTGGTTTCATTTCCCTAGGACAAAGCTTAGGGGTACAAGACAGACTCAACTCCCTTGAGACACTTCTAGACTAATCATCTATACCATTAATAGACTCACAAACAATGCAGGAGAATCATCTTCTCAGCATTTCCCAACTTCTGGGAACATCTTTTTTTTTTTTTTAAATCTTAGTTAACCTAATAGGTTATGTATTGATAATTGATACCTTAACTTTAAGTTGTCTCTTTTTTCCCCCTACTAGCTTGTAAGGTCTTTGTACATGAGTTAAACTGTTCTGAATTGTTTTTAGTAATCCTTTATACACCTCAAACAATTTCAAAATGAAAAACTAAAAACTGAAAAGAAAGTTTTAGGGAAATGAGATGCTGCAAGCCAGACGTGGTGGCGCATGCCTTTAATCCCAGCACTCAGGAGGCAGAGGCAGGCAGATCGCTGTGAGGTTGAGGCCAGCCTGGTCTACAAAGTGAGTCCAGGACAGCCAAGGCTACACAGAGAAACCCTGTCTCGAAAAACAAAAACAAAAACAACACAACAACAACAAAAATCCCAGTCCTAGCACTTGTGAGGCAGAGATGGCAATCTCTGTGAGTTTGAGGCCAGCCTGGTCTACAGAGCGAGTTCCCAGACAGCCAGAGCTACACAGAGAAACTATGCCTCAACAAAACAAAACAAAATGAAACAAAACTGCTGCAAACATTGGTGTTTTGGTTCTTTATTCCACTAGTTACATGTGCTGCTGTATTTCTGTGTCTGGGTGATTCCCACTGTGACTGTCTCATGAGTTTTTGGTACAATGTTCACAGAGCAGATGAACTAGTGGGCATTGTACTCATTAAAGACACCCTTACGCTATGCGTGTCTCTATACATGCATGGCCAGGTGCACGTGTGTGCATGTGAAGTCAGAGAACAGCCTCGGGGTTATTCTCTAGGTGCTACTTTTTTATTCAAATGCTCCTTTGTTTCGCATTATTGAGAACACAGCTTCCCCTCCTCCCTCCCCCCAGGGCCCCTTCTCATCCACACCAACCAGCCAAACTGCAGTTAGGCTAGGTTAGGTGCCACCTAAGGGGACAAGAGAGTGTAAAACCCAAAGGACAGGGTGTTAGACCTGCTGCCATGACAGGTCATCTCCACAGCCATGTGCAACAACAAACACAACCTGGACCTTCCTAACCCTGTTTCTCCAGCAAAAAACTGGATAAAATCAATGACTAGGAAGGGCTGAGATGCACGTCAGAGGCAGAACACTTGCCAGTGTGTGCCAGGCTTTGTGTTTTCTTGTTTGTTTGTTTGTTTTTCCAGACAGAGTTTTCTGTGTAGCCTTAGCTGTCCTGGACTTGATTTGTAGACCAGGCTGACCTCGAACTCACAGAGATCCGCCTGCCTCTGCCTCCCTGAGTGCTGGAATTATAGGCGGTGCGCCGCCATACCCTGCTTCAGGACTTGTGTTTTATCCCCAGCACTAAAAAAAAAAAAAAGAAAGAAAAGAAAGAAAGAAAAAAGAAAAAAAAAAGACGTTCAAGTTCTAAGTAGCAAACGAAGCCTCAGTTAGCGCTAAGATGTTAGGGTTGGGTTAGCCCTAAGGTTCTATGGTGCACTCAATTTCATCTTCCTCCTAGAATAGTTGGAGTAAGGGCGAAACACGGCTGCCGAAGAACACAGACTGAGCGCACACCTGGTAAGCATGGTTTATAGTGCAGGGGGGTGAAGGGCTGAGACAAAAAGAGCTAACTAAGGCCAAGGGTGTGGCCTCACATCAGGAGTTCCCAAAACAACCAAAAGGACCACAGGATCCTGCCAACCTTACTCTGTATCCATGAAATCTGCTGAACATTCCCAGGCTTTATCTCCCGGACCTTTCCCCAGAACTGAGACACACATCACCTCAGCTGCTCTTACATGGATGACGACAGCAGGTACTAGGGCTCAGTATTCAACATTGAACTCATTACTCTCAAAAAAAAAAAGCTATTATTATCTGTATCCTGCTAATGGCGAGGCTTAAAAATTGTGGCTGAATGGCCTGTCCAATACCGAGAAGTACCACAGCAGTAATGGTAGCGCCAGGAGCAGATGTGACACGATTTTTCACTCCAGACACTAGGGCTGCTGCCTAACAGTCACCTCAGTCTTAAAGTGACCAGCAACCATCCCCACATCTCTCCTCACCGAGACCTGACAGTCCAGCCGAAAGCAATAAACCAGAACGGCATCCCTACACTTTCCACGTCCCTAAAACAAGAGTCACATCTAACTTCACTGTCTCATCGTGTCACACCCAAACCACCGCCAGAACCAACTTCCCTCTCTCTTGACTTCGGAGAGTGTTCTCTAATCTCCGCTCTCCCTCCCACGGCCCTCGCAAGGCCGCGCCGCCCCGGCAGCCGGGTCCCTGGATCTCACCCACAGCGGCAGGAATGCTCCTACCGTGGGGCACAAGTTCGGCTGCCCAGTCAGTCGGACGCCGGCCAGCGGGCTCCGGCAGCCGCAGGGTGGGCAGGACGAGGCTTCCCTCCCACACTCACTGACGCTGCCTTACCTGGCCGAGCGGCCACAGCTTCAGAGGCGCCGGGCGGAGGGCCGGGTGCCCCGCTACGGCTCAGGCTCCGCGGCCGCTTCTCCAGCCGCCGGACCAGCCAGCGCACGGCGAAGAGCAGCACCGAGGCGCCCAGGAGCTCCCAGGCCAGCGCCGCCCACTCGACCACTGCCAACCGCTGCCACAGCATCGCCGCCACCACGACGCCGAGGCGAGAGACCGCGCCGCTCGCGCCCCAGGCCCTGACGGGGCCGCTCGCTTCACTTCCGGAGCCGCGCCTGCCGCCTCAGGCCTCCGCCCGGCCGCGGCGCTACCGGAGCCTCCCGCTCTGTTCCCCAACGCTCCCGCCGGAACTTCGCGGGCAGGACCTCAGCTCAGGCAGCTGCGGAGTCAACCCGGGTCCTAACTCAAGCGGGACGCAGCCTGGCAGTAGCGCGGGCAGCACCTCGGGGTCCTGAGTCGGACTCGGCGCGCGGGCTGGGCGAGGGCGGCGGTTCTGTGCGATGGGCGCTCCGCCCCGAGTCGTTTCTTCGCCGCTGATCTCGGCTCCGGAGAGCGAGAGCGGCTCCTAGGCCGTCGCGAGACCAGAGGAGCCGGGGCTGAGTCCTTGCCTGGGAAGGGGCTCGGAAGGAATACGGGGCCACGTCTAGAAACCCTACTCGGAAGCGCTGCCTCCTGTTGTAACTGGAACTGTTTCTCTACAATACAACGGGCCCTCCCGGCGAAATGTCCGCGACCTTCTGACTGATAACGCCAAAGTCTCCCCAGCACTGGGAGTAAACATGTGTGCCACCATGCCTGCAGCTAATTGTAACTTTAAAAAATAAAATTATTTATTATATATAGTGCTCTGCCCGCATGTACACCAGCAGGCCAGAAGAGGACACCAGATCTCATTAAGATGGTTGTGAGCCACCACGTGGTTGCTGGCAATTGAGCTCAGGACCTTTGGAAGAACAGCCAGCGCTCTTAACCTCTGAGCCATCTCTATAGCCCTAATTGTAATTTTTTTTTTTTTTTTGGAAGTCCTTTTCTAGCTGATAGGTTATCTCCACCAATAAAATAAGCCAACACAAGCCAGATTAAAAGTTTAAAAAGGGGCTGGAGAGATGCGATGCTGACTACTCAAGACTGGAAGCTCATGGGTGTAGAGCCTTCATACATGTACTTTGGGTCTTCAGCAAGAAGGGTGCAGGCTGCTTGTTTGGAGAGGGCAGAGTGGAGGGTTGATGCTGGTTGCCTGATCTGTTCAAATGTATACCCAGCCTTCCTGCCAATGAGAACTGGATAAGAAGAATTCTCAGTATCCGAAGAGGGTGGCCTGAGGAATGACCTGGAAAGGCCTGAGTGGAGGCTGGCAGGGTATGTGCAGAATCAGTTTACAGACTGGCCAAGAGTTGGATATACACCCTTTAGGTGGTGTCTTCAGTTAAAGATGTTACTCCTCAGGATAGACTTAGAGAAGCCTGCCGAACTAGATAGAAAGCAAAAAACCAACCAGACTGAGAAATGCTAAGATGAATTTCCAATGATCTTTACAGTGCAGGATTTATATCAGATGTAAATATATTTCTTGTTGCGGTTAATTTATCAGTATGGCCTAATAGTGTTTATTATCAGGCCTATAATTACTATTACAACGGTATTTTTTAACCCATCAGCAATCAATGAAACACAGACGCCTGTTATTTTTATTTTCTTGCTTTTTTGAGACAGGGTTTCTCTGTGTAGCCTTGGCTGTCCTGGACTCATTTTGTAGACCAGACTGGCCTCGAACTCACAGCGATCCGCCTCCCTCTGCCTCCTGAGTGCTGGGATTAAAGGTGTGCCCCACCACACCCGCTTCACCTGCTTTAAAATAGCCTTAGTTAACCTGGGGCAGGGCAGATAGTAACCCCGAAACTACCTCCCATATTGGGGCAGGTATACCATACCTTGCCCCAACCTCACGCTATCTGCTTCTATCAAATACTATTGAGCTACCTTCCATCCATAATCCCAAATACTTGCTAATTATCATCATCTGGGCCAAATCTCCATCCATGATGGCCATGTGCTTCTCCACCTAAACCATGGTGTAGCCTCCTCCTTCCTAAGATTCTTTGTCTCTCAAAGCCCTAAACAACTACACCTTTGCCATTTGCCCTGCCCAGGTATACTGACCTTTATTGGTCAAACAGGAACAGGTTCTTAGGCAATGTTACATAGCAATCTTGGGGCACAGAGACAGCAAGCAGTACTTAGCATCAAAGTATACCAGACCAACCTCCAACAAGTTCTGTTGAGAGTCAGACAAGCAGCTGAGGTGCCCATTTAACCAAATCAGACATGGCCTCCAGTCTCAGCATCCCTGAGTCCCTACCTGTTACATGGCGTAACTAGCATATCCTGTCCTCTACCCTGAACTTTCTAGCCCAGGGGTGGGGCTTCCTCTCCCCCAGAGGCTCTTCCCTATATGATCCAGACATTTTGGTCCCTTTTCTCTTTCTGCATTTCTCCTACCCTTTTGAGTTTCTCTCTCTCTCTCTCTCTCTCTCTCTCTCTCTCTCTCTCTCTCTCTCTCTCTCTCTCTCTGGCACACGCTCTGAACTCACCCAATAGCTGTCCCCAATAAACTTGCATTTATATACTCTAATTTGGCTTGAATTGGCTCATTTCCTCAGTGGAGAATGCCTATCAATTTCAATTTAGCCAGGCATGGTGGTGCACATCTTTAATCCCAGCACTCAGGAGGCAGAGGCAGGCAGATCTCTTGAATTTAAGGCCAGCCTGGTCTACAGAGCAAGTTCAAGGGCAGCCAGGACTACACAGAGAAACCTTGTCTCCAAACACACACACACACCAACCAACCCCCCAACACATCAAAAACCAAAAAACCATAAACAAAAAAATCAATTTAATTGTAGACAGAGGCAGATGGGTAAAGTAGTATTAATTTCTTCAAAAACACTGGCCCAGCAATATGTCCTAGAGCAGTGGAGAACAACTTTCGATGTCTTGTCTTTCACTTCATTATTGTGTTGGAGGATAATCTTGAGTTCAAGGCTAGCCCGTTTCAAAAACCAAAGACCAGGAATGTACTATCCTTTCGGAGATCCCACCATATGTGGTATATACAGTTGGTCTCAGCCAGTGACAGAGAATTCAGTAGAGAGAGTCGGGAAATTTCAACAATCAGGAGCCTGAGATCCTTGGGTGGAGACAAGCAAGCTGGGAAAGCAGCAGGCCAGGCACCCTGAGCTATGGGTTGTAGCGGGGCCAATGGCAGGCTGGCAGGGAGCTCTGGACTTACTTTCAGAATGATGAGGTAGGGAAGTGTTGAGAAAGAACACTTTGATCTTCCTGATGGAGATAGTGAAGTTGTTGGGGGATGGTTTTGTGCACTGTGTATTCAAATGCTTATTTCTCTACCCAGAGATCTGTTTGTAGACAATGTTGGCATTGTCATTATTATTGAAGCATTTCCTGTCTCAATGTTGTGTTAAAATTGTTTTCTATCATCTGATTAGTTAATAATGAGCTGAAGAGCCAATAGCTGGGCAGGAGAGTTGAGGGGGCACTTGCAATACCAGGAAGGGGGTCCCAGGTGGAAAGGGAGAAGAGTCACCACGAAGACACGGATGAACACGAGGCAGCCAGGGAGAGACTAAGATGGCACAGACACATGGCTGGGAACGAGGCCAGGATAGCATAATTAGCTTAGAATAGCCAAGCACCTGTCCAGCTATATGGCCTAAAACTATTATTAATAAATATAAAGGTCTGTGTGTCATTTGGTAGCTAGAGTAGGTATTAAAAAAACAACAACCCTATTTTTAATTTTACATGAAGTTATACAGAAGTGGTGTCGCGAGCAGAGAGTTTACACTCAGAATCCGGAACAAAAGAGTCAGGCCAAGAGCAAGTGGTACGATTTAGCAAGAGAGGTTTATTAGCAATACAAAGGCAACTACAACAAAAGGCAGCGGCTAAGGCTCCAAGGCCAAGCCACCAATACCATTTCATTACACTCTTAAAACTATCTTAATTCTAATAGGAGTAGCATTTAGCATCTTATAATATCAATGTTCTGGGAGCTTATGCCATTAGAGTATACGACCTGATATCGTGAAGTTCTGCCGAACAGGTTCGCTGCTGCGACTTGAATCGGTTCTCGGGTTGTTATCTGACAGCATGTCTGTCCACTCCGTCCTGGGAGAGCGCCCATCGGCTGGTAGCATTTTAGGTAATCATGGTGACAGCGAGAGAGAGAGCGAGAGCGCGAAGAGAGCGAAGAGAAGAGAAGAGAGCGAAGAGCGAGGAGAAGAGCTAAGAGAGCTGGCTGCTTCTTCTCAGGGTTTTTATACTTACTTTAACCTTACCCTCTCTAATTCACACATCTAGCTTTCTGCGGCACTCTTATCACCAACTTGCAGTCCTGGCTGCTCCTAGGTCAGAACTTACTACTAAGGTTTTATCTATCACTCACACATCTGGTCAGACGTCAGCTTTTTGGGCTGTCAGCTATTTTCTACGCTGGGCTTTGAAACAAGCCCTGACATGTCCTACACTGGGCTTTGAAACAAGCCCTGACATGTTTATTACATTCCACCCCCTGACACCTGAAATGATGTCAACATGAAAGGTGTCATCCTGGTTAAGCCATCAATTGTTGGCTATTGATGGTTAAACAGTTGCCTCGCAGGGCTGGGGTTTACAAAGTCATAATGGCGCAAACTTCTAGTAATTAAAGTAAATGGTTTCCTTAACTTAGCTTCCATATGCAAACGTTTTAAAATTCTATATCTTCTATTCATTTCATACCATGTTTTAAAAGCTGCAAATCCTAATAACATTTCATCAATCATTGGTGCTATCAGGGTTCTAATTGCCCATGATTGTAAGCTATTTGGGGTATCATTGATTTGGTCAAAATGCCTGTGGTAGAAGTGTGAGATGAAAATGCGGGGTCCGTTACGCTGTAATGGGTCACACCGTCTTCCACTGGGTCCTTTTCTGAAGTTTGGCATATTTTCTTCTATTTCTGCATGATAAAGCAAATTTTGCAAGAATAATGACAACAATAGCAATGCCTTCTACCATTACCATTTCTTTAAACCATTCCCACCATCCATATAGTGGGGAACATATCCTATTTTCCTGCTTTGTTTGTCTAGCCACCAATAATGCTGCAATTACTTCTGCGTGTTGCGCTGACTTTCCAGTTCCTTGGTCAGTTATGACCTTACCATCTTCTGGCCTATAGGCTGCAGCTTTCCACTTCACTATATTATTAGTAGTTGTTGATGACCCATCCATAAACCATGCATTTGGTATATTCTTGCTGAACTCCTTAGTGCCCCACAGACCAATGGTCTGATCTGGGCCAGGTTCAGCGCCCTTAGGTATAAGACTAGGTGGTATCAACCAGGTTGGGTTTTCTGTATTTCCTGATCTCAGAACTTCTTCTGAGGCTTGGGATATACAACCCTGGGTTGATACTTTATTGTGTCTGAAAAAGTCTGACAGGTACCACTTCCAGTGAAGTACTTTGCCTTCCATGGGTTGTCCTGCCCAGGCTTCTCCTGGTGCTTTAATCCAGTCTATAATGGGCATTTCTGTTCAGATCACAGTTGGGTTATTCTTTATTAGTGAGTGGGCAGTTCTGCATGCCTCATATGTAGCCCAGATGGTCCTCTCAAATAGAGAGTATTTATTTTCTGACCATGGGAACTTTTTGCAGTAAAAGCCAATTGGTGTTAATCTACTTCCTTTTGCAAAGATATTCCAATTACCATATCCCTTTGTATACAATACTTCTATTATTACTGTATCTTCCTTATTAATATAGCCAAGGGATTGATACTGTCTGATTAGGTCAATCATGGTTCTGACTGCCTGTTCCTGTGCTTCTGACCATTCAAAGTCTTGAGCTTTTTTGATAATTTTGTAAAGAGGCTGCAGTAGGAGTTGCTGATAAGGAATGTGTTGGCGCCAGTAGCCAAACAGTCCTATCAGATGCTGCACCTGCTGCTTATTTTTAGGCTGTTCCAGAGTATCTAGTTTACTAATAACTTCTTCTGGTATTTTAGGTCCTTCGGTGGACCAATGTACTCCTAGAAATTTTACTTGTTTGCTAGGTCCTTGAACCTTGGTTTGATTAATAGTCCATCCTTTATCTCTTAGATGTTGTATTAAATTTTTTACTGTGTCCTGAATTTTGTCTTTGTCCTGTCCATAAATCATCAAATCATCAATATAAGATACTAACTCCACCCCCTGACTATCAAAGTCCTCCAGGGTTTTCATTAGGGTGGTGTGGGCTATAATTGGACTGTTTAAATAGCCTTGAGGCAGTCTGAGAAATTTATATTGCTTTGACTGCCAGGTAAAAGTTGTTATTTCTTGTGATGCTGGATGCAATGGTATTCCAAAGAACATATCTGAGAGATCTATAGTTGCCATCCACTTTGGTGCTGCTTGTCTTATTCTTAAAAATATATCCTCAATGTCAGGTAAGGTTCCTGGCATTTTTGGACTTAATTCATTAATTTTCCTATAATCTACTGTAAATCTCCATTTGCCATTTGGCTTTAATACTGGCCAAACGGGTGAATTATAATTAAAGCTTTGGGTAGGTGTTACTATGCCTTCTTTAAGCAGTTCCTTTAAGGTGTTTGTAATGTCCTCTATTCCCCCTTTAATAGGATATTGTGGGGTGAAGGAGGGCTTAATTTCTGGTAACCTTACGGGTTCTATTTTTACTTCTGCTAAATTAGTGAAAAAAATTTTAATATTTTTGATTTGCAAAAATTTTGGAAAAAGCATCTTAATATGATCTATTCCTAAAACACTTGAGGGTGCAGTAAAGCTTGCCATGTCTAACTCATATTTTTTACCAAATAAGTCTACTGTTACCTTAATAACTGGTACTGTTTTAGTTGAATTTACTCCTTGTACCTGTATATTTTTAAATCCTTTGTTTTGGTTTGGGTGACAGTTTATAATACTGATTTGACTTCCTGTATCTAGTAGCCACCTTACTGGTTGTAATTTTCCATTTATATCTATTGGGAAGTTAACAAATGGTCTGGAGTCTAGGTCCTGCCATTCTGGTTCCGTTGCCATTGTCTGACTTGTGCTTGTGGGTGAGGAGCCCTGCGGCCCCCGTTGCCTAAAAAAAGGTCTTGTCCTCAGGAAAGGTCTTATCACTGCTCTCTAGGTTTGACTTTCGCTTGGAAAGATACCACTCGTTCTTGTTCTAATTCTCTGAAGCCTTTAAAGAAATTAATAGCTTCTGCCACTGTTTGGCAGCCCTGAATGCTTCCTGTCAAGCTCATTTTTAGATGTTGTGGAGCTCCTTTAACTATAATTCGCTTGAAGGATGGCAAAAATGGTGCTGCCTGGGGTGTGTTAGCCTCATTATATATGAACCATAGAATACCCAGTTTTCTGCAAATGTTAATTGCTTCTGCATAAGTTGTCCATCTACCTGCTGTTTCAAATTGTGTTAGATCTAGGGTGGGGAAAGCTAAGCGCCAGGCTGCAGTTATCCAATCCAGGAGTGGGTGTGTGTCACCTTTAGCGGTGTCCAACACATGTTCCAATGCTTCATAGATAGACGGGCTCTCTATGATTCCCTAATTTGTCCCATCTCCTGTTCTGTTAGAATGATTGTGTCAGCCCCTTTTTCCCACAATCTAACCATGTATTGTGCATCTTTCTGACCATTTTGGGCATATTCCCGTCTTAAATCTGCCATCTCCTGTGGGGAGTATGGTCTGGACTCTTTGACCTCTGTTCCCGGGATATAGTGGGGCTGTCTGCCATCGCTGAGGGGATTCAGACGACTGGCAATGTTCCTGATTGGAGTCCTTTTACTTGTAGTTACTACCGGGAAAGAGTATGAGGGTTCAGATGAACTGGCCAGGTTCTTCTTTTTCCTCACTATATTCATGGCTAGCCTTTTGCCCATAATTCGGTCCTTGTCTATATCCTGTATAGTTTTCACCAAAATTGCTGGTACTTCATTCTTAGGCGCCTGTTCACCAGCGGTTGCACTACTGATGGGTCAATAAGATCTATTCTTACATCAGTAGGTTTCATGCCAATTCTATTTTTAACTGCCTGGGCTGTTCCCAACCATTTCTATTCCTCTGCAGTTTCTGGGGGGCTTCCTGTGGCTGGAATTAGATGTAAACCTCTCATTTTCTTAATTAAAAGACTTCATTTCCACAGCTTATTTGCCAACCAGTATAGCAGTTTAATCTCTCTTTTCCTAAGGTACCACTGAAGGTTACTCATTTGAGTGCTCTTGATTAATTTTTCAAATTTTAGATCGGTCAATCTTTCAATTCGTTTACTGAAAAATTTCAGCATTTGTTTGAATTTTAGTTGCCTTATATTGAGTTTCTTTCCTCTGTGCCATTAACCAGCTCTTAAGTTGGCATCGGGCACTGAGTTCGTCCTACTTCCGCGCCCTTAGGGAGGGTGGTGTTTTCGGACCCAGGCTTTCCCCGCTCCTCATCGAGGAGTCCGGTAATCACCTGGTAACTCGATATAAGTTTTCAGCCAGATTACATGCAAGCCTTTTGTAAATTGGGGAAAGTTAACATAAACTAATCCTTTCCCCAGCCTTGTTCCAGATCCTGCCGACTACGCCAGCTGTCGCGAGCAGAGAGTTTACACTCAGAATCCGGAACAAAAGAGTCAGGCCAAGAGCAAGTGGTACGATTTAGCAAGAGAGGTTTATTAGCAATACAAAGGCAACTACAACAAAAGGCAGCGGCTAAGGCTCCAAGGCCAAGCCACCAATACCATTTCATTACACTCTTAAAACTATCTTAATTCTAATAGGAGTAGCATTTAGCATCTTATAATATCAATGTTCTGGGAGCTTATGCCATTAGAGTATACGACCTGATATCGTGAAGTTCTGCCGAACAGGTTCGCTGCTGCGACTTGAATCGGTTCTCGGGTTGTTATCTGACAGCATGTCTGTCCGCTCCGTCCTGGGAGAGCGCCCATCGGCTGGTAGCATTTTAGGTAATCATGGTGACAGCGAGAGAGAGAGCGAGAGCGCGAAGAGAGCGAAGAGAAGAGAAGAGAGCGAAGAGCGAGGAGAAGAGCTAAGAGAGCTGGCTGCTTCTTCTCAGGGTTTTTATACTTACTTTAACCTTACCCTCTCTAATTCACACATCTAGCTTTCTGCGGCACTCTTATCACCAACTTGCAGTCCTGGCTGCTCCTAGGTCAGAACTTACTACTAAGGTTTTATCTATCACTCACACATCTGGTCAGACGTCAGCTTTTTGGGCTGTCAGCTATTTTCTACGCTGGGCTTTGAAACAAGCCCTGACATGTCCTACACTGGGCTTTGAAACAAGCCCTGACATGTTTATTACAAGTGGACAAAAGGTAGTGGAGTGTATATGGAGATGCTGACTTAATGTTCAGAAAACATCATGTGAGGCGTGTAGCCTGCCCCTCCATAGAGTTCCACCACCTTAGGGTATGCATACAGAAGGCAGAAGGCTATTTGACTGTAATAACCTGACCCAGGAAGTCTACAAATCACCTCCTGCAGATACCCACCTGAAGAGTGTATAAAAGATGTGTATCCATGGTGCCACCCAGAGAGCTCCCCCATCCTTGGAGCTGCTGGAGTTCACTCCAGGAAGAGTAGGTGCTGCTTTTTTGTTGTTGTTTGCTTTTTTCAGACAGTTTCGCTTGTAGCCTTGGCTGTCCTGGACTCACTCTGTAGACCAGGCTGGGGTTGAACTCACAGAGATCAGCCTGTCCCTGCCTCCCGAGTGCTGGGATTATAGGCGTGCGCCACCATCCCTGGCTGAGTAAGTTGTTCTTTCTGTGGGCTGCTACAACTGCAGCCTAGTAGATGCCATCTTCAACTCTAACTCGAGTTCAACTCTGGAAGGTGGGTGGTATGAGTGACTGTCCTGAGTCAAGCAACCACTGTTTTTGGGAGTTCAGCTGTGCCCTTGAAAAAGGATTATCCAGATGGATTTCCTGACTCTTGTATCCCCTCATGAGAACCTTACCAGAGTATACAGGGGCTCCCTACCATCTGCTATATTTGGAGAGGCTAGAGTAAAGATGGTAGCGGAGGATAGGGGAGGGGTGCTCTATTTGTGCTGCTACGGGGAAGCCCTCCTTGCAGGGAAGAGGCTTTCCAGGTGCACCCACATAACCTCTCACCTATGCTCTATAAAGAACCCAAATAAAGCCGGACATGCTGGTGGATGCCTTTAATCCCAGCACTCAGGAGGCAGAAGCAGGCAGATCTCTGTGAGTTTGAGGCCAGCCTGGTCTACAAAGCAAGTCCAGGACAGCCAGGGCTGTTACACAGAGAAACCTTGTCTGGAAAAAACAAACAAACCCACATAAACTCATTGATTCCTCAGACTGAGCTTACATTGTTGTTTACATCTCCCTAGGAAGAACTTTAGCAACACATCGCCACTCATTGTAAGGGCCACGGGGATGGGGATAGTGCACAGTTATACAGAGGTAGACAGTAGTGAGAATGGCACCGAGTCTAAGAATCTTCCATACTTAGACTATCATGATTACCCTTTGTGATGGTTTGAATAAAGATGACCCCCATACACTCACAGGGAGTGACACTGTTTGGGTGTGTAGTCTTGATGGAAGAAGCGTGTCACTGGGTGGGCTTTGAGGTTTCAGATGCTTTTGCCTGTGTCTCTGCTGCCTGCCAATCCAGTTGGGGAACTCTAGAGTTGCCTTATGCCACATGACAGTAATGCACTAACCCTCTGGACAGCTGTAATCCAGCCCCAGTTAAATGTTTTCCTTTATAAGAGTGGCCGCGGTGGTGCATGCCTTTAATCCCAGCACATAATAGGCAGATCTCTGTGAGTTCCAGGACAGCCAAAGCTACAGAGAGAAACCCTGTCTTCAAAAACTAAAAAAGAAAAAAAAGTGTTGAAGCCAATTCTTTGACATAGCTGCAAATATTTCTATATTTAGCTTCCATTTTGTTTTTAAGGTGAAAGTAAGTTAAAATTTTTTTAACTTTTCAACTCTGCTTCCTCAAAGCAGTTATTCGTAGTTGACACTAACATTCCCTACCGGAGGGTCAAGCTGACCTTATGCTGAGCTACACTCTGGTTGTCTTATCTATGATTCAATGGTGTCATAATTCATACTGTGCTGTCTACGTACTTGGCTACACTTTGGATGTACCCTAAGCATTAACTCACTTAGGTTCAATCAAACTAAAGGTTAGCTAGAACTGCTTGTTAGCAAAATAACTTGAGTCAGAGCTGACCACCCTGTTCCACCAACCGCCCCCTGTAGGAGCTAACTGCAGTTTTTGCCTTTATATGCTGGTTCTGGGAAACAGGTCAATGTCGCAGTTAGGCTCCTGAGTCCTTTCTGTGGCCCTGACTGCAATCAGCCTTGTCATGCGGGGGAGGGGTGTGCGCTCACTCAATAAACCATCCATACCTGACTGAGGCTGGAGTCTGAGTGGTTTCTATGGCTACTCTTGTACAACAACAACAAAAAAAGAATTTTCACATTTTATTTTGTGTGAATTTACTTAATTTTTTCTAGGTAGGCTTTTTATCTAATTCCCACTTATGCGCGCGCACGTGTACACACACTCACAACACACACACACACACACACACATACACACACACTGCTGTAGTCATCACGTCTCTTCACAGCAGCAGAAACCCACTGTGCAACTAAGACACCACTTTGGCAGGAGTGTTTCGCAGTCATTTTATAGCCCTCTTGTAGCTTGTTTCCTAAAACTGCATGAGCTATCATCAGGTTTCTGAGTGCCTTGGTGACTTAAATACTGAGCTTCCCAAATCCTCCTTTCTCACACTTGATTTAAAATTTGTGGCTTATTAATATTTAGCTGAAATAGGCCTAGATAATTCACTGATCAAAAATAAGGGGTGAATGAAAAAGAGGAGAAATTCCTTGAGATATGGAAGTTAACCCAGCAGAGACTTCTCAGCTCAAGTGCACTGACCCTAACGCCCTCGGCTCCGGCATGTGCTTTTGCATGTGTGCTGCTGCCTCATGGTGATGCTGAATGCAGCCAGTGAGGGGAAAAGGTTAACACGTTGCTTCTGCTGCTCCAACACACCAAGGAGTCAACCTTCCTCTACTACCTCCAACTTTGGTAGGACACAATTACCTGTTAAAATGGTGTGAAACAGTCAGGTGTGGTGGTACAAACCTTTAATTCCAGCACTCAGGAGGCAGAGGCAGGTGGATCTCTGAGTTTGAGGCCAGTCTGGTCTACAGAGCGAGTCCAGGACAGCTAGGGTTGTTACACAGAGAAACCCTGACTCAAAACAAACAAATCAACCAACTAATTAAGTAAATAAAATGGTGGGGAACAACATGAGCTAAATAGCTACTCCCAAATATGACAAAATGCTAGTGTAAAAATGAAGCCCTCCCCAATGAATTATGAAAAGCTTTACCAAAAATAGTTTATTGCATAAAATGTAAGGAATTCTCAAGCACGCTTATATTCAAAACCAACCAACCAAAACCAACAAAAACCTCAACAACCAAAACAATAACAACAAACAAGTCAACATGCCCTTTAAAGTTACACTGTGTTACCTGTGATGACGTTTTCCCCTGGAAAAGCCCTAATATGAAGACTGATTTTCTTGTGAGAAAATTTATTATGGAAATGAGAAACTCAAAAAACCAATGAAAGTGCCATGTGCACGGTAGCACACACCTGTAATTCCAGCACTGGGGAGGCAGAGGCAGAGGCAGAGGCAGAGGCAGATTGATCTCTGTGAGTTTGAGGTGAGCCTGGTCTACAGAGTGAGTGTAGGACAGCCAGGGTTCCACAGAGAAACCCTGTCTCAAAAAACAAAACAAATGAACAACAACAACAACAACAACAACAACAAACCACAGAAATTTTGGACCCTCTAACCTGGACACCAACCCAAGGATCCTTTCAGAACCTAAGACCACTACCACACAGATCTGGCTAGAATTCCAGGATAAGACTCAGGGAATCTCACACCACAGCATTATTCCTATCAATAAGGCCCTTGGAAGGCTCCAAGACATTTCCTTTTCAAATATGGTGGTTCCTTTCACTCCCAGAATCTTCACCTGTCAATTTTTGTTTCAAGATATATGAAAACATTAATCATTGTGACTCCATAAGCCTATGGTTTTATAATATATACTGGTAGAAGTTACGTTTTGAAATGGAGGAAGAATTTAACACAAGCTTTCTGATACATACACTAAGACTACCTCCTGAGAAGGTAGGTCCTGTTCCCTATACCTCGAACCCAAGCAAAGTCAGTCTCACATCAAAGATCACAGCATCAATCTCATGTGTACCATAGAAACAATGATGGAAATCTTATGGTAATAATTTTTTTTAACATAAGCAAAGCAAGTAATACTACAAAGCATGGAAGCCGAGGTGTCAGAAGCCGAGGTGTCAGGTTAGGGCGTGATACAGCACATATGATGATGGAGGGCAGATTACAATAAATCAGGTATAAAAGCCTTAGAGAGCCATCCTACAGACCTGCCTCTAGTTTTTCATGAGTAACCCTAAAACCCCCACTTTTGTCTACAGAGGCAACAGTAATCAAGCTGTGGTTACCCCAGAACAAGCTCCGGGAGGTGAAGTACAGTGAAGACCCTTGGATGTAGGAGGCAAAAGCCAAACCAGAAAACCAGAAACAAACAAAACAAAACCCTAACATCTTAGGTCAAAGGAAACTTAAAAATTCAACTTCAGGGTCACTTAAGGAACCCTAAGAGAATGCCAGCTCCAATTTAAAAGTGTTCTGAATCACAATATGAGAACAGTCACACTGGTACAGAAACACAGGCAGAGAATGCAGCCAAGGTATGGCAGGCCTTTCATGGAACCAAAAGGAACCTAGCCACGGATCTGCAAGGCAGACCACAGAGCTTGGAGGAAGTGCCATTTCCGAGGCTGTACATGCACACGGGAGGCAAAACAACGGAAGAAATGGATTAAGCCATGAAACAAACATTGAATGAGTTCAGAATTAGCATGTCTTTTCCTAGGACAACACAACCAACAGGACTCACTTGAAGACCTCTCTGCATAGGAGAAGCAATTCTGTTGCAGAATTAAGTCCAGCCCAAGTGCTAGTTCTTGGTTTTGAAATTAAAAATACAAAATAAATAAGAATGTAAATTAGCATCCTTTTCCAATTTCTAACTTAGAGATAGAAAGGGTATATTTATAATGAAATTTTCAAGTATTTTTTTTTAAGATTAACCCTGTACAAATGATATACACATTGTAAAAGTTTCAATACTTGCTGGGAAATATTTTTCAAACACCACACATCCTTGTGGATAGTTGTGCTTTAATGACATCAGTTAACCTCCTAATAGGATGCTATAAGAGAACATGTTAAAAACTCCATGCTGCTTCTCCCAAAATAGACAAGAAACTCACTAAAAGACACCAACTGGCTGATCACAGATGCTTAGAACTTTTCTTCAGGCCTTTCTCTCTCCCTTCTAACAATACTCCAGATCTTTGCTGGTATTGCTCCAGCTGGTCTGTCTTTTTTAAGTCATGGCTTCATGTAACCGGCTATGTACCTGAAAACTGGCCTTGGTTTTTCCTCCTGACTCTAATTCTTATGGGCTGGGATTACAGGCACAAGTCACAGAACCTGCTTTATTTTACATTTTGCTCACAAGTGTTCACAAAGACTAAAGACTTCAACGCCTCTAATTCGTCAGTGTATAAAGTATTAATGTTTGACTTGGGAAGCAGATTACAATAAATCAGACACTTAGTGCTGACTTCAACCCCTCTTGTCTCAGAGGACCACAGTGCCTGCCTTTTTCTGGGCAGTGCTCTCCCTTCTCCTGCCACCACCACAAGTATTCAATGGAGGCCCACACAGTAGACAGACATCCACAGTGCTCCATAAACACCATCTTGGGACATCAGGTCAGTATGAGGAGACCTTGCAGGTCCTTTCACCCGCTGCTAACTCTAAGGCCTGAGCTGCCCTGCCTGTTTGTAAGCCAAAGTGAGTGGAACCACATAAGGCCACACACCTAGCAGTCAGTGGTCAGGGTTATTAATTCATGGAGATGCTGGAAGAAAAGACCCTCAGAGATAAAAAGTCTAAAACTAAGACTTTCTGTGCAAGAGTATTTGGTTTTAGGGTGTGTAGAAAATAAGTTACATTTCTTTTTTTGTTTTGTTTTTTTGGTTTTTCAAGGACATGGCTTCTCTGTTGTAGCCTTGGCTGTCCTAGACTCACTCTGTAGACCAGGCTGGCCTGTCTCTGACTCCCAAGTCCTGGGATTAAAGGCATATGCCACCACGCCTGGCACAAGTTTTATTTCTTAAAATACATTTAATTTTTTTTTTGAAGACTTATTTATGTATGAATGCTCTACCTGCACGTACACCTGGATGCCAGAAGAGGGCATCAGATTCCACTATAGATGGTTGTGAGCCACCATGTGGTTGCTGGGTATTGAACTCAGGACCTCTGGAAGAGCAGACAGTGCTCTTAGCCACTGAGCCATCTCTCCAACCCCTTATAATACATTTTTAAAAACTGACATTCCTAGCCGGGCGGTGGTGGCGCACGCCTTTAATCCCAGCACTTGGGAGGCAGAGGCAGGCGGATCGCTGTGAGTTCGAGGCCAGCCTGGTCTACAAAGTGAGTCCAGGATGGCCAAGGCTACACAGAGAAACCCTGTCTCGAAAAACCAAAAAAAAAAACAAACAAAACAAAACAAAACAAAACAAACCAAAAAAAAAAAAAAAACAAAAACAACAACAAAAAACCTGACATTCCTAAAGCTACATGTATACTGTTTCCCAGAGGCAACTTTTCAAATGGCAATCAGTAAGACAATTAGGTCCTTAAATAATATAGGTATATGCTTTCCAAAGACTTTCAATATTTATATGTACATCCTGTGTAGGTAGGATAGTTTGAAAAACAAATAAAAGCAAAAGGTGCAAATAAAAATTCATTGCTGTAGGAAAGTGAAGGTCTTAATGAGTGGAACTGTACAGACCTCTAGGGCCCACTGAGCCCACCCTGCATAGTCAGCACCCTTAGGTGTGTCTATTGCCACACATAAGATCCTCCTCCTGAACGTAACTGTTTAGACTGACACAATCAGAGTTCACCAGCAACCCAAACTCTGAGGTTTTTAAGATTTGGTCATTTCATGGGAAAAGTTAGTTGTGACTTAAAACGACTATTTCTGCAATCTCTGACTCGTTCAGTTATTTCAGTTTATATTATATATATATATATATATATATATATATATATATATATATATACACACACACACACACACACACATATACATATATATATATTGGGGGGGGTGTGTGTGTGTGTGTGTATGTATGGTTTTTTGAGACAGGGTTTCTCTGTGTAGCCTTGGCTGTCCTGAACTCGCTTTGTAGACCAGGCTGGCCTCGAACTCACAGCAATCCACCTGCCTCTGCCTCCCGAGTGCTGGAATTAAAGGTGTGCGCCACGACACCCAGCTATTTTGGTTGTTTTGAGACAGGTTCTCTCTGTGTAGCCCTGGCTATCCTGGAACTCATTCTGGAGACCATGCTGACCTTGAACTCAGAGATCCGCCTATCTCTTGCCTCCCAGGCGCTAAGATTAAAGGCATATGCCACCACCTCCCAGCTCAGTTATTTTAATCCTTGATAAAAAGTAAAGGGAAATTTAAAAGTCATTTTTCAAAAAACAAAACAAAAACAACAACAACAAAAAACCCCGACCAGAGTACTTGATCAAGATCAAATAAATAATATTGACAAAAAGTATTCCTTCAGCAGCCACAAACACTTGGTGATGAGGACAACAGCAGTCACTGGCCCAGCTCTTCTCTGGAAACACTGTTTTGATGATGTGGTTTTGTATCTCCCCTGGGATGGGCATGCTCTGCTGGGGCAGCGTCCACCTCAGCCCACAAGGACATGGACTCGTGCACAGTGATGGTATGCTCCTCTATCTGGCGCTGCAGACTGTCCATTTCCTGCCTGGGGAGATGAGAGAAGGCAGAAGAAGCCCTAAATCACACAAGGACCAGGTAGAACCACTAGCTGTAGCTTTCGCTAACAAGTCACAGTGGATGCAACGGGCTTACCACCATATGTGGTTCCCTCAAAGGCAATGAATGTACCACGGACCAGCCAATCAGCTGGAGTCAAAGAAGGCAAAAGCCCCTGACATCATCTCACTCTGAGCAGAAGCCAGCAAACAATCTGACATATGCTTCTGTTTTCTGCAAGGTGTTTCCATCAGGAATATGAGGAAAACACAGACCCCAAAGCCTGATGCTAATCAAGTTGCCGTCTGGAAGCTGTCACCTGAGGCCACTGTCACAGTGACTTCCCTTCACAAGATCACCTGCCTGTCAGGGTCCTATGTGCTCCAACATGATACTGGTCTCTTCTGTCCTAAGCTGGAAGAAGGCTTAGCCTATAGGGGACAGATAAAACAGCTGACCTTAAAGGGACCACCAAGGTACTCTACTTAGCTGTTTTCATCCTTACTACATAGACCCCAGAAGCTTTGCCAGTAAAAAGCTTTTACCATATTTTTTGGACCATATGACACACTTTTTCCTCCCAAAAGTGTGTGTGTGTGTGTGTGTGTGTGTGTGTGTGTGTGTGTATTGAGGGTGGGGAAATAGGGGGCACCTCATGGTCCAATTGCTGGTTTTACTGTTTTTCTTGTTTTACTGCTCTAAAAACTAGGTGCGTCTTATAGTCCGAAAAATATGGTATTTTTCAAGAGCTTCAAAGACATAGGTACTCTACAAACAACAGAAGAGATGCCCCCCAGGGAAAACATGCCATGTCTTAAGGCTGAAGAAAATAAGACGTAGAAGACAGATCGTACTTGAGTTGCTGCAAACAGCTGTTGAGATTCTTGAGGGGCTCCTTGCTCACAGCGGGTGGGGGCCTCAGCAGCTCCTCTAGCAATGAGGCTGGGACAGGACAGTCTGGTATCTTGATGGGTGTTGCAGGGCTGGAGGAGCTGGACTCACCTTTTGGCTCTTTCTTCTGTTTGTAAAAGCACATCATCAGCCCCCTACAGCCCTCCTCCTCCTCCCCTGGGACAACTAAACACCCCCTGCCCCCCCTCTGGGAAGAAGACTGAATAGCCAGGTCTATGAAGACAGTCTGACAATAAGAAATACTAGCTGGACCAGCCACCCTAACAAAAGCACTTGTGCTGACTCTCAGAAGCTCTCTTGTGGGAGTTTCCTGGGACACAAGTGTATACTTTGAGCTTCCCTAATAAATTAGGCAATATTTACTTGGATTGTGAAAATAAAAATCTGCTACGCAATTGAATCCTCCACCAGGGCAGACACTGGCATGAAGCTCCCACCAGAGCCACCCTGAAGCCACTGTGTCCCACAACGGCAGCACAGCGGGGCTGCGTGTTCATTATCGTTACAGTCGGATAATGTGTGCATTCAAAAAATACTCTCTTGGAAGGGTACCAAAATAAAGTGTTTTGACCCACTGTCCAAGCAGACTTCTTTATGATCTTTGTGCACAGATGCTGATCTGTGAATGACTAGAAACCTGGCAATATCCTGCCCAAACAAATCTAAACTAGACAGTTAGCTTGCCGCGTGCGGCCTCAGTCCCACCTTGGCTGCACCGCGGCGCAGATCCAGCTTGAGCTGTTGGTTCTGCTGCAGCAGGGTCTTCATGTTGTTCTTCAGCTCAGACACTTTAGCTTGAAGCACAAACTTATCCTTCTGGGTCTCAGACAGATCTTCCTGTGCCATTTCCAACTCAGACTTGATGGTCTATGGAAAATGACCAGTTTTCGCTTTGTTTTGTTTTTAAGCTGAAAGATTCTAGCAAGTTTGAGGTCATAAGAGCTGGGCTACAATAAAAACTTGTCTGAAATGGGACGGGTGTGGGGCACATGCCTTTAATCCCAGCACTTGGGAGGCAGAGGCTGGAGGATAGCTGTGAGATCGAGGCCAGCCTGGTCTACAAAGTGAGTCGAGGACAGTCAAGACTACACAGAGAAATCGTGTCTTGAAAAAACAAAAAACAAAATAACAACAACAACAACAACAAAAACTTATCTTAAAAGCCAAACAACATAAAACACATTCTAGGTTCTTAATTTGTATGTCAGTTTTAGGAACACTTTTTTTTTCTTTTTTTGGCTAGGACAAGTTGTTTTCATCTCAGCAGTTTCCTCTATAGTTACCTAGGCACTGACAAGTTCACTAAAATCAAACCCTTGACTTAAAAAACTTTTTTATCCTATTTTTAATTATGTGTATCTGTGTCTATGCATGGGTATGTGCACATACAGGGGTGCAGGTGCCTGTGGAGGGCAGAAGAGTGAGCTCCCCAATTCGGTGCTGGAAACTGAACTTGAGTCCTCTGGAAGGACAGCAAGAGCTTTGAATTGCTGAGCCATCTTTCTAGCTCTAACCCTTAACAGTATTTTTAGATTCACTGATTGGCTGACCTATGCGTGCGTGCTTATGTGTATTTATATGCAGCATGAACATGCAAGAGTCCTCAGAGGCCAAAAGAGGGTGCTGACCTCTTAAAGCTACAATTACAGGAAGTTGTGAGTTGCTATGTGAGTGCTAGGAACCAAACCCAGGTGCTTCGCAAGAGCAGTAAGTGCTCTTTAATTGCTGAGCATCACTCCAGTACCCCTGACACTTAACACAGTCTTTTCAAAACATTAGTATCTGCATGACCATGGTTAGCCCCAAGAAACTGAATTCCTGCCTTCCCTGAGTAGTAAAGACCACTCATCTGAGCCTTCCTGGAGAAGCTGGCCATAACCTGAGCACACGCTGCACATGGTCACTACTCCCTATACCTAACACAGCATGCTCCCAGCACATACGCTTCATACAGCTCACCAAAGGGGCAGTGCTGGGGCTTTTCTTAGTTTCTCCACCATCTAGCTGTGCAACCTGAACCAGGTAACCATGCTAAGCCTCATTCTAAAATGGAGACAATGTCTTCAGATCACTGGGGTGGGGTTGGGAGCCCAGAGGGTGATCCAACTCAGTAAGAGCTGCCTTCCACCCAGACTCAGGGCCCTGAGACTGGGACAGGACCAACCTGCAGTGTCTGCTGTGTCCCCTCGAGTTCTTTCTTGCCCTGTTGCTCTGTCAAGTCAAGCTGCTGCTTCAGGGACTGAATTTCTCGCTCTTTCTGATCCAATTCCCATTTGAGATTTTCCATCTAAAAGAACAAGACACACAACTAAGACAGTTTTGAAATGCTGTGTTCTCCTGTAAAACAATCCTAAGGAACTTCTACTCATCTGCTTGTGTTACATGTATACAATGGACTTCCTGTCTGAGCAGATAAAGCAGCAGGGCCGACTGTCACCTCTTGGCTCCCTGCAGGCTGCTGGCTCATCTGCTCATCCAGCGTCTTCCGCAGCAGCTGCAGCTGGGTTCTAGCTTCTGCCAGCTCAGTCTGGAACTGCGCTATTTCCTGGGAATGCTTTCCCTCCTGAATCCTGCCATTTAAACAAACAAACAAAGAGGTTAAAAATAAAATGACAAATTTCTCTCAGTTTGTTCTCCAAGGCTGTCCGTGGTGACCCTTTAACATTTGCTACAGACAGTGTACTGCCAATGCTCTGCACGTCCACTGACCCTGCAAAGCCTCTGTGCTCTGGGAGACGCCCTCTGAATTAGGGTGCTATGGACACCTCTGGGGCTGCTCTGGAGGTGTGCTCATCCCTAGTCTGGCTATCCATGGTACCCCAAGATTGAGTGCTCAAATGGGGGTTTTTTCTATTCCAGGAAGAAGTCAAGGCAGACTTGGCAGGGTTAAGGTTGAACGCAGGCTTCTTGAGATAGGAGTTGGGTAATTCTGTTCTTTTGATTGTCCCTACAGTAACTGAGACCTTAGGGAAAGACAAATGGTCCCTGCTGTGAGAGTCACAATGAACTAAAGATGAGAGGAGACTCCAATAGCTGTCGTGTGCTGTATGGAGAAGAGTCACTGAGGTCACCGTGGGCAGCCCTGGGGCCCTGTGTAAGCACGGAGACTCACTGGAGCTCATGCACCTCGGCCTGCAGTGTCTGCACCAGGAGCTCCTTGGCCTGCAGCTCCTCCTTCACCTCATTTAGCTCCAGGGTCGCTGCCTTAAAGTGGCGGCGGTTGTGTCCAGCTTCCAGCCTGGCAGTAGCTATCTAGAAGAAAGTGAGGACATAGACATTACCCCCACACAAGCTGTACCATAACGGATGCCACAGGTTTGATGGACTACCACGTGCAACACTGGAGCCCCTGCCAAACCCAAGCAGAACCAGTTCTTGGGTATTTACTGGGCTCTATGCTCAGCACACAGTGGACTAGTGACATACAGCTGACATACTCTGCTGAATAAAAAATTCACTTATGATGGTTTACTTAGTTTAAAAAGGCCTTATATTCCTCAATTACACCTGTTTATTACCAGTTAAGTTTATTCCTAATTCTTTTTTTTGTGTGTGTGTGTGTGGTTGTTTGTTTTGTTTTTGTTTTCTGAGACAGGGTTTGTGTAATAGCCCTGGAACTTGCTTTGTAGGCTAGGCTGCCTCTGCCTCCTGAGTGCTGGGACTAAAGGCGTGCACACCACACCCAGAAATTCCTAGTTCTTTTATTTCCACCTAATTGTAATATCTGTTTATGACATAATTGGCCTCCTCTGAACATCTGCTGACTTTCAAAGTCAAAAATAGATTTTTCTCAAGATTTCTAAGCAAATTCTTTTTATTTTAAAAAAAGATTTATTTATTATTACGTATATAGTGCTCTGCCTGCATGTACACCTGCATGCACATCAGAAGAGGGCATCAGGTCACATTATAGATGGCTGTGAGCCACCATGTGGTTGATGGGAATTGAACTCAGAACCTCTGGAAAAGCAGTCAGTGCCCTTAACCTCTGAGCCGTCTCTCCAGCCCCTATCTACCAATTCTTAAAATTATTTTCATTTAAAAATTTTTTATTGGGCCAGTGAGGTGGCTAACCAAATACGGTGTTGGCCACACAAGCCTGACCATCTGAGCTCAAACCCTGGAACCCATGGAAGGAAGAAAAGACACTGACACCAACACTATCCTCAGGCGTCCACATGGATGCCATGATTTGCACACATCATGTACATATATACACATGATAAATTTTTAAAAATTAAGTTACAATTATATTTTACCATCTCAAGCAGACACTGAGGCACACACCTGCTATCCCAGCTCTTGGGAGATGGAAGAGGATCATGAATTCAAGGTTTCCAGGCATGATGGCTCATACCTTTAATCCCAGCGTTCATGAAGCAGAGGCATGTGGATCTCTGTGAGACAGAGGCCAACCTGGTCTATGTAGGCAGTGTCAGGGTAACCAGGGCTACATCGTGAGACCCTACCTCAAAAACAACAATAAAAATAAAATAAAGTAAGAGTTCAAGGCTATCCTCTGCTACACAGCAAGTTTGAGGACATCCTGTGATCAGGAAAAATAGAAAGAAAGAAAGAAAGAAAGAAAGAAAGAAAGAAAGAAAGAAAGAAAGAAAGAAAGAAGTTTCTATGTGTATACAAGTAGCAGAATGCACACACACATAACCCTGGCCCTGAGTATCTGCTCTATGCTGTGGGTCAGCAGGAAGCTCACATTCTAGGAGAAGAGGGTATGAAGAATGGGAGATGGGATGGGCAGTGGTGGTGCACGCCTTGGGAGGCAGAGGCAGGCAGATCTCAGTGAGTTCAAGGCCAGCCTGGTCTACAGAGCAAGTGCCAGGACTGGCAGGGCTACACAGAGACCCTGTCTTGGGGGCGCAGGGAAAGAATGGGGCATAGGATGAGGTGTATAACCACCTTTGCTATAACGGTTTACCTGGTGGGTCAGCAAAACTGGAAAGGAGCCAGCCACAAAGACAGCTCTGGATACTCTGAGGCTGTATGCAGCCAGCATTCTGGACTATGCTTCCCCCACCCTCCGCCAGAGACAGGGTTTCTCTGTGTAACAGAGACCCAGCTGTCCTGGACTAGCTTTGTGGCCCAGGCTGGCCTTGAACCCACAGAGATCCAACTACCTCTGCCTCCCAAGTGCTAGGATTGAAGGCGTGCACCATCATGCCTTGCTTTTTTTCTTGACAAGTTTTATTTTGTTGTTGCTGTTGTTTTGTTTTTTTCGAGACAGAGTTTCTCTGGCTGTCTTGGACTCACTTTTGTAGACCAGGCTGGCCTCGAACTCACAGCGATCCACCTGCCTCTGCCTCCTGAGTGCTGGGATTAAAGGTGTGTGCCACCACGCCCAGCTCTCTTGACTGTTTTTAGACAAGGTCTTGCTATAGAACTTAAGGGGGCCTCAAACTCACTACACACTCAGCTCAAGTTGGCTTTGAAGTCAGGATCCTCCTGCCTCAGCCTTTCAAATGCTGGGTTTACAGGAGTGTGCACAAACAGGAAGTACTTTTTAAACTGTACCAGGATATCTTTGACTAGCAAAGACCAATGTGCATATGTGTGGGTGGCTCAGTCTGCCCTTTCCAGTCCTACATTGCTACGGTCACTCAATGTGATGCCATCCTGTACAAAGAAACCATTACAACTGGAGAGTCGTAACTACCCAGTCCTTAGAAACAGAACTAAAATGTGAAGGGCTACTCCTTCTGCAAGGCCCTGGAAATCTGAAGCTGGCCACATACCTGTTCCTTCAGGCTGTTTACTTCCACCTTTTCTTTCTCTAACGAGAGTTGTAAGGCATGGACAAGTTGCTTCATCTGGCGGTCCTCCTCCTCTTTGCGCTGTAAAACTGCCTGCACCTGTATCACATTAGAAAAGGGTGAGTAAGGAGCAGCATCAATTCCAAGCTCAAGTACAATCTGAGATCCTCTAGAGTCAGCCAGCACATGGAGCCCAGTAGGATGGCATGCATACACAAGGATGACGTCACAGGAAAGGAAACAAGGCAAGGGAGGGGAGAGACCCCTCTCTGGGCTGGGAATGTAGCTAGTTGGTAAGTTGCTTGCCTAGCAGGCTTAAATCCTTGGATTCCATTCCCAGCACTTATGCGTAAAACAGAACACCACCACAGGCATGGCTGTCACCCCAGGGCTCTAGACAGACGAATTAGAAGCTCAAGGTCATCATCCTCAGCTCCTAGTGCATTTAAGGCCAGCCCAGATGCATGATCCTGCCTCATAAATAAATAAAAAGATAAATAAATAAATGCAGAAGTCTGAGCTCACAAGAGTGTATCACATGGCTGTATTCAAGAACACAGCTGAGAACTCAGAAGAAAGACGCAAATGTATCATAAGAGACATTTACATGTAAGACAGCCCAGCAAGGACAAGAATGACAGAAACTAGACCAAATGTAAATTAACTCTTCTAATAACTACGTATTTTAAGGCTTGAGTGTGACACAGCTGTATTGGCTGGTTTTGTGTCAAATTGATACAAGCTAGGGTTGTCAGAGGAGGAGCCCTCAGTTGAGAAAATGCCTCCATGAGATCCAGCAACAAGACACTTTGTCAATTAGTGCTCAGTGGGAGAGGGCCCAGCCCACTGTGGGTGGTGCCATCCCTTGGCTTGTGGTCCTAGGTTCTATAGGAAAGCTGGCTGAGAAAGCCAGGGGAAGCAAGCCAGTAAGGGGCACCCCTCCATGGCCTTTGCATCAGCTCCTGCCTCTCAGTTTCTGCTCTGTTTGAGTTCCTGTCCTCATTTCCTTTGGTGATCGACAGCTATGTGGAAATGTAAGATGAATAAATCCTTTCCTTCCCAACTTGTTTTTTGGTATGGTGTTTCCTCACAGCAATAGAAACCCTGACTAAAGCAGTAGTGGAGTACTGCTGTGACAGACTTGACCATGTTTAGTGGAAGACTGTCAAAGGACTTGGAACTTTGGGTTAGAACCACCATAGAGTTCATTAAGAACTCAGTGGGATGTTCCTTAGGAGTCTGGAAGGTAAGACTGTTGAGAGCAGTGCAGAGATAGAAGTCTGGAAGTTCAAAGGCTATCAGGGCTGTTTGCTATTTTGAATTAAGATTCTGGGGTTCTGGTCAGCTGGGGCTGAAGTGTCAGCCGTGACTGTGATTAACAAGAGACCAGCACCACTGAGGTGAAACCTCTGCATCATTGGGACATTCGATGCTGGTCAGCTGGAGCTGAGGAATTAGCAGTGATTAAGACCAGCATTGCTGAGGTGAAGCCTTCTGGGAAGTGTTTCCTGAGAGCACAGAGAAGCTGTATTCCAGAACTGTCTGAGGTTGCATCTTGTGCAGGCAGCCAAACTTGGTAGTGTTAGAGCCACCTAGGTGGTGCTGGTTTTGAAGGCTTGAAGGGGTCATGGAGAGCAGCTGAGCCTGGGCACTGTGAGAGGCCATTAGTGAAGGTGCAGCCTCAGTGGCCCTTAACTGACAGCTGCCTCCAAAGCATTGCAGAACCTAAGGAGCTAAGAACAGAAGCTACAGTAAGCTGCTAATTTGGGGTTCAAATTCCAGCTCTGAATCAAATCAGGACTTCAGGCAAGTGTCTTCTGCACAGTCTCCTGGTCTAGAACCAGAGGATGGTCTGACCTGTCCCACCAGGAGCCGACTATGTAACAGGGACTAAGTGAGCTTGGCACAATGACTACAGGCTCTTACAGCTGGGAACCCAGGTGTGTGCAATGGCCAGGTTCCTCTGAACCACTGAGCCAGGTGTGGTGGGGAGACCCTGACTGTAAGCACAGGCTACACGACTCTTGTGCTGCTGCTGGCAGACGGGTCTCAGCACCTGGAGATTCAGCTGCACCAGGTCGGCTTCCCGCTTGGCTAGCGCCGTCTCCAGGATACTGTTGTGCTCGCGCAAAGCTGCATTCGACTGTCCGAGGCCAGTGAGCTTTCCTCGCTCGTGTTCCAGCTCCAGAGCCAGTTTCTTATTTGACTCTTCAAGACGTTTTATCTTTCTTCTGAAGCCTCTGGATTCTTGAAGCTGAAACATATTGGTAGATATAAAATATCATGCTCTGGGCAGGTGTGGTGTCCATGCCTATAACCCCAGTACGTGGGAGGCAAGGGCAGAGGATCAATCAATTCAAGGCCAGCCTGGCTCTAGGAGACCCTGTATCAAAAGCAACACTTCTCCACATTAAAAAAAAAATTACATTGTGCTAGACAGACTACTCAACTGAAACAGATGAGCAACTTTCAAGAGGGGTTTGTACTAAAGCATAAATCATCCTTGACTTGTTTCCTGTGAGGCTACTCTTTTAGTGCTGACATTGCCTGAATATGGCAAATAAACTGTTTCTGTGTTTTCAGTTCTTTGGCCGACTTAATTTGGGTTGTTGTTTACAATAACAGCATTCTAAATGGGAAAAGAACAGGATTATCTAACATTTAAACACTGACATTCACCAACTCTTTTATCTACAAACCTATTGGGATGGGTCCGTAGCTATCCTGGGACTCGGGTGGCACACAGGTATAGGCTAGACACACCTTCCCCAGAATGTAACTCTCAGTAGACATCGGGTAACTGGGTAAGTGGTAACTGTTGTCATCCTCCCTACAGTACTGGCAACAATCTGTCCACCAACCACTGTAAGTGATCAAGTGCCAAGCACCAATACCAAGCAGAGAGCAGCTCTCAGCAGGGGGTATTACCTCATCTTCCAGCTCCAGCACCTTCTCCCGTGACTCCTCCAGCTCCTGGCCAGTTGTCGTGATCACCTCCTGCAGCTCCTTCTCCAGCAGCATCTTGCTTTGGCCAACATTCTGCAGTTCTACCTCCAGAGCCCGGATCTTCTCCTGAGAGCCAAAATGGGAGTCAGCGTTAGTCACTGGCCCTTTCCTCCCTCAACTCTTATGGACACATACCTCACCACGCTCTAGATTTTTAAAAAATATTTATTTATTTACTATTATGTATACAGTGCTCTGCCTGCATGTACACCTGCAGGCCAGAAGAGGGCACAGCTGTCATTATAGATGGTTCTGAGCCGCCATGTGGTTGCTGGGAATTGAACTCAGGACGTCTGGGTGAGCAGGTGGTGCTCTTAACCACTGAGCAATCTCTCCAGCCCCCACATTCTATATTTTGTTATTTTTAATTTTTAAAAATGTTTCACTTCATGAGCATTGTTTTGCCTGCATGTATGTCTGTGTGAAGGGTATCAGATCCTCTGGAGATGGGGTTATACACAGGTGTGAGCTGCCATGTGGGTGCTGGGAATTGAACCCTGGTCCTCTGCAACAGCAACCAGTATTCTTAACCGCTGAGCCATCTCTCCACTGTTTTAAAACTTTTATTACATATTACTTATTTAGTGTGTGTGTGTGTGTGTGTGTGTGTGTGTGTGTGTGTGTGTAGGTGCCCTTGTGTGCACGCAGAGCTCAAAGGACAACTTGTGGGAGTTAGGTCTTTTCCTTCCATTGTGTGACTGGAGTGATCAGACATGGTGGGAGGTGCCTGTACTCAATGGGCCATTTAGCCAGCCCCGTTTTGTTTTTGTAAACAGAGCCTTCCTTACTAAAAAGCCCAGACTGACTTTGAACTGGTGACCCTCTCCAACATCACTAAACCCAACTCAGAAGGCACTATTCCTTGCTGGCCTGGAATTTGCCATAGAGCCAAGATTAGCCTTGAAATCCTGATTGTCCTGCTTCAGCCCCTGTGAGTTCAAGGCCAGCCTGGTCTACAAAGCAAGCTCCAGGACGGCCAGGGCTGTCACACAGAAAAACCCTGTCTTGGGGAGGAACCAAACCAAACCAAACTAAACCAACCAAAAAACAAAAAAGAGTCGTAAGGCCTCTGACAGGGAGAACTGTGTTTACCTACATGTAGAGCAGGGTCGCTGCTGCCACTGGTGTGCTGAGTTCTGAGCTGCCTCAGCTCGGCATCTGCTGTCTCCTTAGAAGCCAGAGCCTCCTGCAGGCGGCGGCTGAGAATGCTTACAGCATTCTCATAAGCCTTGTGCTTCGTCTTCATTTCCTTCTGTGCACTGGTCAGATCTGAGCCCAGCCGCTTCATCTTCTGTTTCTGTTCGGTGATGGCCCTGAGACATGAGTGAGAAACCTGAGTTAACCTCCAGTGCAGCCACCCAACTCCCCGGCCTGACACACCAAGGGCACATGTTGCAGGTCACTCTTCAGGGCTCAGTGGTGGCTTTTTTTTTCTTTTTTTTTAGGCAGGGTTTCTCTGGGTAGCCCTAGCTATCCTGGAACTTGCTCTGTAGACCAGGCTGGCTTTAAACTCGAGATGTGCCTGCCACCAACCAGGCTTAGGGTAGTGACTCTTGAGAGGCCACTTCAGCTTAATCCCACTCTGTCTTCCCAGACCTGGCTGACCCTCAGGAGGACTTGGGCAATGTGTTCTTGCTTTGGTTTGGTTACTGAAGGAGAAGAGGTATCCCGAAGCCATGTTAGAGAAACAGGAAAACAATGGGAAACCACTCTGTCACATCCACCACCATCAAGACCTGCCTTCCTCTTTGCATAATCTAAAAATGCTTCTGTGATGAGTGTGGTGGTGAACACCTGTAATCCTAGCATCTGAGAGGCTGCAGCAGAAAGAGAGCTGCAAGCAGGAGACTGTGCTGGACACAGGGCATCTTCAGCTACAGAGTGAGACCTTTTCTCAACAAAACAAAACGATCTTATGAAGGCAGAAAAACAGCACACTTCAACAAAAAAATATCCCCAACATTCTTCCTGAAGGTAAAAAACAAACTCTTGGCTGGGTGGTGGTGGCACACACCTTTAATCCCAGCACTCAGGAGGCAGAGGCAGGTGGATCGCTGTGAGTTCAGCCTGGTCTACAAAGTGAGTCCAGGATAGCCAGGGCTACACAGAGAAACCCTGTCTCAAAAAAAAAAAAAAAAAAAAAAAAAAAAAAGCAGCACAGAACATGCCATGGAATAAAAAGGTCCCAAGAGGTTGGGAGTCAGAGCTCACACTGTAATCCCAACATTTGAGAAGGTGAAGTAGGAATATTACAAGTATGAGATCAATCTAGGCTATAAAAAGAGATTCTGTCTCAAAAAGCCGAAAGAGCAAAAGTAGCTGGACCTCACTGTGTTCCAAGGCAGGTAGGGCTACATAGTGCTATTCCGTCTCAAAAAATATAAACAAACAAACAAATACCCCAAAGAGTGTGTGCATATGTGTGTACATACGCATATCTGAGTAGCTGCTGTAAGGGCCGTATGTTTAGATTTACATGCATAAGCTACTAGATGCTCAAACTAGATGAACGAAAATCAAAGTGTCAACCCTAGTGAAGGAGCAGGAATGACACCAGTGTGTGGCATAAAAAGACAAATTAAATAAATAGAGGAGACTTTAGAGCTGGGTATGTAGCTCAATGGTGGCACACCTGCTTAGGATGCTCAACATCCTGGCATTCACCTCCAGCTTGTGGGGGGAGCAGGTGCTTCTGTAAGGGATGGTTGAGCAAGTTAACTTCTAAACTCAGATAAACAGGTAAGAAAAAGGAAGCCGTCAAATCATGATGGAACTTTGGAATCTGTGCTCCAGGTTACCCTTTCATGAGCTCAAGTTCAGTAAGAGTGTGTTAGGGCCACCGCGACATGGAGGACTCTCCAGGCTGCTCCTCGGCAGAGCAAGTGCCCTCAGAGGTCAGTGCATGCTGCTCACAGACTTACTTCTTGGCCTCCTGCTGCAGCTCTTCTATTTGTTTCTTTAGTGTCTCATTGGCCTCAGTAAGGGCTATCATCTGCTCTTTGTCAAACTGCAAAGACTTTAAAAAGGACAAAAAATGTGCAATAAGTAAAGAGCCACCTACTCCAGATATTTCTCACTGATGAACAATACTTCATAGAGGTCAAAGGCATTTCTGAGGCTAGAGAGATGGCTCAGCAATTAAGAGAACTGGCTGCTCTCCTAGAGGACCAGAGCCCACACAGCAGTTCATAACCATCTGTAACTCCAGTTCTAGGCTATTCAATACACGCTCTGCCTTCCATGGGTGGCACGCACATGGTACACAGAGGTACACGCAGCCAAAACACTCATATACATAAAACAAAACAACAACAACAAATTTCTGGCCAAACCATTAAATGCTTTCCTGAAGCTAATGTCCTTGCAGGAAAGATAGCTGAGGTTAGCCTAGGCCTTCCCTGAGGCAAGGTACAAACAAGGCGCTGCTGGGTACACCCTGGACATACCATCTTTACATAAACATTTTGGTCACTTGTCTACCTGGATCTTGGCCTGGACATTTTAAGAGACTTTCAGCATGTCTCATGTTTTTTGTTCTAGCATCCTGCATATCACCTTTCCAAATTTCTCATCCCGGGAAGCATTCCTTATTTGAGGCAGAGATCTCTACCTCTACCCTTCAGTCATCTCTTACCCCTACCTTGTCTCATCACCAAGCCAGTCACTGTAGTCAGACTCGGGGCAGTATAGTTGTCCAGAGGGTATGGGTAGCTACACGACCCTCTCAGTGACTGTGCCCTGACTGGCCTCAGGCTACCCGCAGAGCACTCTCTCCTTTCTGTCTGGTGCCAACTTTGTGGACTTCTAGGCTCAACCACCAGTTCCACAGACCCTGTCAGAGGACGGCATGCCCAGGGCTTGCTGTTTTTTCTTTCTTTCAGTTGCACCACAGCCTGGATGTATATGAATACTTGTCTCTAGACTGTCTTAAAAGCCTCCTTGGCTGTGCTTCCTGTTTCACCCTGTACACAGTAAGCCCTAGCAGACTTGGCTGAACCTTCTCAACTCAGAAGAACCCATCCCTTGCATTCCACCTGCAGGTGAATCTCCATCTCATCTCGCTCTTTCTGCACTGACTGAAGATGCTCCTCAAGATCTGCCGCCCGCTGGTGAACCAGGGACATGGCCTTCTGCAGTCGCGAGTGCTCGGCTTCCACAGTCGTCTTCTCTCCACGCAGCTTCATGAGCTCCTGCCTCAGTTCCTTCATCTCTGACTCCAGACGTTTTTTTGTGGCTTTCAGCTCGCTAATGAGTTGGTCTTTGGAAGTAGCATCTCGCCGGTAGGCCTCTACCATCACCTTCAGGACAAGACACAAGCAATAAGCCAGTGCTGGTCAGCATCTTACCGACAGCCTGAGCTTAGGCAGGGAGTAAGGCTGCCTCATAAAAATGTTTACCCACAATTCAAGGTACAACCCTCTTCTCACCCATGGACTAGGTATGGTATGGACCCTGGGCTTAGCGGAGCAGAGGCAAGAGCTTTAACCACTGATCTACAACTTTTTACACAAAACAATATACCTTATGAAATATGACACGACCCATTGAGAAACACCAATGATGATGGCATGTCTGGATTTTTGTCACATGATGTGACAACAAACTATGTCCCCAAAACCTGGACATTGCATTAGGCATCCCATTATCCTCCTGGGATCCTTGTATCTTCTGAGTAATCTCACAAGGACTAATCTCCCTGTGGCTGGATGATGAAAGTTAATCCTTTGCATATCTCAGTAATAAACTGAAACACTACTTATGAACAAGCTTTGGAGGATCTTCCTTTCTCAGAACCAAGTATTCAACTGATGGCTGGCAACAAAGTAAAGAGTCAGAGCCATTCATTCCTCCACCAGGAGACAAGGGCTTCAAATATAAAACTTAGGTCATAGACCTTTTGTTTTAATGTTGGACACACTTTATACAACAAACATAACCAGCGCACACTGCCTAAAACGCATAATACACAGCTCTTGGGAGTGACGATGACAGGGTATCCTCCCAAGGTATGACAATGGTAGGCATTACGTGCAGTCTTTGAAGAGAAAAGGCATGCTCCCTCACTAACTGCACACAGGGATAACTTAGAACAAGTGCAGTGCCTTTAAAAAGGGTAAGTGACACCTAGATGCTGCCCTCTTTCTGGCTTTGTTCTGCGGAGACAGACAGCAGTGTGCCCAACACTTGTCTCCATGTCCTACCTTTTGCTGGACAAGCTGCTCCTTTGCTTTCTGCATCTGTTTCTTCAATGTGGCTGTCTCCTGCTGCAAGTGCTCCACCTACAGGAGAGGGTTGCAGAAGGGTGGGTGGCCTGGCACCATCCAGAGCACAGAAGGTGGCTTTCAGTCAGACACATGCTGAGAACACAAGGCTGCTCACACAGGTCACATAACTAGCACCCTCCCCGCTGCCACTTTAAAGTACAAAGACAAGGTGAAGAGCAGTGGAGAGAAGGAAAGGGTAAGGTAGGGTGCTCCAGAGAAGACAGAAGTAAGCCCTTCCTGGAACAGCCAGAGAGGAAATACATCTGCTACAGCTTCTCAGCTCTGTTTTTGCAGCAGAAAAGCAGCCAGACTCTACATAAAGGAATGAATGGGTTCTGATCCAATGTATCTCAACTTACAACACCCCATATCCTTGTGACAACGCATACCAGAGACCAGCAGACCTATACTATTCGGAAGCTTGTAGAAATTGCCATCTCAGGCCCCAAACTGAGTCAGATCTGCACATAAAGAGCCTCCAGGGCCAGGTGGAGGTGGCGCATGCCCTTAATCCCAGCACTCAGGAAGCAGAGGCAGATGGATCACGGCAAGTTCAAGGCTACAGAAGAGAAACCCTGCCTTGAAAAGCAAAACAAAACTAAAAAAACAAGAAGCCTCCAGGGGCGCAGGAATATGTGGCGGATGTGAAGGGCCACGACCTCTGCCCTTGGTCTTCACAGGGTAGGGTATCCAGGCAGAGTCATTCCAATTCCAACACTAGTTCCACTTCTTGAGCATCTTTTTTTTTTTTTTTAAGATTTATTTATTTATGATTATGTATACAGTGCTCTGTCTGCATGTACACTCATATGACAGAAGAGGCATCAAATCACATTATAGAAGGTTCTGAGCCACCATGTGGTTGCTGGGAACTGAACTCAGGACCTCTGGAAGGGTAGTCTGCTCTTAACCTCTAAGCCATCTTTTTAGTCCGCATCTTTCTTTTTTACATTGTTTTTATAGGTCTGTTCATTTCTAGCAGTGTCAGCCGTCAGCAACTGGTGTTCCCCATACATAGCTAGTGCACTGGGCTGTGCCCTGACATCCCAGGACACTGCGCTAACAGGAGGAACCTACTGTGAGCTACTATCCCACTCTGAACACCATATCACATCATGACTGGCTTGCCATACGCAGGAGGGAAAAACCACCACCACCAAAAAAACCAAAACCAAGTATTCTACAACTTCTGTAGCTGAAAGCCAGCAGCTGCAACAAAAAACTGGTGGTGGCTTTTTTTTTTTTAAAGATACATTTCAAAGGCCCCTCCACAAAACAAAACAAAACGAAAACTTGGTTTCCTAGTATATGGTTCCTCCACACCCCGAGGCTAATAGAGAAAATGGTACAGAAAGAACTAGTTTCTTGCTAAATAGTGCCAAATAGTAGTCTTATCAAAGAGGTTATTTAGTGTTCTAGACTTGAAACATGTCCTTCCATGAGAAATGGTCATGGAGAAGACCCATTCCATACTTGGTCCCTTTTTTTAAAGAAAAGTGAGTGAGTGAGTGAGTGAGTGAGTGAGTGAGTGAAATGAGGTCTCAAGAACACTCTTCTGGGGCTGAAGAGATGGCTCAGAGGTTAAGAGCACTGTCTGCTCTTCCAGAGGTCCTGAGTTCAATTCCCAGCAACCACATGGTGGCTCACAACCATCTACTTTGTGATCTGGTGCCCTCTTCTGGCCTGCAGGTGTACGTAAAAGCAAAGCATTGTATACATAATAAATAAATCTTTAAAAAAAAGAAAAAAAAGAACACTCTTTCATTGATCACTCACATTTGCAACAGACCACATTCCGGGGGTGGGGGTGGGGGGTGGGGGTGGGGTGGGGTAGGGAATCAATGATGCTCCTTCAGAAAATGGCTAAGACAGAGTTACCTGGTTGGACTTGACAGCTAAGTCTTGTCTCAATTGTTCCAAAAGTACTGATGTCTCCTCAGTATTTTCTTCCAAACGCTGTGCTCCTCTGTCAAGTTCTTCCTTGTCAGTCCTGGCTGAGTGCAGAGCCACTTCCAAGACAATCTTCTCATTCTGCAAGAAGTGAATTGTGTCCTCCTTGGAGTCAGCCTCTCTCTGCAGCTCCTCCAGCCTTGCTTGTAGCTCATCATAACGTGTATGCAGGTCGTCAAGGGACTGCCCTTTGGTCTGCAGAGCCTCCTGTGTTGATGTGAGCTGCTTTATCACATCTAGGTGTTCTTGCTGAAGTGCTGCAAGCTGTTGGTCTCGCTGGAACAAAGTCAACTTCACCTGGAAATAAACCATAAACTGAACATGCTGCCTTCCACCCTGGCACAAAAATTCATACCATTTTCATAGTCAGAATTTAAGTAATTTATATGGATTCACTGCAGGGTTTTTGTTTTGTTTTGTTTTGTTTTTGACAGGGTTTCTCTGTGTAATCTTGGCTGTCCTGGACTCAGTCTGTAGACCAGGCTGGCCTCGAACTCAGAGATCCGCCTGCCTCTGCCTCCACGTACTGGGAGTAAAGCTGTGAGCCACTGTACCTGGCTTGAAGGGTCTTTTTTATGTAAAATTATAGAGTAGAAGAACATGAATAGAAGCAAACGAACGGTCAGGTTGGCAACATAATAGTCTGATAGTGACCCATCAACTATATTCAACAGATACCCCAAAACAAACCTGAACTACCAACACAGCCTGATGCCAGAGGTCACAGCAGCCAAGGCTGAAGCCCTGTGAGCCTGGGTCCGGGTAGCAGCATTACTTGCCTGTTCCAGTTGCTGCTCCAGGGATGCTGCTGCATCCGCCACCTTCTGCAGCTGCTCGCGTTCACCTTCAAATTCCTCCAGCCTCCTTTGGAGGTCCTCCTCCACCATTGTCTTTGCCTCCCGAATCTGCACAAATGCTGCCTCCTGATCCAACATGTCAGCCTGAATAAGAAAATGGTGTTTCACACTTGGGAGGCAGAGGCAGGTGGAGCTCTGTGACTTCAAGATGTAGCACTGAGGAAAGAAGAGCCTCCCTTCTCTCCAGAGAACTCATTGCTGGATCCCTGATGACTGCTGGCGCTGGCCTGGCCTCCTCAAGCTTCTGTGTTTGCCTCTGCCTGCCACAGCGCCACCTGTGGGTGTGAGCTCCCAGGTGTTCCCACAGCGGCCATTTGTCTGAGTCAGGCCAGTCAGGCCCTTGTTGCCACCTGACTTGGTTGGTATCAGAGCCTTAAGCTCACTGCTGTCACATGGCCTGGTACTGGCAGCCCAGCCAAAAGACAGTTATTGCAGAGAAAATCTCCTTTTCCTGCACCCCTGGCTGGACCAGAGATCTTGTAACAAGGACTTCGTTCTGCACCCCGAGTGCTTCATGCTTTTCCGCCTGGAGACCAACAGCCCTTGGGCCTCCCAGAGGAAAGGTGTGCACTTCCAGCTCGGTGCCTGTAGCATCCAGCGCCCAACGTGGGGTGACAGGATGTCCAGTTCAAGAAGAAAAAGGGTGACTGCACCCCCTCCAGGCACAAGGGCCTAACTCTCAGATGCTGAGGGAGGCAGCTCTATTTTTCCTCCTTTGTTTTCAGTCTGCACCTTTGAGAGGGATAGCTACAGTGTGCAGAGCAACTGACGCCTCTTGGTTGGGGATTCCTTGCCCCTCTTCCCAGACCCTGACAGCCCAAGATGGGTGTAGGCAATGACCTTTTAACCTCCCAACAACAACAACACAACTGGTAACATGACAGCCATGTGACAGTTATTAGGACAGTTGACAGTTTCTTAAATCTACAGGCAGGCTTGTGACTTGTGGGGTGTGCCAATCCCCCCAGACAACAATAATTGCGTTAGGGAAGTTAACCGTTGCCAGCACCCCTCCTATCTTTATTTATCATGGGAAGCAATTCACCACACAGAAAAGACTCTCAGGATAGGGACATACATGCCCTCTTAAATTCATGTGGCATAAAACTCACCAAAAACCAAATCTCCTTATTTTGGGAGGAGGTGCTTCAGATAGCACCTTGCATAGCCATGAGTAGTATTTACAACCTTGACTTATGGACCCAAGTTTCTTCTCTCACTCGAAATAAAAACAGACAAGATAGAAAACCCCCTCTCCCCATTTTCTCCCTCTTACAGCTGCAGTCCACCAATGTTTAGGACTGGTTTTAAAAGGCCCTGCCTGCACCAGCTCAGAGTCAGGGCCCTGAAGACCTATTTCAGACCTCATGGCCCTCAACCAGTCTCAGGCTGGTTAAGAAATCATCTAGGGCAGCAATTCTCAAGCTGGGGCCACATGTCAGATATACTGCATGTCAGGTATTCACATCGCAGTTCATAACAGCAGTAAACATAAAATTAAGAAAAACTGTAAAATTACAGTTATGAGGTAGCAAAAAATTATTTTTATGGTTGAGGGTCACCACAACACAAGGAACTGTATTAAAGGCTCGCAGTATTAGGAAGGTTCAGAACCACTGATCTAGGGCATCAGAGAACGGGATTTAAATCCAAGAAAAATACATTACATTTCCCATCTAGATGATCTGCAGAGAGAGCAGGCAATAATAAAAATGCTTTAGGAAAGCACTGTGCACTACAGGACAGAAAGAAGGCTGAATGCTTGCAAACAAATAAAAAAAAACTGTTATCACTGGGCCTGGAAACACTGCCTGACATACAAACAGACTTCGTGCCCTTTCTCCCCATCCACCCTGTGGTTAGCTCTGTCTAAAGTGCAGCAGTGCCGTGGTGGGAACTCAGGTGCAAGGGAGCGTTCAGAGAAGAGCCACAAGGTCACAGGGACTCGCAGCCCAACCAGAGGTATGATTTCAAGATGCTGAACAGCTATCATTCACTGCACATTGCTCAACGTGTGTGTGTTATATGTTTTGTGGTGCATGCACACAAATGTGTGAGAACACACACTCATGCATGTATATGTACAGGCCCAAGGAAAACATTGGATGTCTGTCTCTGTTTCTCTCCACCACACTACCTTGAAGCAATGTCACTCACTGAATTAGAAGCTTGACATTTTGACATTTTGCCTAGGCCAGCTAGCCAGCAAGCTCACAGGGTCCTTGTCTCAACCTCCCACAAATGCTGGGGTTACAAGCACACACAGCCATGTCTGACTTTTATGTCCTCATGTTTGCACAGCAAGTGCTCTTACCTACTAAGCCATCTCCGTAGCCCCAAAAGATTTTTAAAAAAAATATTACACAATATAGGGAGGTACACATATTCACAAGATATATTTATGTTTACTTACAGGCATTTTGATTATGTCTGTGTATGCTTTACACTTGTCAGCAAGAAACAAAGTCAGGTAAATATCATCCCCCACTATCAGCGCAGTCCTCACCTCAATGCTCTGGAGCTGAACAGCTATGCGCTCTTTTTCCTTGATGGATCTATGCTGAGTCTCTGTTAGCTGATGTGACAGGGACACATTCTCAAGCTTCAGGTGCTCCAAAAGGCCCGCTTGCGTCATCTGTCCAACCTTCAAAGAAAAACCCAGAAGGCAAAAAGGAGCTTAAAATTAGGCATCAAGTGTGGATCAGCCTATCTTAGTCACTGAGATACTCTCTCTTTGTAAACAATGGCTAGTGATGGACCGTCTCAATGTGCCCTAATGCAGGGAAAACTCCTGCCCTTCTGTCTTCCACTGCAGGACTCACCCACACAAATCTTCTGCCAGCCTGCCTTGAACTTGAGCCACACAGAACTGAAGTTCTGTTCGGGGCAGGGTGGCCACCGAGAAACCAGGCCTTCACAGCTGAGAACGTGCAGCTTGGACAAGACCTACGCTGGGGTTCCCAACTTAAGGCTATAAACTAATAACTAAATCCCACTGGTTCCCACCAATTCCAGACACTATCAAGGCCTAATTTAGCTCACAGCGTCTCTAAGAAAGGAGCCCGCCACCACCCTTACCCGCAAGGGGTAAGTAGCAGCAGAGAGATGCAAAATATGAAAACCCTTGCGACAGGTCTGTGGCATGATCTCACCCACCTTTCATATAACCCTACACACCTTCTAAGCTGACAAATCCAAGATGGGGCAGAAGGGTGGGCCTCAGAGCTAGAGAAGCTGCACAGACCAAGGGAGAAAGCACAGCAGTTGATGAGATTGTGTTTAAAGACAACAAACAGAGGGGCTGGAGAGATGGCTCAGAGGTTAAGGGCAATGTCTGTTCTTGCAAAGGTCCTGAGTTCAATTCCCAGCAACCACATGGTGGCTCACAACCATCTACAATAAGAACTGGTGCTCTCTTCTGGTGTGCAGGCACACATGCAGACAGAATATGTATAAATAATAATTAAATAAATCTTTTTTAAAAAAGACAACAAAGAGAAGGGCTGCCCCACTTCTACCCCACTGAGTGCTCCTGGGAACAGCGAGCAGCTGGCCGGGACAGAAGCAGCACGAAGACCCTAGTCATAGAACGTGAGACACAGCAAACGCTTCTCCACTTGACACTCTCCTGATTACTCTTATCTGCCAATTCCCCTGACTTACACATGAACCCTACTTCTCTCAACACTGCACACCTAAAGAACATAGCAACTTATGTCTTTCTTTGTGTGAGACGGGTTTCTCTGTGTAGCCCTGGCTGTCTGGGAACTTGCTTTGTAGACTGTAGGTTGGCCTTGGAACTCTAAGAGATCCACCTCCTTCTGGCTTTGCCTCCCAAGTTCTGGGATTATAGATGTGTGTTTTCATGCCTGGCTAAGGTAAATTATTAAAAAGATGACTGAAAGTGCTCTTTGGCATCTTCAATCAATATAGCCAGTCAGGCCCTGGCTGTATTATATTTTCCCTTCAGAGTAAAATACATTCCAGAAACTTGCCTTTTCTCCTACATGCATCAAAGGCATGCTGCCTAAGTAAAGCCACCAGATAGGCTTTATGCTAAGGCATACATATCGGTGTTACTTCTGTCTAAAGGATAAACAGACCAGTACATGCAAACTCAAAGGCTGGCTTATTTAGCTTCTTTTAACAAAATAGGAAAAAGACAAATGTCCCTTTTATAGCCTGAAAGCAATAGTTCACATAGAAGTATCTGTTGGCTGAGGCCAACCAAGTAGTCAGAGAAAAATCAAATTTTGGGAAGGACTACTGGCCAAATTCTTTAATCATATAAGAGCATCACATGAGAGATTCAAAGCACAGAAGACAGAAGGAGAGCCTCAAAATCCATGAGGTGTGGGTCTGAGGGCCTGAGTCAAACAAAGTTTTACCCTTTGGCTGAAGGGAAGACACAAGAGGCTCCTGTAGAGAGGAGGTTGGTGGAAAGCAGACGCTCAACAAATACATACCCATGATACCTAAAGCCATAAACACCTGTCTGGCCTTTCTGTTAGCTTTCAACATGTGACCCTCTTGTCTTAGCCACTAGAGTTTTGGATGTTGTTCGTACCCAGTTTAGAAACACCTTTGTAATGCAGGGCAAAGCATGCTCCACATCCCTGAGGGGAGTCCCCTGCACTGTACCTGGATGTGGGCCATCTCTCCCTGCAGCCTGACCCTGGCCTCCTGGGCCAGTGCAAGCTGCTGTTGGTACCACTGCCGGGCATTCTGCAGAGACGTGATTTCAGCCTGTGATGCTTGTAGCTTGCTGGTCAGTGTTGTGCGCTCCAGCTGTACTTGCTGGAGCTGGCTCTGTAGGGTTGTCATCTGCTGCCGAAGGTCATGCACTGTAGGTAGGCAAGCACAGCCAACTCTGACTAACCAGCACTAACAGGAAAGCTACAGCTGAGTGGTCATTTGACCTAAAGTCCAAGTATATATAGTATAGAGAGAGGCAGCACAGTTAGTGTTACACAGTGGCCATGGTCTATACAGTCACCACAAAAATAGCAGTGGTGGACAGGAACCACTGCTCCCAGAAAGAAAAGGGGTTCCTATGAGTCCCAAGTCACAACATTTGTATTAACTGATTTAAGTTTCTGTTTACTTACCTGTGATTTTGTTTAAACACACCTTATTTAGTATGTATGGAATTATTATCTATTATCTGTAATTATTCATCAACCTGTCTTTTATCTTAATTATTATGAATGGGGGTGGGAGAGATGGCTCAGAGCTTAAGAGCACTGACTGCTCTTCCAGAGGTCCTGAGTTTAATTCTCAGCAACCACACGGTGGCTCACAACCATCTATAATGTAATCTGATGGGCCTCGTCTGGTCTGCAGGTGTACATGAAGGTGTACATGCACACAGAATACTGTATATAATAATAATATCTTTTTTAATGTATTTAAAAATTATTTATGAATGACTATAAAGCTCATGGCAAGCAGCTCTATGTAAGACTATACCTTAGCAAAGTTTCTGGAACAAACTATCTTCTCCACAAAATTACTCAGCGCCTCCTCATATATAGAGCCATTTTATTTCTTTCTTTATTTTTGGTTTTTTGAGACAGAGTTTCTCTGTGTAGCCTTGGTTGTCCTGGACTCACTTTGTAGACCAGGCTGGCCTCGAACTCACAGTAATTCACCTGCCTCTGCCTCCAGTGCTGGGATTATAGGCATGTGCCACCATGTCTGGTCTTTAGAGCCATTTTAAACAGCAAAATTACCCCCCCAAGAAAGCCCAAAATTGGACCTGTGGCACTGAACAGATACAAAAAGGACACATGTCAACAGTCTGAGCTGAGAGCAAGATAGAGGATAAACAGGGGATCTGAGTGTTGCCGCCTTCTAATATCATGGCCACATCATGAACAATCCATAAAAAGTGCTATGAGTAATTATGGAATTCCTAATAATTTTGGCTGGGAAGAAATTCCAGTTATGGAATCTGCAATGATCAAACAGAAACCAAAAACCAAAAATCCCAACCCTGTGTTCCAGAAACTGCCATGCCGTGGCTCTCATCTTTGGATACCTAACGGCATCTATTTGCCATAAAGAAACGGCACTAGCACCTGCTAGTTTGTCACTTGGTCAACTCTGCATGATCAGGGTAGGAGAAGAGTAAAAGGGCAGAGGAGAAGTCAGTCACCAATAATACAAATAAATCACAATACAAACAAAACCAGGCATTTTAAATTATATCCCGAGCTTATGAAACTACTTGTCTTTTGAAGACATTTCCTCCATTCAGTCGGCTGGATAGTTTTATGTAACTTGATACAAGCTAAAGTCACCTGAGAAAACTTCAATTAAGAAAATACCTCCATGAGATCAGGTTATAGGTAACCCTGTAGGGCATTTTCTTAATTAGTGATTGATGTGGGGAGGCCCACCTCATTCAGGGTAGTGCCACCCCTGGGCTGGTATTCTTGGGTTGTACAGTAAAGCAGGTTGAGCAAGCCATGGGGACAAGCCAGTGAGCAGCCCCCTCCATGGCCTCTGCACTGGCTCCTGCCTCCAGGTTCCTGCCTTGCTTGAGTTCCTGTCCTGACTTCCTTCAGTTATGAACAGTGATGAGGAAGCATAAGCCAAGTAAACCCCTGACCTGCAAGCTGCTTTGGTCATGGTGTTTCATCACAGCAACAGTCACCCCAACTCTGACAACCAGGGATCGTGGCACAAGCGTATTAGCTTACCACTTGAGAGATGGGAGGCAAAAGGATGTTCAAGGTCATCCTCAGCTACATAGCAAGTTCAAGGCCACTCTAAGCTACATGAAACTCCATCTCAGAAAGAGTAAGATTGTTGAAGAGAGTTTATGATCCCTTTGATGCAGTGCTTCAATTCCAAAGTAATGAGAGAAAGGTGCAGCCTTCAATCCCAGCACTCAGGAGGCAGGCGGATCTCTGTGAGTTCGAGGCCAGCCTGTTCTACAAAGATAGTTCCAGGACAGCCAGAGCTATTACACAGAGAAACACTGTCTTAACCCCTCCCCCCGACACACATACAAAACAAACAAAGAAACAAACAAACCCCCCCCCACACAGAAATTAAAACACATTTTAATCTCCCAGTGTTGGGACATGGGGCTGCTTACTTCAGACTGCCCCCAGCAGCTGACTATGGTTTGCCTCGTGCTCTAGTAGGAATGTGATTTTGGCAGCTGCAGATAGTTTCTGCAATTGTGTGATGTTTGGAATTCTGGGAACTTTTCAGAGGGTACATAAATGCTAGGGCCCCAAGAAATGGGGTTTGTTTGTTGTTGGTTTTTGTTGGTTGTGGTTTGTTAAGTAGTCGTGTGTAAAGAAGAAACTTAAAGTAAGAAGGACTTGGATATCTTGACAGTAAAGATCAAACTTGCCCCATGAAATTCACCGGAAGCCATCTAACAATGATGTCACCCCTTTCCCTCTATCCCATCTAGTGTTAGGTGGTTCAAAGTATGGAAGGAAAAGGGTGGAGAAGGGTGAAGAAAGAAGAAGCCAAGGAGTAGCAAAGACAAGCTACAAAATGTAGAATAAATGTACACCTCAACTACCCCCAAAACACTGGATTTAGGAGGAAGAGTAGAAAGGATTACTTGTAGGAGTCAAAAGTATAGTCAATTTCTGAGATTGTATTACCTATATAGACTCTTAAGTTCAGCCAAAACTGTACTGACGTTAGCAATATGGAGACTCTGTGTATTCATGTCAGGCTAACACGAAACTTCCTCCATATGACACCAATGACAGGACCCAGACATCACACCTGGCTGCAGACCTCACCTGTGTTGTCCTTGCTCAGGATGCTTCTCTGCATGTCCTCTACTTTGGCCATCAGTCTCTGATACTGCTCCTCTGCCACTTGCAGGTCATTGTTTGAGGATGCCAGGCTGGCATTTTTAGCTTCTAGCAAGTTCTGCAGGTCAGTCATGGCCCGTTCTAGATCCCAGCAAGACTGCTTCAAAGTGTCCACTTGAGAACTAAGAGAGTCCTGCTTCTGCTGGCTGCTGTGGCTGAGTTCCACTTGTGCCTGCAGCTTTGTGTTCAGGGCAGCAAGCTGGGCCTGTAGCTCAGCCTTCTCTTGAAGTGCCTAAAAATACCCCCAAACAACCATCATGGCTTTCAGAAATGTAAGTCCCTCCCAACCACAGTTTTAGCCAACTGCTGAAACCTATTACATTTACAATCAGTGAGACAGAGAAAAATAAGTTTTACTTGAAACACTCTACCGCAAAACCAGTCACTTAAACATGATGGTTAGCTATCAAACAAGTTGACAGATCCCTGACGGAGAAATGCAGTCAGACTGTGACCAGTGAGGAAAAATGGGCCCAAAACATCTGCAGGAAAATGCAGCTGTGGTAGAAATTCAAGGGCTAAGCCATAATACTGGGCTAGAATGGCACTGAGTGACTACAGCAACAATGCAACAGGACAGAGCATAGCGAGCAAACAGGCCCCAGGAGCTCAGAGAACAGCCACGAGACAAGTGAGAGCTATGAGTGTTGCTCAGTGGCAGGTGCTTGGTTAGTGCGCAACAGGACCCAAATTCAATCTCTAGTGCCACAAAAGGGGGTTTTGATAAATAAAAAATTAAAAAGACAAGCCCCAGCCAGCAGCACATTCTACTCACCCCAAGTCTATCTAAGAGTATGTCTACAAACTCAGAGCACAACAAGTTAAGGAAAAGTGTGAAGGTAACATGTTCAACAAACAGAACAAACCCACCAAAGTAACTGAAGTAAGTCAACAAGGTCTTATTTTCTTGCAGCACTGGGGACTGACCCCAGGGACTTATGCACGCTAGGCAAATGCTCTAACCCTGAGCTGTACCCAGATCAAGAGGGGCTTAGAGCCAGAATAACTGGCACCCACAGAAGACTGCCAGATGTCCATAGGCCCCACTTCCCAAGAGCATTAGGGGAAAAAAGCAAGTGGAAGCACGTAGACCAACCTCAGGACTGGGTACACAGAGGAAGCACGAATGGATGTGATGAGACTGTTACACTCAGAAATGGTACGGAAAACTGTACAACCAAAAATTACTCTTAAAATCTCTGAAATCCCTCTGGAAGACTGTGTTATATATAACTGGACCAACTGGCTTGTGTCTAAATAACTTTTAACCCTGACACACGTACTGAGCAAGCAGTTTCTTCTCACCACACATGGCTTCAACCACGGTTCTTCCCCTGTAGTGTGTGTTCATAGCCTCAGCTCAGGCCTCTTGTTGCCCCTCCCTCTCTCTCTCTGTATGTTCTCCCTCATAAAGCACATAGCTGAATTCCCCTGAACAGACTCACTCTAAACAATTTTTTTTTTTTTTAATTTTCTGAGACAGGATTTCTCTGTGTGGCCTTGGCTGTCCTGGACTTGCTTTGTAGATCAGGCTGGCCTTGAACTCTCAGAGATCTGCCTGCCTCTGCCTCCTGAGTACTGGGATTTAAGGCGTGCAGCACCATATCCAGCCTCACTCTAAACTATTGATAGAAAGATAAAAATCTAGCTATTTGTTATTGAAAATAAATAAGTACATAAAGCCAAGCCATTGAGAGGCACAGGCCAGAGGAGCAAGAGTCCATCCTGAGTTCTGTAGCAAGCTCCAAAGGCAGCCTGGGCTGCATGAGAAGCTCTCTCAAAATAAATAAGTAAATACATAAATAAACATAAAAAGCTTCACATAAAACAGTAAAAACTGAAAATTAAGGAATGAAGAATTATTTTTTAAAAATTAATTTTCTCTATGCTTATGTGTGTGTACACAGAGGAGAGAAAAGGGTGTGTGGTGCCCCTGGAGCTGAAGTTATATTAGCTGTGAGCTACCTGTCCTGAATGCTGTGAACCGACCTTGGGTCCTCAGGAAGAGCAGTTACTGCTCTTAATCGCTACTCCATCTCTCCAGCTTATCCTCCCCCAAATAAAAGCAAGATATAGTAAAACTAACCTCAGACAAAGCAGGCCACAGCCTAGCAGCATAGCTCAGCAGGTAAAGTCGCGTGCTTCCAAGCATGATCACCTTACTGTGATTCCCCAAACTCATATGGTAGAAAGAGCCACCCAGCACGTACATGCCACATACATGTCCACCCCAGCACATACACAGACGCAAATAAATAAATAAATCTTTAACAATTGAAACTTTTACTCCATTAGAGAAACATAAAGCTACCAGGAGAAATTAACGGTCACAGACTCCCATGGGACAGGCTGTTTCCAAATTCTGATGGAGACAAGGGAAGGAATGAGTCATAAATAAATGAACACAACTTTGTCAGGGAGCAACACACCCAACAGACAACACGAGTAACATGGACGACTTGGCTGATGAATGAATTACACTTAAGGTTATCTGTAAAAATCACACACAGCAACGACCCACATATTCTTTTCAAAGATTTGGCTTATTGAGCAACAATCAAACATCGCTTACCTGACTGGCTTCTAGTGACAAAGCCTCCAGCTGCCCTTCAAGTCTCCTTTTATCTTTAAGAACCTGCAACATCTCATCCTGTGGTTCAGCAAAAGAGCTCTCCATGGACACACTAGGGGCAGAAGCACACAGTCAGGCAATGAGCCCCAACGGCTGTTAGCTCACACTTCATCACACTGCGTACTTTTACACGGCCTCTGCTCCTCTCTGTAGTGGTTTCTTTGGGTTTCATTTTTTGCTTTTTTTTTTTTTTTTTAAAGATTTATTACTTATTTATTATCATGTATACAGTGCTCTGCCTGCATGTACACCAGCAGGCCAGAAGAGGGCATCAGATCTCATTATAGATGGTCGTGAGCCACCATGTGATTGCTGAGCATTGAACGCAGGGCCCCTGGAGGAGCAGCCAGTGCTCTTAACCTCTGAGCCATTTCTCCAGCCCCTGTTTTTTGCTTTTTTAAAGGAGAGGGTTTTTGTTTTTGTTTTTAATGTAGTAAATACATAGGTCATCCATAACCTGACTGACCCTGAACTTACGATCCTCCTGCCTCAGCCTCTGAAGCGCTTGGTTCATGGGTATGCACCACCAACATCCAGCTTCCTCCCAGATTTAAAAATATACACCTTGAGGGTGAGCTGAATCTGAGGCCATGCCTGCTACAGAAGAGCATGCTCCAGGAACAGGACTTGCAAGCACCTGGGAAGTCTTAAGAGATACACGTACAAGGAGATAGATGTTTTTCATAGCACACAGTGATTTAGAGCTGACTACTTACAAACTGACAGAGCTGTGCATGGGGGAACAGCTAACGTACATTACCAAAGACACACAGCACAGCAGCAGCTGAGAGGCAAGGGTCGCAGCTGCTGCCCTACCTGCTGCAGATGCTGTCTCTGCGGCTCGGCACCTCCCCATTGACTTCCTGGTGCTGATCTTGATGCTGAGCTGACGCAGCCTGTAGTACATCTTTAATAGAAGGAAACTGGCCCAGGGCCTCAGCAGAAATCTCCCGGCCATCAACTACGTAAGTTGCTCCTGGCGTGCCCACATTCACCAGGATGCCACGGGTCCCTCGGGCAGAGAAGCTGCTGTGTGAGGAGCTGTCACTTTCATTCCCGTCAGCCTCCGACACGCTGTCCCCGGTCAGTGACGCGTTTTCCACACGGTTCTCAGTCTCAGGGGACGGGCTCACCTCAGACACAACCGAAGTGCTACTTCTAGTCTGTTTCAGAGAACTTCCAACAGCATCAGCAGTGGAGCCAAGGCCACCAGAGTCACTGGAATCTTCAGTTCTGTAGTCAGCCAGAGACCGAATCTTGCTTGACTTGGAACTCTTTTTCTCCTCAGAATGTGCCAGCAGCCCTAAGCTGCCTACCTTGGGCCCCCGAGGAACGCTGGTGCGCAGGAATGAATATTCTTTTGTCACAGCTACAGTATTGGCCCTTGGCAAGTTTTCTGGATTTAACATGAGCTCAGGATCCAGTGTGCTAAAAAGTTTCATTTTTGTTGCAGGTTGACTGGACTGAGAAACAAACAAAAATGTAAAAATATGACTAGGATTAGCAAGTAGTATTCTAAAACCGTCATTCAGAAAGCATGCGCCAATGAACACTCTTTATACCAACAAGTCTGTCAGGGCCTTAGAATGTCAGCTGCAGCAGATCTTCTGCTTTTCAGTCTCTCACCACTGAGGCTGCAGTGTTGACTGTCCCTGTGCCTGAGGCCAGGGCTTTTAATGGCCAACACTTTTATTTGTTTGTTTTTCCAGACAGGGTTTCTCTGTGTAGCCTTGGCTGTCCTGGACTCACTTTGTAAACCAGGCTGGCATTGAAGTCACAGCAATCTGCCTGCCTCTGCCTCCCCTAGGGCTGAGATTACAGGCGTGTGCCACCGTGCCTGGCACTTCTAAACATTTTAACCTGAGTAACATAATAATTTCTTCTTATCTAACTTTCTTGGCAAAACTTTGCTGGCCACTATCAAGTATTGTTGAAAGCTGGGCATGGTGGTACATGCCTTTAATCCCAGCACTCAGGAGGCAGAGGCAGGCAGATCTCTGTGAGTTTGAGGCCAGCCTGGTCTATAGAGAGAGTCCAGGACAGCCAGGACTACAGAGAGAAGCCCTGTCTTGAAAAAACAAAACAACAACAACAAAAAGTTCTGAATTAGGTCTGTTGGGGTCGCCGGTCTGGTTGCTGCCCAAATGAGCAGACTCACATACCCCAAAATGTTTGTAACCTTGCCTAAAAACTTCTTCCTGTTTGACCAATAAAAACCCAACACACCCAGGCAGGGCAAATGGGATAGGTGTAGCTAAGGTTCACAGGATTTTGGGACAGAGAGGATCTTGGGAAAGGAGGCCACCATGGGTTAGGTAGAATAAGAAGCACATGGCCGGTATGGATGGAGCATTTGGTCCAGAAAATGAACATTAGCAAATATTTGGTATTATGGATGGGAGGTATAGCTCAACAGAAATTATTAGAAGCAGATGGCAGGGTACCTGCCCCAATATGGGAGGTAGTTTAGGGGATTAATATTTGCCCTGCCCCAGGTGAACCAAGGCTTTTTTTTAGAGTCAGGGTTTGTTTGACAAGGCTATTTTTTATTTTATTGGTAGAGAGTTAGAAAGTGCTGCCGTAAAGCCAGGCATGGTGGTGCATTCCTTTAATTCCAGCGCACTTGGGAGACAGGCGGATTGCTGTGAGTTCAAGGCCAGTGAGTCTAGTACAGCCAAGCCTACACAAAGAAACCCTGTCTTGAAAAACCAAAAAACAAAAGAAAGAAAAAAAGAAAAAACTGCCATAGTAATTATAGCCCAATAACAAACATTTATTAGGCCATAACCTTAAATTAACAGCAACATAGGTCTACTTTAGTTTTGTAATTATTCAAGAGGTAGTGAGTCTCTTTAGGTATATTTGCTTACACAAACTTAGTAAAACATATGATACCCTTTTTTGTGAGGAGAGGAGGATGTTAACACACGGGTTTCGTGGTCCAGGCTGACAGAAGCCTTGTGATCCTCCTGCATCCATCTTTGTACTAGGATTAGTGCCACAACACCCAACCCCTGTGGAACTCTTGCTCCATTTTAAACACTGTTTATTATTTTAATTCCCAGCTATTTTATTGTTATTGCAAATTATTTTTCCAAGTAATTTTATAATTGGTCATGGCAGGATAATTACTGATTTTTCCCATTAATGAACTGGAATAACAAACAGAAAATTTCCTAACACCAATTTAAACCTAATAATGGTTTTTATTTGATTTCTCATAATCTTCCAAGTCATTGTAAACCTGCACATGACACTAATTCTCCTGTTTGTCAGTGTTCCTATTTCTTTTTTTTTTCTTTTATTGTTTTTTGTTTTTTGAGACAGGGTTTCTCTGTGTCGCCTTGGCTGTACTAGACTCACTTTGTAGACCAGGCTGGCCTTGAACTCCCAGCGATCCACCTGCCTCTGCCTTCCGAGTGCTGGGATTAAAGACGTGAGTATTCCTATATCTTACATCATTATACTAACTAGAAATTGCAAAATGGCCTGAGTGATATTTGGGATAAAGGAAAAATTCAAGCTATGTATGTTAACATAACTAACTTTACAATTTATTTTTGCTTTTTGTGTTTTAAAGTGTTTCACCTGCATGCATATCTGTGCACCAGGCCAGAAGAGGGTGTTGGATGCCATATTGTGTCTGCTGGAATCAAACCTAGGTGCTCTGGAAGAACAACAAGTGCTCTTCACCACTGAGCCGTCTCTCCAGCTGTAGCATAACCTTCTCTTATAGGAAATTTTCAATCCTGTCATTCTACCAAGTTAATGTAATCCCAGGGCAGGGACACAGGAGGAGGGTAACAAACATCCCATATGCAGCAGTTAAGCAAATGAGCAGTATCTTCTAGAAAAGAACACAAAGGGAAAGGTGAGGAGATGGAGAACCTGGGCAACCCAGAAGAAGGCAGGGACACAACGTTGTAGACTTCAGAACCCGCGCTCCAGGCCAAGAGCCTCACCCTCTCTCGGTGGCGCTTCACCCGGTACTGTATCAGCTGCTCCTCCAAGCGCTTCTGGGCCTGCAGTCGGACCTGCTCCTCCTTTTCCAAGGGCAATGAGGATGTAGTGGAACCTGCAAAAGAAATGGCCACTGAGAGGCTGACAGGAAGCAGGGCACAGGAAACAAGTTGGTGACCACAGACGAGTTGTTTTAGATTTAATCACCAGATTGTTTCAGCTTGTAAACCTTACACAGTCACCCACAGTCCATGATGATTTCCAGACTGAGAGAAAACTGAGAACCACAGCCACTGAGTACAGCACAGAACTGTGCTTAAAGTGACACAAGGCCATGGTGGGCCTCTTTTCACAGCACAAGACATGTTTTTCTTATAAAGTTACATTCATGGATTATCTCACTGAAGTAATAAGACGTAATACCACGTAAACCCAAGAACCTTATTGACTTAGACATAACGACTGACTAGCTTTGCTGCAGCACCAGTGCACAGTGCAGACCTACAGGGCTCTGCCTCCAAGGGCCGAGGGCAGGTCACATCAGCTTCCTGACAAATGAACTCAGATCCAGAGCTCACACTCAAGGATAGTAAATTTACATGGAACCTTTTAAAATTAAAAAAAAAAAAAAAAGATTTGAAATATTTAAAACTTAATGTTTTGTTTAAAGGGAGTGTTTACCTAAAATTACTGCAGTTGCAAACCCAAGTGTGGCTTAATCCTAATACCAGTAGATATGTCTGTCTGTGAAACATCAGCAAAGAGCTAAGAAGTCAAAAAAGAGGTAAATGCAATAATTTAACAATCTTTTGTTGTTGTTTGTTTTTTATCTGTGCCTCTGCTGAGATTAAAGGCTTGTGCCAACGCTGCCAGGCTAACAGTCTTTTATAAACACCTCTTCAGGCCTAGAATCTGAAGAATACACACATACACACACACATGTACATACATACATGAGACTTTCAAAATACTCTCTAAATCTGTGCATCTACCAAATTCATTAGGAACTCACCCTTGTGTTTAGCACTGATTCTTCCCAGAGCTACTGTAGTTCTAGTGGTTTGCCATGTGCCTGACCAATTCAAGAGTTCTGGCCCCTGCACAGATGTCACAAATCAGCAGACTGACCTGGGTTTGAACTAAAGGTCCGTGACAAGCTGTGTGAGATGGGTCAGGATGAGAATCAGATCAGATCCATACACTGTCACTAGAAAGGTGTGAAGTCCCCAGAACAGTGGAGGTGACATCACTAGTAAGCTCACTTTAAACATGTATAGTTAGCTGGGCGTGGTGGTGCAGACCTTTAATCCCACTACTCCAGAGGCAGAGGCAGGTGGATAGCCCGGTCTATGAGTCTAGGACAGCCAAGGCTAACAGAGAAACCCTGTCTTGAAAAAACAAAAAACAAAAGTATAATTATATTTATTTATTTACTGGAGAAGTGGGAACGCACAAAGGGCATGCTTGTGAGGTCAGGGGACAAACTGTATGAGCCATTTCTCTTTCTATCATGCGTGTCCTTAGGATTGACGGCGAATGCCTTTACTAGGTGAGCCATCTCATCAGACCCTGCATGTATTAAACTAATCATTTTCACTCTGGGTGTGTGCACGCACATATTACGGCCTGAGTCAGGGCCGGGGGCAGCTCTGCAGTTGGTTCTCTCCTTTCACATTTACATGGGTTCTGGGGAATCGAACCCAAGTTATCAGGCTTTGCATGTTCACCCACTGAGCTATTCCCTGCCCACAAGGTGTCTCTCGACTTAAATGCTGGCAAGTTCTCAGAAAATAAAATATACACACACACACACACACACACACACACACTATGGCACTGATGAAATAATACCTGTGAAGAAAAAGGTAAATAGTTCCAACACAACAATGGAAATTTAGAAAACAATGTACAGATGTCCAACTGATAAGAAGATGCTCAAATCCTCTGGTAATTAAAATAAAATAATGAATCATCACATCACTGTCATGTATTAAAAATAATGAAAGCTGGACATGGTGGCGCACAACTTTAATCCCAGCACTTGGGAGGCAGAGGTAGGCAGATCGCTGTGAGTTTGAGGCCAGCCTGGTTTACAAAGTGATTCAAGGACAGCCAAGGCTACACAGAGAAACCCTGTTTCGAAAAACCAACCAACCAACCAAAGAAACAAAAAAATAATGAGGCACCAGGTACAGTGACACATGGCCTGGTCTCAACTCCGTGGAAGGCTGAAGAGGATACTCTGAGTTTAGGAAGCAGAGGCTAGCCTGAAGACACAGACCTCAGCTCAAAAACTAACACAAAAGTCACCCAATTTCAGTGCTCGGAAGCCAAAGGTAGGCAGATCTCTGAGTTTGGGGCTAGTCTCATCTTCATAGCTAGTTCTAGGTCAGCTAGGGCTATATAGTGAAACCCTATCTCAAAAAACAAAATTAACAGTTCAAAATAACAACAACAACAAAGTGGGTAAAAGCCTGGAACCCCAGCAGGTAGGAGACTGAGGCCAGTCCAGGTCTCTACAGCAAATTCAACAATAGCCTTGGATACAAAACAAGACTCTCAAAAACAAAACAAGAAAGAAACCCAGTAACAACAAAACCCTATAACCCACCCCACCCTCCAAAACAACAACACACATACAAAACCCAAACCAAATAAACAAACCCAAACCTCAAAAAAGAAAGACTGTCTACACACTGAAGAGATGTTAGGGGAAAGTGTCCTCACCAGTCACTAGTAATATATGTGGGGCAACACTAAAGTGCTGCTTGATCCACAGAGAAACAAGCTTACAGGCCCAAAGACTCATGTATCAGGACTCTAGCCATAACACTGCGCATTATGGTCAAGGATTAGAACGCATCAGGAAAGCTGGGCAATGTGGCATATGCCTTTAATTCCAGCGTTCAGGGGGTAGAGGCAGGTGAATCCCTGAGTTTGAGGCCAGCCTGGTCTATAGTGGGAATTCCAGAACAGCCAGGGTTACACAGAGGAACCCTGTCTTGAAAAAACAAACACACACAAAGAAAAAAGGGAAAAAAAGAAAAGCATCAGGGAGCTGCCAACACATTCTTAAGTTGATTTGGGCAGTGGGGAACTATTTCCACACGATAAAACCAAGTGTTCTAATCATGTAAAATTAACTGAACAATAAAATCCCAAGTTAAAATTACCTTTTAAAAAGTTTCATTTTTAATCATATTGTGTGTGTGTGTGTGTATGAGAGAGAGAGAGAGAGAGAGTGCAGATACCCACCCCTGGAGCTGGGATTACTGAGCTGTCTTATGTAGGTGCTGGGAACCAAATCTGGGTCCTCTGCAAGAGCAATTAGTGCCCTGAATGGCTGAGCTATCTCTCCAGCATCTAAGATGCCTTTTGTTTTGTTTGACTATGGCGGCCTTGCTAAGCGGCTCAGGCTGACCTCAATTTTCAATCCTCCTCCTTTAGTCTTCCACATAGCTAATTACAGTCGTATAAGTTTCTCTTTTAAAGACAATGATAAAAAATCTGAGCCGGGCGTGGTGGCACACACCTTTAATCCCAGCACTCGGGAGGCAGAGGCAGGCGGATCGCTGTGAGTTCGAGGCCAGCCTGGTCTACAAAGTGAGTCCAGGACAGTCAAGGCTACACAGAGAAACCTTGTCTCAAAAAAACAAAAAAAAAAACAAAAAACAAAAAAAACAAAAACAAAAAAAATCTGGGTATGCATAGAAGTATACAAAGGACTTGTGAGAATTCCCGCCTGTTTGTTGGCCACCCATGAAGAATGACATGAGGTGTCCTTGTCAGGGAGTCTGATTCCACTGCACAAAGTTCCAACACCCGGACCTACTTGCGCTCTTTAAAGGGCAGCTACACCGTTAAGATGCATGCCTCCGCCTCCCCCATTCAGTAGGAAGAAAAGAAAGGGCAGGTCGGGCCTGCTCACGCAGGGGCAGTCAGGCACTGATTCCAAGTAGAAGATGCTGATAGCAAGGGGTGGGAAGAGCCGGTGGGAACGGATGCTTACACAGTTGCGTTTCTTGCATGGGAAGACTGAGTCTGAGAGACTGCAAAGCTTCTTTTCTAACACTGCCCTCAGCACTAGTTCCCTGAGACTTCCTTAGGTTGTCATGGAAACCATCCACACCTGCAGAGGCATCGGGTCCCACTGGGCTTGTTGTGGGATCAAGAGACAACGGAAGGTCTGGGAACTGCCCATTCTGACAGAGGGCCTCATGGCTGGATCTATCTGGGCTTCCTCCTTCCCTAAAAACTCTGGTTTCTTCAACACTGGCATCTGCAAAGAGAAAAAAAGTATGTTAGACACAGTGTTTGAAGACGTTTAAGTCATTTCCAGACATGCAGCTTTGAGTAAGTGCCATGAGCATAGCCTTTCCACACTTTGTAAGTCTGTTTCCTCTGATTCTCAAGAAACAGGCACCATCGCTGTCTCAGGGAAAGCCTCGTGTCCTCATCTGTACGCTAACCTCACCCTCCACACTATGACTGTGCTATGTCACTCATGTTTCATTCCCATTTAAATAAGAAAAATTAAAAGCAAAAAACTTTGAAAGTCCATTTCTTTAGTTGTTGGGGGGAAGAGCAGAGGCTTAAAACAAATCTGAGACTTTTTCTAACATGTGCAGGTGACAACAGGGTTAATCATAGTCCAAGTTCACATTTTCAAGGGCTGGTTTCAGAGTAAATTCAGAATATTTTCTCCTTTAAAGAGGCACATGATCTAGTCAGAGTGATTCTGCTAAAGTGAACAGAAACCAAACTTGGTTTTGGCTTGATAAGCAAGGGTTAGGTATTATAAAAACCCAATTTTACAAGTAAGGTGTGGCTGTTCATGCTTATAATCTCAGCACTTGGGAGGTTCGAGCAGGAAGACCTAAAGTTCATGATCATCCTTAACTGTATAGCAGGTCTGAGGAAAGCCTGGCCTCCAAGATACTCTACCTCAAAAATATTAAAAAATTTAAAACCCAAGTTTATCCACAAGGACTCCACTCATGGTACAAACCCAGCCTCAACCACTGCTATTATTGTAAAAAAAACTAAAACACAGTTCTTTCTCAAAAGATAAAGAAAAACTTCTCAAAATTAAGTCAAATTTAAGACTTTCTTCTGCTGCTCCCTGATGTGTAACCCAATTATCAATAAGGAAAAAGGGAGGGTCCATCCTGAGGACTTCCCAGGCTCAGTGGCTTAAAGTCTCACAGGCACCGATATCAATGGGTACCAAGATATATCCAGAGGGCATGAAGGAAATTCCCTTTTCTTGTGAAAACAGGATTGTTATTTATAAATACAAAGTCCTTGAAAAAAAGGAAAGCCCCAAGTAGAAGGTAAAGCACAGAAATCCTCAATGTCCAAGACACCGCAATGTAGAACAAAAGTGCAGGGATTCTGCATCTCAGATACAGGTTACAAGTGGTTAATACCACTTTCTGATGTGTAGATTGCTAAACAAAGTGAGTTTTGAGCACATACTACACTTAAACAAAATCTAAATGCAACCTCCTGGATGCTCACTAGGCAGCGGGGCAGGACTACAGAAGGCAGCGCTGGCTGCGTGCATCTCACTAGGCAGCGGGGCAGGACTACAGAAGACAACGCTGGCTACGTGCACCTCCTGGATGCTCACTAGGCAGCGGGAAGGGACTCAGGGTTTCACACTTGCCAGGCAAGCATCTACCACTGACTACGTTCCAGCTCTTCTGGCACGTTATATATATGACTTTTGTGGTTTGTTTTGTTTTTGTTTTTCAAGTCAGAGTTTCTTTTGTACTCTTGGCTGTCCTGGACTCACAGCGATCCGCCTGCCTCTGCCTCCCTAGTGTTGGTATTACAGGAGTGTGCCACCACGCCCGGCTATATGACTTCTTTTAACCTTCATAACTACCCTATGCATATAGGTTGTATGAATCTCACGAGTGGTAGATCTAAGTGGTCACACACATTACTTCTTTTAACCCTGACAACCGCCATGACAAGTAACATAAATGTTGTGTGGCAGATCTCAGATGTTGTTAAGAACCTACTGTCTCAGGCGAGAATACCAGGACCTGCCTTGCCTACTGCATACTCACTGCTTGACTATCGTAAGACCTACAAGGCAATTCCTGCTAGAGAGCCAGTGCATAATAATCTATCCTGTATATTCATATTTCATTGCTAGCTGCTAACTGCATGGGATATGGGAATCAACTAAGTTATTCCCAGAAATGTGATGCAGGAATCCTAGACCACTGATCAGTTCCGTTATTAAAACATTGGCAAACAATCAACCAAAATGGTAGAATTCAAGCACTAATGAAGATTCACCAGTGGAGATCCACAGATGTATTCAGGAAGCAGCTCTACTGCTGGCCACGGTTTATAGCCAATGGCTCCTAGTCTATTGACTGCAGACTGTGCTTGATTTAAAATTAGCACCAAATGAAAATATCTGTAAGATTATTGCAACATTCTGAGAGAATGAAGAGTTCATGCCCCCTCCAAAACACTAGCTCACCCCATCTTCTTCAGAGTGAAATGCTAGAGCACAGGATGGCTTGGTGACTTACGCGGAGCTCTATCTGGTTCGTCAGGTAGTGGTGCCAGTGAGGCTTCAGGACTGGACTTGTTTTCCCAGAGGCCATCCTGTTTGGCTGATGCACCATCCATGGTCAGTGCAGTTCGGGCTAAGGAGACTTTGAGGAGCTCCAACTCACTCTGGATTATGTTTGGTTTTTGCCATCAGCAACAGTCTAGAGCTTCTAGGAAGGATTTTAGTTTGTTTTCCATTTTCATGTAAGGTTTAATGGTTCACAAATGGCTTGAAGTCAAACCAAGTAATACCATGATTCCTGGTGGAAGAAGAAAAAATGCATTATGAAACCTAATTTGTTAGATTTTAAGCAACAGTTACAAGAATCCCAACTTGCATAGAAAACAAATACAAATTTCTACCCCACAAACAATCCCCAAACACCTACAACATGCTAGGTCTTGAGGATGAAATATCAAACCAGCTACACCTTGGTCCTTCCCTAAGGCACTCAGTCTCTCCTGGTGGCATCTACAAAACTTCCAACATTTTTTAAAAAAGAAGAGCTCATAATCTATTGTAGTTGTCCATTTGGCAACTGAGGAACTGAACTTTAAATTGTATTTAAGTTTGATCTTAAATAGCCATTCGTGGCCAGCAGCTTATCAACGAGACAGGCTTAGATGCCAAACCACCTGAAATGAACGTGCCTAAGGCCAAAGCTCCGACTAGGCAATTCTACCCCTGTAAGCTACGCTACTCAGCTCTAGAGGAGTGAAAATTAAAGAAACAACTGCCAAAAGATGAGGTAATAGTATGCTAGCTGGGGAACTGTTGAAGGGAGATCCAAGGACACACAGAAAGGCAGCTAACATAGAGAGCAGAGAAGGCCTCTCACAGTAGGTGGCCATGCATTTCTCCCCATTAGCAGGATCAGTAACCACTACAGTAGATGGAATTTAGGAAAATGTAATTTCACCATGAGTCTGGCAATTAGTTATTAGCTCTGAAGTGTGCTGGTGGCATTACTAACTTATTTCCTTATCAAAAGGTAAGATTTAACTACAAGCTTTCAGGCATACTGTAGGAATGTTGCTATTTGTGCTCTTCAGAAGTTCCATAGTATCGCTTCTGCTCTATGCTTAACATGTTTCATGACAAAATAACCTGCACCCTGAGCTTACAAATCCTGAAACCAAGTGCGGTAGCACATGCTTTTAATTCTAGCACTCAGGACTCTGTCAGGTGGGTCTTCGAGTTTGAAGCCAATCTGGTCTACACGGTGAGTTCCAAGTAAGCCGGGGCTACAAAGCTGAGACCCTCTCCCAAAAGAGTAAAAGTCACATTGAGGAATTAGAGGTAGGAAGCCTGAGAGGATGGTGCTCACTCACAAGGTGTGATGCTGAACCAAGGCTTGCATACTGACATCTGTTACTGCAGACACATGTCCTCTGTGACTGAGGGAACCCACCAATAATAAAGTCAGCTCAGCCTATCAACTTAGCCAATGATTAGTACAAGTCTAGTACAGGACAAATACAAAAGGAAGGCAGCCAAGGAGTTGCTGAGATAATCTGCCTCAAAAGCAGCGACAATGCCCATAACTCAGACTGTCCATAAAGACAAACATTAGCCAAGCTAGAGACCACCACATATGCCCCTCTTAATTTCCCTTACTCTGATTTGGTGTTGATCAAGACCCCTGACTAAGCAGTCCTTCCTCCTTGGTTCAGCCCTCCAGAACAGAGGACCCCAATTACAGCTGACTCTGGCTAATTCACTCAGATGGCTTCTGTTCACAATCAGCTAGGTCTTCCTGAAGCTGACAAGAGAGAAAATGTCTTGACTGTGCTAAGAGTTGGGCTTCTGACAGCAGTCCTGCCTGAAGGGCAACAGACTGGCATTTACTGTCTAACCTCAGACGCCTCTGAATTCTGGTAAGCATGACTCAGTCACGCAGGGTCTCATTACTTCAGGCTGCTCACAAAGGCAAATCTCCAGGCACCAAGGAAGCTGAGACAGCCGGGGTCGGGGAGGCTAAAAAAAAGCTGTTTTTAGTAATACACACTACATCTGTGACCTTTTTTTTTAAAAGGTCATTTTCACTATAGTTAGTCTTTTTGTTTTTCATTTGTTTGGTCAGTTTGGTTCTTTCTGTGCATTTGTATGTGCACATGTTTAGGTGCCGTTCATCTTGGGTTTTGAGACAGAATCTCTCACTGACCTGGAGTTCATCAATATGAATATGCTGGCTGGCCAGTAAGCCCAGGGACTACCTGTTTCCACCTCCCTGGTGCTGCAGTTACAAGTGCACACACCATGCCTGACTTTCTTACGCGGGCTTTAGCAAAGAGTCAGAATCCAGGCCTCATGCTTGTATAGCCAGCATTTTACTGACTGAGCCAGCTCTATTTGCTTGTTTTGGACTTGGGACTTTTTTTTAGACAAAGACTCGATACACAGCCCAGCGTAGTTCCTAGTTCCAGTAGATTCTCCTGTTTCCACTTTCTGATTACTAGGATTACAGTCACGTACCACTTTACTCAACTTATAGTTTCATGTCTACCCACTTGCATTCCCATTTCTAGATGGCAGAACAAAGCTATAACTGAGAAATTCCAACCCTAACCTGAGCAGCTCACCTGTCCTCACACTGATGGACTACCATCTCAGATGTAACAGGATTAGAGCTTTCCCCAGCAGAGTCCACGGACATGGTCCACAGACAATAGCTACCCTATTACTGAGGTTATCATCAACTAGCTAAAGATAAAACAGGACTTGATGTCTGGTTGATGCTGCACCTGCATGATTGAGCAATAGCAAACAGCACTCTATGGAAGTGAAAACCGAAGGCCAGCCTCAGGTCCAGTAAGGACGTAAGTGACAGGTTCTGAGTTAAGCATGTTTGCTCCAAAGCCTGTTCTTCCATTTGGCTGTAAGATCTTGTTAGGTAGATTTCTGAGCCACTCTTAGCTTATTTCCTCATCCATAAAAACAGAGAAAATGAATACAAAATTTCTTCCAGGATTGACTACAGCAAGATACAGGATCTGTTCATGCCTCTGATAAACAGGCCAACTATTTCTCCTTTCAAATTTGATAGTAAAAGCCAAATTCAAGCTATATTCTCACTTCAGAAAATAACAGTACTTGAAGCAATTGGCCAAAACCCAGCTACTTTGAAATCTGATGACTTTCATTTCTTCTGTTTCCTTTCTTTTCTATGGAGTAGAGAGGACAGGAGTTTACAAATTGTGTCTGTGTTCATAGGCACAGGTGTGTGAGGTTAGAGGACAGCTTGAGAGAGCCACCACGGGGCTTCCAGAGAGCTCAGGTTATCAGACTCTGACGTTTGACCACTGAGCCATCTTTCCAATCTGCTTTCGGATTTTGAGACAGCATCTTACTATGAAACCTGGGCCTCAAGCTGGTTAGGTCTTCCTGTCTTGGCTTCCCAAGAGCTGGTATTACGGACCTGAGCCACAACATCCAGCTTTTTCTTTCCATTCAAGGTACTGTAACTGAGAGATACTATAGGATTTAAAATGTAAAGGTCATGAGTCAGCTGTAAATGGCTTACAATGTCTCACTGACAAGAAAATACAAACCTCTTAACCTAAACTGGAGATCACTTTTATGTGCTTCCTACTTATGACTATACCCTTTACATGCCGTGCCTTTTGTCGTTATCTGGCTATACTATACACACAGAAGTACAACAGCTCTCCATAGGGTCTCTACGCTTCTTGCTCACTCTTCTTGAGACATTCCTCTCAACAATTCTGTACAGAAGCGTCTTGCCATGGAGGCCTGCCTTGACTCATGCCAACTCTTGCACAGGCAGGACAAAGCTAATCCTCTCAACAACTGTTTTGAGTTGTCAGTATACCTCCACCATAAAGTGATTGAGAACAAAGGCCCCAAAACTACTGTATCCTGGGACCTGTTACAAACAGGGCCTGTCTTTCCACAGACATTCAGTAAGCGCCTGTGGAAAGGCGGTGGGCTGTTCAGCTAGCTCTCTCTAGTCAGTGACTCCACTGTCCATGTTCGGCAGCACCGTGAAACACCTCTGAGCACCAGAACCGAAACAGTAAGTCCCCCACGTATTGAACGACTTGCCACCACGTCACGACCGTCATCAACTGCAAAAGGAGCAGACTTCAAACACGCTGACCCAACCAAGCAGCAGAAGCGCACGCTCTCGGGGCCGACCGCGTCCCGTGAGGCGCAGAGGAAGCCCCTGCTTTTTACCAAGCCGGTACTGACACGAGCTGCGAGGCAGGCTTCAGCCCGAGAGAGCAAAAGGAAAAGCTGACTTGAGCTGGCCGCCGAGGACCCAAAGTGTGCGCGACCCTCCCCGGACTCTGCATCCGTCTCGCCGACGCTGTCCGGGCGCGGCGTTGCCCCAGCAGTGCCTCCACCGTCCTCTACCACAAGGCCTGGACCCTCCTCAGTACTAGTGTCACACACAACCCTCACCCGTAGCGGCCCAACCCTGCGGCTCCGGTAGTACGTGGCCGTGCAAGGGGCGGGGCGCAACGGAGCACCGGTCTCGGGCAACCCCCCGGAAACAGACTGTCCGCGCGGCTTTCGTTCCGGGAGAGGGTGCCCCTCTGCGGCCACTAGCCACCACCCAACTAGGGCAGAACTGAGGAAACCTTCAAGCGGCCTTAAAATTCTGTGGGCCTTCCCTTCAGAGAAACAACTTCCAGCCTAGAGGAACGAACCGGACCGCAGGAGGGAGGTTAAAAAAAAAAACACCCAAAACAGCAACAAAAAAGAAGCCTTGAGCTTCCGGCGGCAGTGGCGTACCCCGGACTCGCCCCGCCCCCGCCCCCGCCCCCTTGCGGCCTTCTGACTGGTGGGTAACGTGATCCGCGTGGCCACGCCCCGGGGCGTGGCTTTCCGCCCGGCCCCGCCTCCGTGGCGGTGCAGGCGGCTTTCTGCTGAGTGTTTGGAAGTGTGTGTTGTGCCAACATCATCCATCGCCACGCGACAGCATTCCTAGCACAAGGACGCTGAGGCAGAGTATCACAAGCTCAAGGCCTGACTGGACTATGAAGTGGGACTTGTCTTAAGAAGTAAAAAGATGTCAGAACTCGGGTTCAACGTCTAGTACGTTGAGATAGGACGGGAGAAGGAGAAGCAACAAACTATATTAAACTGATGGCACATCCACATGGAAAAAATTCTAAACACAAAACTTTTGTTTTCAGCGCTGGAGAGTGCCCTGGGCCATGACCACGTCAAGCGCCCTCCCCACCTCCAAGCTACATTTCTAACCCCAAATAAAAATTGCCATAGCTTTACTAAGGTGTAATTTATGAGCTATAAAACTTGCTCCTGTGTGCACCTTGCTCGTTATTCCAGTACATTTGCAGCTGTACGCCCATTTTTATAGTCCGACTTTTAGAACACTTTCATGGGAGCAGCTCTCCTCATCCACTTCTTTTTCAGCCTCTGGTCATCACTTTGTGTTTGCCAGTGCATTTCATATAAGTAAGATTTATACACTGTGTAGCTTTTTGAATTCTTTTTCAAGTTGCATCGTGTTGTACCTGTTTTAGTGCTTCATTTTCATTGCTGGATAGTATTCTACTGTCTTATTTTTCCTCTTTAAATTTTTTTAATTTTTAAACTTTTTTGCTGTTCATCAGTTTAGGAACAAAATTGAGCACATGGATCTCCACAGCATTCTGCATGCCAAGGATCTTAAGGTGGCGAAAAGGACAAGGTTCCAGCTTTAGTACCCACTGGGTGGGGGAGCAGCCCTTCACAAACCAATACTTGAGGGGAGCTGCCACTTACTGGGGGAAACTCTTCTGTATCTACTGAGGACTTCTGTATGCCAAGGACTTGGCCAGGTGCTGTCTATATAATCCCTGCTTTCCAGACACTTCCTTCCTGGTGGGAAACAGCCAACGAACAGACATACAGGATAGGAGATGATGTCAAGGATGAACAGACAGGAGGGCAGGTATTCTGCAGTCTTATGGACTGTTTAGAAAGGACCTCTCTGGACCTGTGAAATGACTCAGCAGGTAAAGACACTTGCAGCTAATGACTAGCAATCTGAAACCCATATAAAGGTGGAAAGAGAAAAGTTGGTTTAACTCTACAAGTTGCCCCCAAATCACCACACATGCACCATGACACACTCATTACATACATATACACATATCATACATACACATCCAATAATAATTTTTTATTTAAAAAAAAAAAAAAAAGCTCTCTCATCGATCTGAGCCCATACCTAAACAAAGCATACCGGTGGAAAGGTGCTTCCAGGTTCCTGTGAAGACGTAAGTTATGAACTAAACTTGCCTGAGGGGTAGAGAGCATGTGAAGATCTACCAGAGTGTTAAGTATGAGCAGCATGGCAGAGGTCTGTGCAAGACTAGGGAATGGCCACATTCAGAGCATTCAAAGATGGTAAAGCTACAGGCATCAAGGGCCAAGTAGTAGCCAGGCACAAACCCTGCCTGTGGGAACAGTGCTCAGTCTTGTCACGTGGAATGCAGTTGCTCTGTGAGAGAGATGAATAATGCCTGGGGTTTGACACAAGTCACAAGGTCACGATTCTTTCTAAGATGCTGAAGACCATGAAGCAGGCTTGCATGGCATGTGTGTGGGGCGTGACAGCATCTAGAGTTCAAGAAAAGCTGAGATGTTAGAAAGACAAGTAACACACCATCCACCCACCATGTGAGCACAGGCATAAGGATGTACAGAGCCCAGGAGGCTCAGAGAGCGAGTTCAGTAGACCAGGAGTGTTTAAGTCCAACTGTTTATTCCCTCTGGCTTTTAACATAGCTTACGTAGTTCAATGTTATATGATGTTTAAACTAATGTGTTCAGTGGTCCTAGGACTCAGGAGACGGCCTTGGATACATCACCCGAGCTTACTTCATGTGTCAAAAGTGTTTCTGTTGAGTCTGTTAAGACTGGCCTCTCCCACTTTGTGTGCCTCTGTCCTCCCTTCTTGACCTGAGACCCAGCCTCTTAATACAGCCCTGGAAGTGTCTGAACATTAACTGTGTGCATACCAAAACATGAGGGGAGACAGAGAGAAGGCAAAACCAGAGAACACGAACGTCTGGGTTCCTCCCTCATGCCACACTTGAAGTTAGTCCACGCTGGACTTTTGTGTTTTTTTACTGTTTCAGTTTCTTACTTCTGGGTCCCTGGTGGCAATAGTAGTTTCTGGCTCTGTTAGCTGAGCTTCACTGGAGCTATGTAAGGCCACCGTGCGCCATCATCGTCTCTTAGGCTACCAGATCAATGCCGGGCAAGGTTCCCTCAACTGGAAGAAACCCTCACTGGACTCTCAGCTGCATCTCCGATTTGGCTGTGCCTTAGAGGCAAAAGCCAGTTCAGGGCCAGGGGAGCCTGCTGGAATCCTCGCTGACCATCCCCACCTCACAGTATCAGGCAGTCAAGGTGAATAACCCTGAAGAGGCAGTCAGCTCTCTGTAATTGCATGGAGTAGGGGCTCCTTGTTTTAAACCAATTTTCTCAGTTGTAATTGGGAGTCTGGCCCAGTGAAGTTTTCCTGGCCAGCCTGGTTCCTTTAGTAGCAACCCTAACACCCTCTTCTGGCTTGAGCTTGGAACCTACAGGGCAGGAAGGTTCCTCTGATAGCAAAAGGAAAGGTATATCAGCAAGGCAGGGATGTAGGCCAAGCTGACCCCACTTCAGACGGGGTTACAAGGAATACGGAGTGCCACATCCTGCACCAGGAAGCACAGTCTCAGTGGACATCTGAAAGCCCCACTCTGGGTGTGTCCCAAGGCTAGGCTCAAAAGCTACAGAGGAAATAGCCTGTGGCCATTCTATGAGGAAGTCTGCGTATTTTATAGGGGATAACAGCTGCAGACAACTCCAGATTGTTGGTGGTTTTGGGTGGAGTGGCTCAACTATCACCAACTTGCCTGGGTTTGATGTCATCTAGGAAACATAATTCTGGGTGTGTCTGTGAGGCTGTTTCCACAAAGGTTTCACTGAGGAGAGAAGAGCAACCCTGAGTGTGGGCTGCACCATACCCTGGGCTGGGTCCTCAACATGAACAAAGGCAGAGAGGAAGTGAAGCAGCAGCATTCATTTTTCTCTGCTTTCTGACTGCAGATTCAGCGACAGGCTGCTTCACACTCCACCAACATGCCATCCTACTACGTGGACCTTCAAGTTAGGAACCAAAATAATTCCTTATTCACACAGCAAGAAAAGTGACTGGCACAGGGGTGTGAAAGAGTTTAGAGAAATAAGTCCAGATGACCATAAAGACGCTGCCTCTACAAGCAGCTCAGTCACACCCAGGAATAAGCAGCAAGGTCCAAACGCTCTCTGATGCTAGAGCCTGACACGTAGACTGTTCTCCCCACCACGTTCAGTTCCTCAGCCCCGCTGAGGTAGCTCTTAGACATCGTGCTTCCTTAACTAGGGATTAAGCGATATCCAAGCGGCTCATGCACCAGGTGCTTCCTGCTGGAGTGGGGTCCTGAAAGGCTAGAGCACAGGTCCCATGTAACCCAGGTGAGGAATTAGTGGTGCCTGTCGGCATTAGCAAGGAGTATGTGGCACCTCACATATGAACACAACACGAGAAATAAACACACCTCATTTATTAGAATTAAAAAAAAAATTCTTCTCCCACAAACACAGAGCGCTGCCTCTCAGTCTGTATCAAGAGCAAGACAACAGTTGAAAACTGTATTCCTGAGAAGCAAAAGTTACCAGTTTGCAAACAAACGTAACAGGTGATTCAATGAAAGATGAAAAAAAAAAAGCTTCAAAACAAAACAAAACAAAACTTTCAAGTATTATTTCAGGTGGCAGGGCAAACCTAATATACCAGGGCAGGACTTGGAAAGCAGAGGGCCTATTGGTGTGGAGCCATCCCGGGTTCAGCAGGGGCTGCTCTCAGGGGCTGGAGGGCTGAGGGCAGAGGCTGTGCCCTGCTGGATAAGAAGGCCAACCCTGTGTCAAGGACCTGGATACTCAAAACATCCTCCTCAGCATTAACCATTTTAGACACTTGATTTTTTTTTTAAATAAACAGAAACATATGTTCATTCTTCCATATATCAGACTATTCCCAATTTCACTCAAATTTTAAAGTATAAATTATAGTATTTGTGCTAGTTTTTAATATTTAAATCTTATTAGAAGATAAGCACCAAACTTATTAAAATAAAAAATATACAAAAGGCTGTGTCTTTCCAGAGAGAATACCCCGTACATCCCTGGAGCTGTAAACGTATGCTTCCTTTCCTTTGTCGAGTGCTTCTGACATAGCTGACCCTTTCCCATGAAGCTTTTGCATTTTAACTGCAGTCAGGTACACGATAGAAAACATAGCAAAGCACGAACCTGCATGGCCACCGCCTCACCACACGGGAGGGCTGTCCAGTGAGAGGGAAGCCTCAGTCTACTGACTGCAAAGTGAGTGTCCCCAGTAGGCCTCCCAGGTTACTGGGCTACGTGTGTGCGTGTGCGTCTGCGTGCGCCCCCGTGTGCATCCATGTGTCTCACTGAAAGTAAAGCTCCACAAAGGGAAAAGCCACACCAGAGTGCCTGACCAGTGCTGCTTAGGGGGAACTGTAAAAATGCCCTTAAAGTATTTGCATGTGGTATCTTAAACCAGAGAGCTATTGCCTCCTGTGCTCTGTAACGGTTCATGTGTCTCCTCCAATACTCAGTTCTTGAACCTTGTCTGCTCGCAGATGTGATTGAATTTCCTACAGGGAGAAAAAACATCAAAGACTGAAACTGTATACTGTACTCACCATGTAAGAATATGTATGAGTCATGTATGTGAGCCCACTTGACAATTTTTATGCTTTAAAAAAAAGATTGCTTATTTTAATTTGAAATTACATATATTATATGCCATGTGTGCACAGGTGACCAGGGTGGCCAGACAAAGGAATCCAACCCCCTAATTCCAGGTGCTGGGAACCAAGCTTAGGTTGTCTGGAAGAGCAGCAAGTGTTGTCTTGCTGAGATAGAGTGATGGAAGGGCCATCTCTCCAGTCCTCATCAAGTAGCTTTTAAGCCCCCAAAGTGGCCTACTTTTAAATGAAAATGAAAACACAGTGGGTAATTTATCATAGAAGAGAATTAGAGCTGGGCTTCCTTAGTGTGTGCATTACCTACACGTCAGCCAGCAGGGTGGAGGCAGATGCTGAGGTAACAGTGGCCACTTTCCCCTCTCCACAATCCAGGGGCATGAGTGGAGATACGCATGGACAGAGTGGAGATGAGCGTGGACAGAGTGGAGATGAGCGTGGACAGAGTGGAGATGCACGTGGACAGAGTGGAGATGAGCGTGGACAGAGTGGAGATGCACGTGGACAGAGTGGAGATGAGCGTGGACAGAGTGGAGATGAGCGTGGACAGAGTGGAGATGAGCGTGGACAGAGTGGAGATGCACGTGGACAGAGTGGAGATGAGCGTGGACAGAGTGGAGATGCACGTGGACAGAGTGGAGATGAGCGTGGACAGAGCAGCATTTGTCTTTGCTACTCACACCCATACCACCATGAGCAAAGTTGAGTCAGTGGGGAAATGTCCATTTTTATGATTTACTTTTGTTACTCTTTGTTCTATGGCTGTGTCTATGTGTGAGTTCCTGCAGAGGCTGCTGATGTCTGATCCCGATGCTACAGCAGTAGGTGCCCAATGCGAGCGCTCAACTATGATCCCTTGCAAGGGCAGCATGCACTTTTTTTTGTTTATTCGTTTTTTTCAAGAGAGGATCTCTCTGTGTAGCCCTGGCTGTCCTAGAACTTGCTTTGTAGATCAGGCTGGCCCTGAACTCACAGATATCCATCTCTGCCTCCTGACTGCTGGGATTAAAGGTGTGTACCACCATGCTCGGCTCACAACACGCACTCTTAAATACTGAGTCATCTGTACAACCTAAAATGTCCTTTCCTGAAACAGTTGGTGTCTGCTGATCATGCTCAAGCACAATGCAAGGTATTATGCCAAAAACTACCAATTTAATCCCAGCATGAGGGAGGCAGAGGCAGGCGAATCTCTCAGTTCGAGGCCAGCCTGGTCTACAAAGCAAGTCCAGAACATCCAGGTCTACACAGAGAAACCCTGTTTTGAAAAACAAAAACAAAAACAAAAAAAGAAGTCATCTCAAAGCTGGGTGTGGTGGCATTCGCCTTTAATCCCAGCACTCGGGAGGCAGAGGCAGATGGATCACTGTGAGTTCGAGGCCAGCCTGGTCTACAAAGTGAGTCCAGGACAGCCAAGGCTACACAGAGAAACCCTAACTCAAAAAAAAAAGAAAAAAAAAAGGAAAAAAGAAAAAGAAAAAAGAAAAAAAGAAAAAAGAAAAGTCATCTCGGCCGGGCGAAGCTTAGACTACAGCTACTAACTCAGAGAGAGATACCACTCTGTCTGTCTGCTCTGCAGGCTGCCAGATAAAGCATTAGGTGACTCAACCATGAAGACACAGATGAGAGACGAAGGACATCTGCATGGAAGCAGTTCAGGGAATGCAGTGACCTTAGAGCAGAATTTCTATTTGAAAAAGCTATTTTGCACGCCGTATACCTTTACAGAAGTAGACGGATTAAATTAGAATACATATATGTATTTGGGGAGGGGGTGGGATTCTGGGAACTGAACCCAGAACTTTATACTCTACTACTGAGGTACACCTAAAGTCTCCAAATTAGTGAATCATTTTTTAGCATACAATTTACTATTACTGCTTCCTTCCTAAACTCTGAGCCTGGAGGACCTGCAGTTGACCCAAACATCTCCCAGCTCTACTCACATTGCATGGTGGGCCTTCACCTGAGTGCGACAGTTGCGGCCCCAGTAGCAATCGGGACGAGATGTTACAGTCACTGGAAAAGAAGGGACATGTGCACATTAGACGTATCACACACCATTCACGTAGCTAAAGGAGTTTAACTGGAGATACAGGGAAATGCTCTCAAGCACAAACCATCTTGTCACTCTGTGTGTTTATGTATGTTCCTATAGGTGCATGTGTATGAGTATACATGTATGCATAGAAGCCAAAAGCCAATGTCAGATGCCCTCTATCTTTTTTTTTTTTTGACACAAGGTCTTTCAATGGCCTGGGACTTGCCAATTAGGCTAAGCTATCTGGCCAAACCAGGGATCTGCCTGTCTATGCCTCCCTAGTTCTGGAGTTATAAGCAAGAGCTACTGTACCTGGCTTCGGCCGGCAGCTGCTGCTTCTGTGAATTTGCTCAGTAAACCAGGCTGGCCTCCACACAGAGATCCACCTGCCTCTTGCTCCCAAGTGCTGGGATTTAAGATGTGCACCACCACCACTCAGCCTTCTTTGTTTTTAAAACAGATTTATTTATTTTATGTCTGTGTTTTGACTGCATGTATAAAGTGCACTGTGTGTGTGTGCTTGGTGCCCACAGGCGACAGAAAATGACACCAGATCCTTTGGAACTGGAGTTACAAATAGATATAAGTTGCCATGTAGGTCCTGGGAACTAAGCCTGGGACACATGTAACCATTTTTCCCCCTTTTGCATGAAGACTGAACTCAGCACAGAAGGTCCTTTACTAAGCTACTGTGCTAGTTACATCTCTCTGTATCATCAGTTTTCATAGACCACGTCAAGATTATCAGATAAAAAAACCAAACTTATCTAAAAACCAAGGCAAGGAAATGAATTTGCTCCAGTGCTATCTCTAATGTTTTCATATTGCTTTGGTCTAGAAACCCATGTGTCTTGACCCAATCTGAAAAGCAAATGCAGCCTCATCCATGCTGTGTACTGTCTTCTGCCAAGTATGGAGGGTAACGTTATGCTAAATACCTCTTAGAACCCTGGAGCGAAGCCAACACAGACAGAGCTGTGTGTGGGCACCTTACCTGGCAACTCAGAAGCAGGAATGTTCTGCCGGTACTGGTAGGTCAGCTCTCGGAAGCTACGCAGACCACAGCAATAGCACAGTACAGTATTTCCAGTGATTCTGTAATCTGGGGGAACAAAGCCACATCTGGAACAGCCATTCGTCAGGCAGTGTCATTCTCTAACGGCAAAAAGACACACTTGAAACTAGTAGGAAACCAGCACACTAACCCTGAGTGAGGTAGAGACAATGGGTCAGACATTTAGCTGGTTTATTTGTTTATTTGTATTCTGTGAGTGTTAGCCCACATGAATGCCTGTGGGCCGTGTGTGTGCAGGACCTGCAAAGAACAGAAAAGGGCACTGGATCCTCTGGAACTGGAGTCACAGACAGCTGTGAGCCATCATGTGGGCGCTGGGAATCCTGACCCTCTCCAAGAGAAACAAATGCTCGTAACAGCTAAACCATCTCTCCAGCCCCCACTAGCTTAGGTTTGTTTGGTTTTTTAAAAAGATTTTTATTAGATGATTTTATTTTATGTATGAGCACTCTATCTGCATGTACACCTGCCACCCAAAGAGGGCATCAGATTCCAGTATAGATGGTTGTGAGCCACCATATGTTTTCTGGCAATTCAACTCAGGACCTCTGGAAGAGCTCTTATCCTCTTATCCGCTGAGCCCACTAGTTTAGTTTTTAATAGTAAAAATAATCTCATGTGGATTAAAACTTGTCAAATATATAAAATCCCTCAAAAGTATTAATATGGGAAAGAGTATTTCCTCTTCTGCTAATTAAAAAAAAAACCAAAATAAAGTAAAATAAATAAAAAATAAAAAATTATGTGTATGAGTGTTTTGCCTACATGCATGTATGTATACCACATGTGTAGCTGGTAACTGCAGAAGTCAGAAGGCACTGAGTCCCAAGGTGTTGGAGTTATGGATAGCTGTAAACCATCATGTGACTGTAGGGGACCAAACTGGGATCTCCAGATTCCCTACCTTTTTTGTTTGTTTGTTTGTTTTTCTGTGTGTGTGTGTGTGTGTGTGTGTTTTGAGACAGAGTTTTTCTATGTAGCCTTGGCTGTCCTGGATCTCTCTTTGTAGACCAAGCTGGCCTTGAACTCACAGCAATCTGCCTGCCTCTGCCTCCCAAGTGCTGGGATTAAAGGCGTGCGCCACCACGCCTGGCCCTGCTTTTTGAGATAGGATCTCACTGAGTCTTTGCTTACTTGGAACTCACTTTGTGGACCAGGCTGCCATGGACCTCAGATAGATCCACCTGTCTCTGTTTCACCAGTACTGAAATTAAGGGTGTATGCTGCCATGCCTGGTGATTTGTGAATCCCTAATGAGAACCGGGGACGTAACCCTAAACACAGCATCATTTACATTTCCTATGCCTCTCACACATACTGCCTCAAGTTGATGTCATACAATGACCATCATAGCTGGCCCGGTATGGGTTTTCTTCTTGTGGTACCAAGTCTTCAGCACTCTAACGGTAACAGTGGTGAAGGCATTCTCAAGTTTGGGATGCTAAACCTATATGTATTGAAAGTAAAAATCACAGCTGGATGTGGTGGCACACACTTCGGATCTCAGCATTGGGGAGGCAGAGGCAGGCGGATCTCTGTGAGTTCAAGGCCAGGCTAGTCTACCAGTCCAGGACAGCTAGGAATCTGTTACACAGAGAAGCCTTGTCTCAAAAAACAAACAAACAAAAGAAAGAAAAGAGAAAAAAAGAAAAAAAAATCACACACAAGAAATGATTTAAAATTGGAAATCAAAATACTACTGCCACAGTAAGAACATATTTACAAACAAAACAAAACAAAACCAAACAAACAAACCAAAAGAACATATTTACAACACTAAGGGCAGTGCTACATAGTTTAACAAAGATAGCGGGTCAGTGCTACCAGAGACCCAACAAAGAGCATATGTAAAGTTCAGAATCATTTGCAAATAACCAAATAATCTCTCATATTCACAAAATTAAATGGCAAGTCACTCATATTTTCTATATGAGCTACCCCCATTACAAAATTAAGAAATCAAAGGTGTTCACAGAAGTTGGATGGACTACAACAACAGGCAAGACACACCAGACGTGATCACCAGAAAGAAATAACTCAGGGGATTTTAGTAACAGTGCTCACATTTCTCTTAGTAAACATTCAAGTCTTAGAAAAGACCTTGTTACAATTTCTATAGCCTCCCACACTATCAAGTCCTCTGGGACAAAGCACAGCGTTCTACTCTGTCCAACTGAGTGATGACAAATTAAGTGACAAAGTGGTGGAGGCTCCCCACACTCCCCCCCCTTCCCTAATAGGGAGAAAAGGTGCTCAGACATGTCATACAGGTTTCAGACAAAGTTTTTAAAACCTCAAAAGTAATTAGGCAGGTACAATGGCTCACATCTGTCACCCCAGCACTAGTGAGGAAGACAGGATCAGGAGTTCAGGGCTAGCCTAGGCTACATTGTGAGCCTCAGCCAAAACAAAACAAAAATATAAAGTGTCTAGACCTTGTTCTATCTTCTTAGGGAGGGTGAGAGTCCAAGTCATAAATCTGTAGGAAAGCAGACAGGTAATACTGCCAAGTGTGGCCTCCCACGATCTTATCACTTTACAGGAGACAATTCAGGACTAGCTAAAGACTACTTACCAGACAGTAGAAACACACCCCGCTGTAGAGCCAGGAGACTCTCTGTCAACATAGTCTTCCATGTCAGACCTCTGGTCGCCAGGTAATTCTGTGATGGGAAAAAGGGTGAGAAGAAATTCCAGTTTAGAAGGAGAATCACCAAACTAACAGGGGACCCTTCACACGCGGCTCTAAAGGTGGTCGAAGCCAGAACACAGCTGTCCTTGAGTGGCGTTTACACGGAGCCAGTGGATAAACTAGAGTCAATCCTCTCATAGGTTTCACAAGCTTTTTGCTGAGACTCTGTGGCCTCTACACCTGAATAAGAGTCACTGCTTTCTCTAAAAATATCACAAAGGCATTCACAACACAAGGACAGATAAGACACTGAAGGGGAAAAGAGAAATAGCAAATTTTAACATTAAATCCTATTAAAAGGAACAGAGAAATAAGAAAACAGGGCTGGGTGGTGATGGCGCACACCTTTAATCCCAGCACTTGGGAGGCAGAGGCAGGTGGATCTCTGTGAGTTCCAAGCCAACCTGGTCTATAGAGCGAGTCCAGGACAGCCAAGACTACACAGAGAAACTCTGTCTCAGAGGGGAAAAAGAAAAAGAAAAAGAAAATAGACTGCTAGTCATAGTTTTGCTTCTAATATAGTTCAATTCAAACAATTAAACTGCTGATTTCTGCCAGGCGTGGTGGCCCACACTTTTAATCCCAGCTCTTGGGAGGCAAGTGGATTCCTGGGAATTTGAGGCCAGCCTGTTCTACAGAGCAAGTGCAGGACAGACAGGACTACACAGAGAAACTCTGTCTCAAAAACCAAAAAAACAAAACAAAACAAAAACAAAGCACTGCTGACCTCTGCTGTTGTAAACCGCTTACTGGAGCCTCTTCCCTTTTTTCTGAAAAGGCAGACATATGCCCTTGAGAAGTGACAACCGGCAACATCTGCTTAGACACTGCTTGCCCTATATGAGCTGTGAGGTACGTTCGGCAGAAGTCAAATCTCCTTGAATAGAAGCTAGAGGTTTCAGTAACACACTCTGACGAGAACGTCTACACTTGTCCTCCCATGCCCTACAAGGGTGACAAGTGTAGCTGATCAGGCGTTTGCTTTCTCTATTTAGAAACTCACTGTTCAAGGCTGTTACAAAAAAGGTGTTTTCATATACATAAAAGCACGGTATGTATGTCTGGTGATGTGTTCAGGTAAATGAATGGTCTCAAAGGGAAACAAAGTTCTCAACATGAAGGCAGAGGGTGCAGAACCGAACACGTTACAGTTCTAAGAGCTGAGCTAGCTTCCTTACACAGGGGAGAAGGATGTTTAGGAGTCAGAGAAATGCACAACTGAGAAACCTTCTCTGTAAGATGTATTAGCCAATTCCTATGGCTTGACAGTATGACGAACAAAAAGGAATTACCTCATTTTGGGACACAAGGAAAACTTGATATACCACAGAATCAGGAACTGACTACTGGTCAGAATATACAGTGTGTGCTTCTGATTTTTGACTGTACACATTTGCAGGCAGACGCTAAAGAGAAACTGTGTGTCCTAATAGGAGCCACAAGTTATATAGGACAACTCCCTGGGCCTCACGGCTCCCCAGGGCAAGCGTGGCGGTAGTACCTTCAGGATGTCTGACTCGTAGTTGTTGTTGTTCAGCACTCCATCCAAGCACTTGTCCCCCAGGTTGAGCTCTGCCAGAGGAAGAAGGAGTGTTATCTATTTTATAAGGATGATGTCCTATCAAAACATTGTTTGTCTGACAGGATAACCAAATCTCTTTCCATTACAGATTGTAATGAGCAAACAAGCTTAGGAAATGGCTCAGTCAGGGAAATGCCTGCCACACAAGCATGCAGACCTGAGTTTCAATCCATAGCATGAATATTTTAAAAAAGAAAAAGAGAAAGAAAACTGAATATAGCAGGGCATCTGTGTAATACTAGTGTTGGTGGATGAAAGAGACAAGTGGATCCCTGGAGACTACTGACCCAACCGTCCTAGCCAGCTAGGGTCACTGAAAAAGTGTCTCAAAGCTAGGATGATGCAACACAGTCAGGGCCCCAGCTAGACACCATATCATACCAAATAAAACCCCAAACCAGGAAAGGGTCACATCTTCTTCAGTCATTAGCTACAGGAGTCCTACAGATCATTGCCAGACATTGCAGGTTATTGCCAATACTACTGGTTACCCTCCATGACCTGAGGTAAGACACTGTTGCTGTAGTCATCACATACTTATGCCACCAAAATGGAAAAATCAAGCTGTTACTCAATTAGACACTTCACTCCTACTAACTAGCATTCAAAGTGCTCAAAGGAATATATTATACATGTACCAGTCTCACCCGGCTATGGGCCCTGCGTGCTATGATAGCAATCTGTCTGCAAGATACACCCATTGGGGCAACAGTGGCACAAGTGTAATGGGAGCAACCAACAAACTTTTCAAATACGCTTTAATGCTCTCTTCATGGGATGGAACACGTATCTGACAAGTGATGAGGCCAAGGATCTGGACCAGCTAGATCATGGGCACTAGGGAAAATATTTAACTACATGAACATAGCAAAAATATGATTCCTAGTTACGTACTGCTATTCCTAAAGAGCAGTGCACTGTTCAATGCTCTTCAGGAAAGCTCCCTCCTATAGTGGATGGTAATTAACAGAGTCACACAACTGGACAATGCAGAGTGAGAGAGTTTGGATCACTCAGCTCTAAATGGGCTATTTTTGTCACATTCCTCGCCTCAGGGCTCAGGGGGTCAAGGAGGCACAAAAATCATAAGAGCACAAAGGTGGTAGAAGACTAAAAAACAAAAAAGAAAAAACCAAAACCAATGTTTTTCAGACACAACAGGGCTGGTGCACATATGAACTCACAAAGACTGTGGCAGAATTCATAAGACCTGAACAAGTTCTGTCATGGTGTGTGTACACACATTCGTACACATACAAAATAAATGAATAATTCTTTAAACATAAGGCAGAAAGCAAATGCGAACACTCAGTGTTGATCTTTGCCTTCTATCTGCACACCCGCACACACATACACAAAAACGCAAATATACTGCACCAGGTGTGGTGGCACACACCTTTAATCCCGGCACTTGGGAGGCAGAGGCAGGTGGATTGCTGTGAGTTCAAGGATACTCAGAAAGACCCTGTCTTGAAAGAAAACAACAACAACAAAAAAACCCAAACAAACAAACCAACAAAGAAACACCCTCAAATATATATCTATGCTACAACACACACACACACACACACACACACACACACACACACACGTAAAGCACTACCACACTCAAATTCAAGGCAATTTTAAATAGAGGCCGGGTAAGACTGATCTCCACCTCACTAATGAAACAAGCATGGTCTTCTTTCACTGTAGCCAAACTAACCTTGAATTGTTTGTCTTTGAGCAGCATCTCACTGCATAGCCCTGGCTGGCCTGGAACTCCCAAAGACTCACCTGCCTCTGCCTCCCTGAGGGTAGGGATTAAATTATGCAACACCATACACCTACTCTCTTTGAATTTGTTTAAAAAAAAAAAAGAATTTGTTATCTTCCTGTCTAAGCCTCTGGAGGGCTGGGATTATAGCAGAACTGTTTTTATGTGAATAAGTAATTTCTCCTGTATAGGAAACTGGTATTTCTCTTGTTTGGTTATTGCTTGCTTTTGAAGCAATTGAGACTTTCAAAGTGAGAAATCTCTGCAGTGTAGCACAAAAGGGCAGATAATCACTCCATGGCTGACACAGGAGGTCACAATTCAACACCACCTGCCCCACATTCACCAAGAGCACACACAAAAGTCAAAGCAACCAAGGGTTGAAGAGCTGACATTACCACAGAATGGGGCCAAGCAGCCAAAGCAGCCAGTCCGTGTGCAGCCCCAGTACAGGTGGCAGAAGGGCTGCAGGCACACTGCACCTGTGGGCAGAGGACAGTGGTCAACTGGGACCTAGGACTGTGCCTGTTCTCACACTTGAGGACACTCAGCACCAGACTCACAGCTCAACTCTCCTTGAAAACAGTCTTTCTGGGGTGCTTTCATGGAGCTAGGGAGCAGAGACAACATGCCAGGTAACATCCAAAATCGAAGGTGACAGAATTTTGATAATTGAGATCCTAAGAGCAGCTTGGTCTGTGATCTCAGCATCCGAACAGCCTGGTTCACTGACTCCCAGCTATGAATGTGTGACACACTTGATGTAACTTCACATTCATGTCTGCAGAGAGCTTTTCTACCGACCATGAATACTGTTTTTACATTATGTTTTTTTTTTTAAGTTTTTTTAAAAAAAAGATTTATTTATTATGTATAGTGTTCTGCCTGCAGGCCAGAAGAGGGCACCACATCTCATTATAGATGGTTGTGAGCCCTTACCTGGTTGCTAGGAATTAACAGCTCAGAGGTTAAGAACAGTCTGTTCTTGCAGAGGTCCTGAGTTCAATTCCCAGAAACCACACTTACATCCACATACAATGAAATCTGGTGCCCTCTTCTGATGTGCAGGCACACTTACAGGTATAATACTGTATACATAATAAATAAATAAATCTTTAAAAAAGATTCTCTATAAAATTAGCCAAAGTAAAAGACTTCCCTTTTAGAAGAATTTTAAGACCCTCACCTCGGCTGCCACTGGTGCCTCAGTGTTTCTCAGATACAAGGTGAAGCATCCTCAGGGCTCTCCCATGGGTTCTTCTCCTCATGCCTACAGTCACCCCGGTGTGCCTGGGACTTGTTACCTGCCTATCCCAGAATGCATATCCCTACAGTGCTACAGTTTCCTCCCCTCTACTGCACTGATCCAGGCTAGAAGAAGCAGCTGCTTGGAAGCATCTCTGAGTGTGCAGAACACCGTGCATCACTGCAGTGGGAGACTGCACTGTATCAGACACTGTGTGCTCTTTACACCCAGAAGAGCGAGCAGCTCGGCTACTGTAAGGACTCGTGTGGCCACATGAGTTTATACTTTTCTTCACTTAAGAGCAGTAATGTTCAAGGAATTTTCATGTTAAGAAATAATTTTCAAAGGCAACAGACATTCCCAGCACTCAGGAGGCAGAGGCAGGCGCATCACTGTGAGTTTGAGGCTAGCCTGATCTACGAAACGAGTTTAGAACAGCCAGTGCTACACAGAGAGACCCTGTCTCGAAAAAACAAAAACGAAACAAAAAAAAGGCAATAGACACTAGCAAGCATTTCAAACAAAAGCAAACTCAAACAACCATCAGACAAATAAAGAGCTCCACGTATGTTTTGATGTTTTGCAAAGCTGGGAATGGAACCCAGAGCTTGTACATGCTAAGCAAGTATTCTACCACTCAGCTATATCTTTATCCAAAGACCTGTTTTAATGGTCAGAAATATAAATTAAAACAAGATATTTCACTTATTAGATTTATAAACAACACTCTGTATAGTGAGTATAGCACTGGTAAGAGACTAGATACAGATACAGACCCCAGAGGAGAACCACCTACCTACATAGGGAAATGTGGTGTCTGCAGGACAGTGTCCTCAGTTGGTAGGGATAGTAGACCGTTCAACATGCTCATGAGGGCGCAAGCGTCAAATGAGTATATGCAGATGGAAAAAATTGCCCTTTTTTTTTGGTTTTTGAGACAGGGTTTCTCTGTGCAGCCCTGGCTGTCCTGGACTCCTTTTGTAGACCAAGCTGGCCACAAACTCACAGCGATCCGCCTGCCTCTGCCTCCCCAGTGCTGGGATTAAGGGCATGCACCACCACACCCAGCTATATCTTTGTTTTATAGCCTATATAAAGTCAATTTCATTAGAAAATCAAGCCATGCAGGATGCCCAAGAACACCCTGCTGCTGGAACGGCGTCAGGGAGACGACCATACTCACACTGCTGAGGGGCGATGCGGGGGTCCTGCTCACGCTCAGCTCTGCGGTCAGGCATAGGCTGGAAGCAGCAGGTGCATATGGCATGGCTTCCTTGAAGAGGGCACACATAACTCTGGGCTGCTGAAGCACATACACAGTTAGGTCAGAGTATGTCAGATACCAGGTGAAAGACGGCAGAGCAAAACTCCACATCTAGAGAGGCAATTATGAAGCACACAGGAGGAGGCCAGGACCCAGGAGGGATGTAAACTACGTACAAGGTGGCCAAGTGATATTCTGCCATTTGAGATCCAGGAATGATGGCTCAGGCAGTTATCTGTCTACCATCTGAGAAGCCTCACACACACACACACACACACACACACACACACACATACACACACACACACACACAGAGACATACACACAAATAAAATTAAAAATTAGAAAAGTAAATGGACTATGGTTGTTCAAGTCATCCACAGCATATCCACCTATAATGCTAGCTTTTGTGAGATCAGTTCAAGGGTGCAGAGGATCAAGTTCAAGACTGACATATGTAGGTAAGTAGGCCAGCCTGAGCCAGGCGTGGTGGCACACACCTTTAATCCTAGCACTCAGAAGGCAGAAGCAAGCAGATCTCTGTGAGTTTGAGGTCAGCCTGGTCTACAAATCGAGTTTGGGACAGCCAGGGCTACACAGAGAAAGCCTGTCTCTAAAAACAAAACAAAACAAAACAAAACAAAACAAAACAATTAAAACCTTGTTTCAAAAGACTAAAAAGTCCATCCTGGGCTGTGGTCAATTATCCACCTCTGGTAGCTGAGCACTGATCTGCTGTCCCATCTCTCGGTTCTAGAAGTGACCCAGAGAACTAGAGTAGTGCTGTTGCAGGATATTTGATCCCACTGTGAACCTCAAGATTGTGAACGGTATAAACTTTTGTGTGTGTGTGTGTGTGTTTCAGCCCTAACACATACCTTTTGTTTATTGTAAATGGGTGATGATGGTGTGGCTCAGCCCTAGCACATACTTTAATCCAAGAGCTTTCTGTACATAGGATTTAATAAAGTTAACCCTAGGTCAAAAGGCAGAACAAGTAGTCAGCTGTTAGGGATTTAGTAGAAAGGAGGGGTGTTGAGTTGAAGGGTATTTATGACAGTGAGGAGGAAGAGGAGGAGGAGGAGGAGGAGCTTTTTGGCCTTTAGCTTTTGTTTTTTTCCTGGGATGTCAGCTGTGTAGGAGAATCAGCTGGCGCTTTCTCTGCCTCCTGAGCTAGTAGGTTTTCATCCCAGCATCTGGCTCCTGAGTCTTCACTGGTGAAACTGAATGTGGGATTTTCTTTCCTTAAAACAACACAGTGTTTTAGAAGAGTAGCCAAGAATGTGGCTCTGAATTACAACCCTAGAGCAGTTTAATTCAACCCTCTTAGAAACCCTACTGGCAACAGTGCTAGTCTAACTGGAGTCTACATGTAGAAAAATACAAATAGACCCATATTTATCACCCTGCACAAAACTAAAGTCCAAGTGGACTGAAGACCTCAACATAAAACCAGACACTAAATATGTTAGAAGAAAAAGTGGGTAAGGGCCTTGAGCTCATAGGCACAGGGGACAACTTCCTGAACAGAACACCAACAGCTCAGGCTCTAAGATCAGCAATTAATAAATGGGACCTCATGAGGCTGAGAAGCGTCTGTAAGGCAAAGGACACTGTCAACAGAACAAAATGACAGCCTATAGACTGGGAAAAAGATCTTCACCAACCCTGCATCTGTTAAGGGGCTAATATCCAAAATACATAAAGAACTCAAGAAATTAAACACCACCAAACTAAATAATCCAATTAAAAAATGGGGTACAGAGCTAAACAGAGAATTCTCAACCGAGGAATATCGAGTGGCTGAGAAACACTTAAAGAAATGTTCAACATCCCTAATTATCAAGGAAATGCATATCAAAACAGCTGAGATTCCATCTTACACCTATCAGGATGGCTAAGATAAAAAACTCAGGTGACAGCACATGCTGGCGAGGATGTGGAGAAAGGGGAACACTCCTTCATTGCTGGTGGGAATGCAAACTTGTACAACCACTTTGGAATTCAATCTGGCACTTTCTCAGAAAACTGGGAATAGTGCTGCCTCAAGACCCAGCTATACCACTCCTGGGCATATACCTGAAAGATGCTCCACCACACAACAAGGACATTTGCTCAACCATGTTCATAGCAGCCTTATTTGTAAGGCCAGAATCTGGAATTAACCTACATGTTACTCAACTGAAGAATGGACAAAGAAACTGGTGCTTTTACACAACGGAATACAATCAGTTATTACAAACAAGGAAATCTTGAAATTTGTAGGAAAATGGATGGAACCAGGAAAGAAATCATCCTGAGGTCACCCAGACCCAGAAAGACAGGAATGGTGTATACTCACTTATAAGTAGATATTAGCCCAACATAGATGTCCTGTCTGTCTGTCTGTCTGTCTGTCTGTCTGTTTCCAGTGCTCTGCCTGCACATATACCTACAGGCCACAAGAGGGCACCAGATCACATTATAGATGGTTGCTGGGAATTGAACTCAGGACCTCTGGAAAAGCAGTCAGTGTCTTTAACCTCTGAGCCACCTCTCCAGCCCCTCCTCTGAGCTTCTTAAACAATACAGTAGTCCAGTCTCAATTATTTGGGTGCTAGCTGAGCCTCAATTAATTGGGTACTAGCCAGGTTAAAGAGAAACTGTCAAACCTACAATTTTTAAAGTGCCACTAGCAGACAGGGAGAGCTAGAACTAGAGTAGCCAGCCCCAGGTCGAGAACATGGCTGCGCTCTCTGTAGCCACTTCCAGTTACTAGGCTCCAGTCCCCAGAGCTAAGAACTGCACGCCACAAGCAAGTGGAGTGCTCTCTTCTTCCCTTTCCCTCCTCTACGCTGTTTTCCTTTCAAGTCAGAGTGGAACCCTAAGCCTTGAAGAGACTAAGATGCCCTCTAGAGGTGAGCTGTATCTCAGCCCCTCTTTTGCTATTCTCAGTGCATCTAGGGACCTATCTCTTGGAAATACACAACTGATAGGAGGCTGTTTAGAGGGCAACTCTATGGAGATGGAGACAAGACTATGGGAATTCAGCTCACTGCTAGAAAAAAGCCAATCTCTAATTTGGGTAACAGATATAGAATACAGTGGGCAAACCCCACTAAGCAAACTCCCTGAAGCAGCAAGGTGGAGAAAGACCAAAGTTAAAACCAGGACTGTTAATTACCATGTGTGTCCAAAAGGGGAAACCGCCAAATAAATATTCACCCTATTTATTTATTTATTTATTTACTTACTTACTTATTTATTTATTTATTTTCTCCCTTTCTCCTCTCTGTTTAGGCCTGGCTATTCTAGAACTCAATATGAAGACAAGGCTAGCCTCAAATTCACAGAGATCCTCCTATCTCTTCCCAGCTCTCCCAATTTCTTATCAATACTGGTTATGCCAAGCAAGAGGCTATGAGAGGCAAGGGAATAGCTGAAGCCAGGGTCTAAACGGCAGGACAGACATCATAGAGGAATCACACCATAGGAAACTATAACAAGCCAGGCATGGTGAGGCAGAGGCAGGCAGATCTCTGTGAGTTCGAAGCCAGCCTGGTCTATATAAGCAAGCCCAGGACACTGTTACCCAGAAAAACTCTGTTTCAAACCCCCTGCCCCTGCCAAAAAAATTAACTAGAACAAAAATCATAATGGAAGGAGGAGTTCGTGGCTCAGGGTTCGGTACCACTGTTTTACCTGCTGGCAAGCTGGCAGATGTTGATGCTGCTTCCCCACCAAAGGCCTGTGTAGCTCCCAGCTCACTGGCTGGGACTGGGCAAGGAAGAGACTGCACTGCCTGCCTTCTGTATTCAGGACACTGTCTGCACACAATATATGGCTGACTGTGAAAAGAAGCAGCAGAGTTAAAGTCACAAAGGAGGAGGCTCCAGGCAGACGCCACTGTCACACCACCATCCCCCAGCTCCTGCGGCTGGGTCTCTACCCCTCAAGGCCGCTGCTCCATCTCTACTCATCTTCACGCCACTCCAGTGTGAAGAAAGGAGCCCAGCCCTCACTTCTGCCTGGCTCCGCCACCACCCATAACCCACCTGGAACAGGAGTGAAAGTGAGGACAGCACCCCCCACCAGAGAGCTGCTCTGTGCTCACCTACCTTCCCTGCTCAAGCCCTCAGACCCCATGCTTCAGCACACTCTACCCTGGAACCCTGAGTCCTGCTCAGTACAACATGGGCTCATAGATTCCAAGGCCAAGAAAACCCAGGCTCATGAGAGGAAAACTACCCTGAAAGAACTGCTAGTTCACTCAATACATGTATTTTCTTGCCTTGTTAGAATCAGAGCACAGCTGTGATCCCTGTACTGGTGAGACTGAGGCAAGAAGGTCCTAGTGAGTTGAACTACAGGTGTCAGCAGACTGACCTGAGAACTCTCACATGCCAGGCACATACTCCACTGCTGAACTACACTCCCAGACCTTTTAAAGTATTTTTTTTTAAAGATTTATTTATTTATTATTATGTATACAGTGTTCTGCCTGCCTGTACACCTGCAGGCCAGAATAGGGTGTCAGATCACATTATAGATGTTTGTGAGCCACCATGTGGGTGCTGGGAATTGAACTCAGAACCTCTGGAAGAACAGTCAGTGCTCTTAACCTCTGAGCCATCTCTCCAGCCCCTAAAGTATTTTTGAGTATGGCTGGAGAGATGGCTCAGAGGTTAGGAGCACCGGCTGTTCTTCCAAAGGTCCTGAGTTCAATTCCCAGCAACCACATAGTGGCTCACAACCACCTAAAATGAGATCTGGTGCCCTCTTCTGGCCTGCAGGTGTGTATGCAGACAGAACACTGTATACATTAGATGATGGCACATGCCTTTAATTCCACCACTCAAGAGGCAGTAGGCACATCTCTGAGTTCAAGGCCAGCCTGGTCTACAAAGTGAGTTCCAAGATAGCAGCGAGTACCTAGAGACCGACCCTGTCTCAAAATTAATTTGCCACTTAACTTAGTCTATGTGAGGCTTTTAAGTTATTCACTGCTGCTCAGAGTCCATCCAGTTCTAGCCATACTCAAGTTTGAGGAAACAAGCTAAAAATATTAACTGACTTACTGAAGCCCTACACTATGCACCCACTACTTCTCATCCCCAGGCACAGATCTAACCTGATGTCTGAGGATTCGCTATCAACATCCGACAGTTCTAGCAGGTCTTCTGAGCTGCCCTCTTCATCAGAGAAAGACCTCCTAACTTTGGGTTGCAGCATATCTTGAGTGATTTTATTCCTTGCATCCATACTTCTCACATCTTCTTCGCTGCGACTCTTATCTAGAAGGAAATGGCACAGCAACAGTCTCTGGCGAGGGAAACAGGACTTGGGGGATCGTCTGGACTGCCCAGAGCAGAGCTCGCAGCCCCAGGCCCCTAAAAGGGAAGAGTCAGTGGAGCTGACCTGGGTGCTGGGTGAGGTATGCTTCCACAAGGTTGTTCAGGATGTGGTTCTTGCAGATGCGCTCCACTGGGCATCGGCAGGTAGGGCACAGAGACGAACGTTCCATCCATCCAGAGTAGCAAGCCGCACAAAATGTGTGCATACAAGGCTGCAGACTGTCAGAACACAAGGGAACAAAGAACACATTTCCTGACAAACTCTTCCAAAGATCTGCCACGACACTCAAACCTGGCGGCAGACCTACCCAAACAGAAAGCTGGCCTCCAACCATAAGCCAACTGTGGGGAATCCTATCATCTAACCTGAAAAATACTTAAGCTCAATGTTAGTTTTTTTTTTAAAAAGCAAGAGCTATAAAACCTGTTTTCTGGAGTAGCAAAGACCAAACCATAATTTCAGGAACATAAACAACAGAGACACCAAGTGTTTGTGGGCTGAAAGTTTAGCCCCGAGAAGTTTCTCCCAAAGATACTCCCGGGAACTTCATCTATTTTAAGTATTATGTCCTTAGCCAGGGAATGTTTACAACTCAGTACACTTCACATGGTCCACCTACAAGGCAAACACCAGGTTTGACTGGCTGGTGTCAGTCAAATCCAATATTGATCCTATCTCATGGATTCCATGGCCCTGGTCTCCAGGTTTGAGAATTTTTCCTTATTGACACCACAAGTAAAAGGAAAACGGAAACCCGAGCAGATTCTGGGGCAAAGAATAGCAAAGTGTGTTTAATCTATGGGCACGCCCCACTCTTCTCCAGAGCCAGCGCTGCTGAAGCCACCGTGGGGTGTGAGGCAGCGCACCTCACACAGTCATGCAGAAGGTCCTGACAGATGATGCAGGTTAGTGTCTCCTCCATCTTGTCTGGCTTCACAGAGGCAACCCTGACATCCTCCTGTGAGCTCTGCGCATTTCCACACTGGTCTGCAACCAATAACTGGAGGTTCAAATCAAGCTCCCCATCTATAAGACAAAGGACAAGTCCCAATAGTCACATCCACTTAACCTAAAGACACAGAGATCCTCACATATCTATTGTCCACCAACAGCAGAAGAAATAAAGCCACTTAAAAATAATTTTCTTGTTGTTTTTCAGACCAGGTCTCACTATGTAGCCCTGGCTGTCCAGGAATTCACTGTATAGACCAGACTGCCCTCAAACTCAGAGATCTGCTCGCCTTATCCTTCTGTGTGCTGGAATTCAAGGCATGTGCCATCCTTCTTGGCTATAAGCACTATTTTTAAGAAATGTCTCAAATAATTCACATTTTCCTTTGTGCCTAAATGCTAGTTTAGAAGAAAAGTTTCTGGCCCAAAAGCAAGAAAAAGATACTCAGGATGTGTATCTAAGACATAAAGGTAACAAGTGGGAGAGGGAGAGTCAGTTGTATAGTATTTTTGTATTTTGTCATTTTTGTTTAAACAAGTAAAATATGACTCCACACAGAAAGGAAAGTGCTGGAAATGAAACTCTAAGGTGGCACTGGCAGCTTTGAAATGTTCTTCTGCCCTTTGGTGGTGGTGCATGTCTTTAATCCCAGCACTCGGAAGAAAGAGATAGGCAGATCTCTGAGTTTGAGGCTAGCGTGGACTACAAAGTGAGTTCCAGGACAGCCAGGATTATAAAGGTAAACACTGTCCCCAAAAAACAAAAAGCAAAGCAAAGCAAAGCAAAGCAAAGCAAAGCAGACAGTTCTCTCTCCCATTAGATATATACACACACATACACAAACTACTATTATTGTTGTTTTGTGGGATTTTCTCATCTGCCCTGCTTAGTTTCAAACTCAGTATATAGCCGAGGTCACCTTAAAGATCTGGTCCACCGGATGTCACTTCCTCAAGACTCGGTTTAGAGGCATGCAACACCGTATTTGGCTCAATTTTTATTTTATTTTTAAAAGTTGAGTTTATAAACTGGGCATGACGACACACTTGGGAGGCAGAAGCAGGTGGATCTCTGTGAGTCCAAGGCCAGCTTGGCCTACATAGTGAATTGCAGGACAGCCAGAGCTATGTCTCAAAACAAACAAATTTATTGGTTTGCTTTTTCTTTGCAGAGAGGGTGCCGGGATGCATGTGGAGGTCAGAGGACAACTTGCAGGGCTTACCTGGTTCTTTCCTTCCACTATGTAGATGGAAAATGCAGTTTTCAGAACAATAGCATGACCGAGTTAGCAGCAAACAGTTCTATTTAAATTATGCAAACAAAGAATTCTAGACTTTCATACAGAAAATGCAGGTTGTTACTAAACTTGAGGCAGATCCACATACTTCTGCAGAAAGTGGGAGCACACTGCAGGCCACAGCCACCACAGCACAGACCACAAGTGGGAGCACACTGCAGGCCACAGCCACCACAGCACAGACCACAGGTGGGAGCACACTGCAGGCCACAGCCGCCACAGCACAGACCACAGGTAGGAGCACACTGCAGGCCACAGCCGCCACAGCACAGACCACAGGTGGGAGCACACTGCAGGCCACAGCCGCCACAGCACAGACCACAGGTAGGAGCACACTGCAGGCCACAGCCGCCACAGCACAGACCACAGGTGGGAGCACACTGAAGGCCACAGTCGCCACAGCACAGACCACAAGTGGGAGCACACTGCAGGCCACAGCCACCACAACACAGAGCACAAGAGGCCAAAGGATGCACACAACAGCAAGGTTCTAACCTCCTTTCATCTTTTTTTTGGCAGGCTCCAATTTATCATGGTCTTGGGTTTCCATCAAAGAAAAGGATGCTTCTTTGCCTTGGAGAACTGGGGGAAGTCTAGAGAGTTCACCATTTGCAACAAGTGAACTACATTCTTTCGGGGAGATGCCTGCATTCCCAGGTCCTGTGAAGTAAGACAGGGACAAACAAAAAGCTTCTGATTTACCTGCTTCAGAATAAAGTCAGGAAAGAGTCACTGACTTAAATTAAGTGGTTTGTGATCAGAAACCTCATCTTAAGAATGATACATGCTGTACACAAATACTCCTGTGAGTCGTATCTTAGATGCACGAGAGCCCATCACTGTGCTAATGCAGCTAGAGGCAAGCAGTGCATTCCCATGGAAAGACATGCAGGGAGGCCCGTGACAGGACTGTCCCTAAATCCTGGGTCTAACATGTACAAGTGCACATTCTTGCAACCACAAAATGCTTATTACGTCCTAAGTAGCCCCAAGAGGTGTGAAGCAGACACACTTTTGACAGGAATGGGGAGTGTGGTAAAGAGAGTAACAGCAACTGACAGAGCTCTGACCTGCAGAAGCTTAAGCATCACAGGCAAGTGGAATATACTTGGATAAAAGTCAGGAAACTGCATTTTTTTTTTTTTTTAAAGACAGGGTTTCTCTGTGTAGCCTTGGCTGTCCTGGGCTTGCTTTGTAGACCAGGCTGGCCTCGAACTCACAGAGATCCGCCTGCCTCTGCCTCCCGTGTGCTGGGATTAAAGGTGTGTGCCACCACACCTGGCTGCCATTATCCTCTATCTTATTCATAGTATGATAGTCCAATATATATATTCTTTATAACGTTGAAATGATAAGTACTAGTATTTAGAAAAAGAACTGGTTTATACTATCTAAAGCAAAAAAGGTGGGGTAAGGGAATTGTTTCAGGAACAAGTTAATTCATATACTAAAGAAAGAACAAACTCTCACTATGCAGGCCATCTCCTGGTCCTGGGACCTACGAGTCCTCTCATCTTCAGAGCCTTTTACATTCAGCTTTTTATTTGAGGACAAAGATTATACAAAATGGCACTTCTATGGAAGGTACCAGATGGGGAGACTGAACATATAAAAGCACTTACTGTACCATCTCTGTTCTGACAGGCACTAAGTCTTAACTATAATTATTTTGTTAGTATAAAAATACTTCAGCAAACATATAGAATTATTTTCACTTTACAAAATTACACAGGATATGAATCATTACCTAGTTTAGGAAATCTCATTATCAGAAGGTAAATAGAGCCTTATCAGACTATTCACTATACGCATGGATTGATGGACTAGAATACAAATGTAATAATGAAGTAGGTTTTCTTTGAGTGTTTATTTGTGTGTACTGCTGAGGATCAAACCAAAAGACAAAAGAAAGAGAAAGAGGAAGAGGACAGGCCACAAGGACTAGGGCATGTAGCACTGGATCTAACCACACACAGCTCCAGACAAAGCGTGAAAAACACAGTGACAGAGGAAAGAGCCCATTTGGAACATGCAAACGCACAGAGCTGCATGGCTCTCCTTGTAGGTGACAGAGTGCTCTGTAATCAACAGTGATGGCCATAAAGCCTTTCGAATGTACCTAAAGCACTGATGGTAAGTAAACGTTGACTGAGCGATATTTATAGTGTATGAGTCATATTTAGATCAAAAAATAATAACACTATGTTACCAAAGTCCTTAATATTTAGTTGTTCTCTGGGGAATGGAATGTCAGTGCAAGTGACTACAGAACACTTACTGATGGATGGATACACTGTATCTCAAGGAACAGAAACTGTGACTGTCACAGCGGTCCCCATCTCACCAGAGCTAGAGGAACGCTTTTGCCCTGCAGAGGTCAGCTCTGGCTCCGTAGAAGAGGTAGAGGCCGTGGGGAAGAGGTCTGATGTCGATGTTGATGGCTGTGATTCCTCTAAGCATGTCTGAGCCATGGGTGACACTGGTGGAACCTGGGGGTCATCACCCTGCCCTGGACCTGAGGAATCTTTGGTCACATGGAACATATTTTCTTTATTGGCTTCTACAGGCACAAAAATAAAAGAAGTGCACTCAGAACTCAGAAAGACACATAGGGGCTGACGGGCCATCCTTAGAACCCAAAACCTCTACAATGCGAGTCCTTCGCCATATGCTCACTCACCAAAGGAGTCTTGAGTCAAGCTTGGTTTTTCACTTAAAGATTCATAGAGGTATGCCACATCTGAAAGGAAATTCAACAAATCAGGGGGTGGTGGCCCCAGTGGAAAGTGAGACCGCATCTCTCCTGCTCCTTTGGTCACATCACAACCTGCCTTTTGATTTTCTCTTTTCTTTTTTTCTTTGAGACAGGGTTTCTCTGTGTAGCTGTGGCTGTCCTAGACTCGCTTTGTAGACCAGGCTGGCCTCAAACTCACAGCAATCCTCCCCTGCCTCCCGAGTGCTGGGATTAAAGGTGGGCCACCACGCCCAGCTGATTACCATCTGGTAACAACACTCCCCAGTTTAAATGATTCTAAGGGGAAAATGGTCTCCTAAGACAGACAAGAGTGAAAAGGCACCTTCACTAATAACCGTAAACCACTAGTGGGGAAAGACGCGAGGCCGTCTGTGTTGCCCATTACGAGGACTTAAGGGATATTCATGTCCTCTTTTCTCTTTTCCTTGCCAACAATGGCTTCATGGTAGTCTTCAAGTACTTCAGGGACACTTCAGGGAGCCTTCCACCTGTCCTTATCACAGCTCCGTGGAGCTGGACCCAGTCTAACCTTTGCTGCCTCTTGAAAAGTCTCCAAGAGCAGACCTGCTGATGGCTGCTGGGCCCCTATCTGGATTTTATTCTCACACTCCAATTCTACTGTTCAGCTCAGACCAGACCAGACCAGCCAGCCCATTTACTCCTCCTTGGCTGCCATTATGAGATGCACAGCTCCTGACAGCCTTCTTGAAGAAAAGCCTGAGGAGTCAGCATCCTATCCAAGTTCTTATACCATGAACCTCCTAACTGTCACTTTCTGGACAGCTTCGTGGTGCAACACCTGGGAAAAGAATCTACACCAGTTACTTTTCCTCTCTTACTGTGCTCTGGGTCATTCTTCCTGTATACCAAATAGATGATGTCCCCACTCTGCAACGGGTGAGCCTGCTTCTTGACAATGTGCAGCTTGTTGATTACTGTTCCATTGGTGCTGTAAAGAACACAGAACTGTAAGTGGCCCTACTCAAAATAAGATGAACATTTTTTTACCAACATTAAGAATTCCGCTCAGCATTACTAGTTTGAAAATACTCGGAGGGGACAAGAAACTATTTAACCATCTATATATGCAAGCACTGCCTAATAATGCTCTAGACAAAAGGCTTGCCTGTTACTACCCGCTCATGGCAAACTAGAAACCCAACTATCTAGTAGAGTGGTTTTCTCTTTTTCTTCTTCAGTAAAGATTACTTTTTACTTCTGACCTATTTTTTTTTTATGTGTACAAGTTGTGCGCGCGCACGTGTGTGCATGCAGTGCCTGTAGAGGTCAGAAGAGAGCACTGAAATTGAATGGACATGTGGGTAAACTGAACCCGGGTCATCTGCAGGAGCAGAGTGCTTTTAACAGTTCTACCATTTCAACACAGGCTCTTTCTCACATGCCCACGGCAGATCCTGGGTCTGACCCTGAAGCAGCACAGTGCTGTCGTTTCCTCTTTCCTGAGCTGTTGACAGCTCTGCCCCTTTTCTTTGACAATCATGCCCCGTCAGTTCATTCCTGAGTGAACACTGAGCCTCCTAAAAGATACATTCAGGACAAAAGCAAAACAAACTTTGGGCTTTCGAATGGACGGCATGCCTGCTGTGCTCAGAAGATGCAGTATTATTATTATTATTATTATTTTTTTTTTTTTTTTTTGGTTTTTCGAGACAGGGTTTCTCTGTGTAGCCTTGGCTGTCCTGGACTCGCTTTGTAGACCAGGCTGGCCTTGAACTCACAGCAATCCGCCTGCCAGTGACCCAGTTAAAATCACACTGCTGGATGGGGAGCCACAGTACATGTCCTAGGCCGCGAGTGTGGGGACAGGAAGAACTTTTTGGTGGAGACCTATTAGAAAGTCAGGAGATGAGTACATGATGGCCGAAGAGCTCAGTACCCTGAACATAACATCCAACAGCTGGGCCAGGCCTTGGCGCTGCAGCTTCATTCCTGAGGCCCAGCACTGGAGGGTATTTATATTTCAGACTTGCACAGTAATTCTCTCAGGTCAAGGAACGGCAAACATTTTCCATAAAGCACATGTCACTAGTTCAATTCTGTGGTCACAAAGTCTCACTCCAACTACTCAGCTCTGCCACTGCAACCCAACAGCAGCTAAAGGCAGGACAAACATACACAGAGCTGCCTGTGTCCCTGATAAAACAGTATGCAGACCTCAGTCCTGACACAGCCCTGGCAACAGCCGTTCTCCAACTGTCCACTTGCATATCTTTCTCAACAAGCGAACCTCCGCTCTCAGGCTAAAGCCCAAATGGCCTGCTATGATTACCACGCTTCACCTGAGCTAACCCCACATGTCCTTACACCTCTGCCTGGACTGCCTGCGTCTCTATCCTACCTCTGCTCCAGAAGGCAGCATCTCTGACAGGAAAGATATTATCTTAAGAGGAATCAGCTCACTAAGACCTAAGCTGGATTTTGACCTCTACAACTGTCAAAAAGTAAAGTCTATATTCTCTTAAGTTACTAAGTTTGTGGCAACTTGCTATACAGACTCAAGGAGATAGCTTTAGAAATAGCACCAGTTTCTATAGAGTTAAGAGGTTAAGGAATCTGATCTGCTAGTTACCAAAACAGGAAAAAAAAAAAAAAAGACCATTAGCTCTTCCTAGAAAACCTTGTTCCCAGCTTCTGACCCTGAAAACTTGCCACGATGGTGCCTGATCTCTACAGGTAAACACATCTGAAATCCCAGGACTCAGACTGATGGCAGGAGGAGATGACTTAGGCTGCCCTGAGATCCATAGGGGAGTGTGATAGTGTATCAGAAAACCAAAACACAAACCCCCTAAAACTTAACTATTTGATGTACAACTCAATGCTGCCAGAGGGCTACACACTGCGGGAACGAAACTTGAAACAAGCATGCTCTGAAGAGGTGTTTCGAGAGAGTTTGGAGATCTACTGCAGTGTATCTTATAGTGAGAAGAAAATCAGAGTGATAAATGTCCACAGGGAAGGGAAATGGTAAGTTTTCATGAATAAATGGGATGTCTCTATCAAATCCTTCTCAAGAGTCAGGGAGGGGCTGGAGAGACGGCTCAGAGGTTAAGAGCAGAGGTCCTGAGTTCAATTCCCAGCAATCGCATGGTGGCTCACAACTATCTATAAAGAGATCTGATGGATTCTTCTGGACTACAGGTGTACATGCACATAGACCACTGTATACATAATAAATAAGTCTTTTTTTTTTTTTTAATATGTCAGGGAATCCTGAAGAAGAGGAAGTGCAAAGTATGTAAGAGCTGGAGGGGACAAAGGACAGGCACTGAGAGGACCAATACACACACGTACTCACAGGGCCTGACAAGATCTGAAAGGACAAGTGAGCGTATGTCCCCATCCCTAACAGCTGTCTCCAGCTGACAAATGGAAAATTAGTTTTCGTTGCCTGTAATCCCAGCACTCGGGAGGCAGAGGCAGGTTATCTCCATGAGTTTGAGGCCAGCCTGGTCTACAAAGCAAGTCCAGCACTGCAAGGCTTCACAGAGAAACCCTGTCTTTCTTTTCTTTTCCTTTCTTTTCTTTTCTTTTTTCGAGACAGGGTTTCTCTGTGTATCCTTGCCTGTCCTAGACTTGCTTTTGTAGACCAGGCTGGCCTCAAACTCAGAGATCCGCCTGCCTCTGCCTCCCGAGTGCTGGGATTAAAGGAGTACGCTACTGCCACCTGGTATTTTCTTTTCTTTTTTTTTTTTGGTTTTTTGAGACTGGGTTTCTCTGTGTAGCCTTGGCTGTCCTGGACTCGCTTTGTAGACCAGGCTGGCCTCGAACTCACAGCAATCCGCCTGCCTCTGCCTCCCGAGTGCTGGGATTAAAGGTGTGCGCCACCACACCCTGCTTTTTTCTTTTTTAAAAGATTTGTTTACTTATTATGCACATCAGATCATATTATAGATGGTTGTAAGCCACCATGTGGCTGCTTGGAATTGAACTCAGGACCTCTGGAAGAGCAGTCGGTGCTTTTAACTGCTGAGCCATCTCTCCAGCCCCCTTGCTTTTGTTTTTTGAGACAGGGTTTCTCTGTGTAGCCTTGGCTGTCCTGGACTCTCTTTGTAGACCATCCTGGCCTTAAACTCACAGAGATCCGCCCGCCTCTGCCTCTCTGAATGCTGGGATTAAAGGTGTGTGCCACCTCGCCAGGCTGGTATTTTATTTTATTATATTTTACTATTATTTGTTTGTTTTCTAATTAGGCAGAATAAGGGTGGGTCCAGATGGGAAATAGGTAAGGAGAACTGAGAGAAGTAGAGGAAGAAGAAATTGTAATCAGGATATATTGTACCAAAAAGTCTGTATTCTATACAAGAAAAAAGAAAACTAATCAATATGTTTTAAATCTTATTTTTGAGTCATATTTTGGTTCATCTGATTTAGTTTGAAAATGAGCCACAGGAACTAGAGCACACCCGGGATCTCATGCTGGAGACTGGAGAATGAACATCCTGATGTTCTGAGAGAACCTGAGCAGCACTTGAGAAAAAGGAAGAAGCCGTTGTTTACACAATGTAACTGCACTGTCCGCTTCCTAACTTACAAAGGCAAAGTCTAAGAATGTCTTACCTGGTGTCTTCCAGTGTCACCTGACCAGATTTTTCATCCACTATAAGTTTACAGTGATCTCCAGAGACCAATTTATTGCTGGGGAAAGAGAGGTCACAACCTGAAACAGATGGCAAGAAGGCACTGACATTACTGTGGGTTCTGTGGGTTCTACAACCTTGCTTTCCTAGTCTGTGACCAACTGTGCCCTCACACAAACACCACTGCAATATGTAAGTGTAACCTAAGGGAAAGGGGAAGGAGATACGCCCCTACCTCACCGCACCCAGTCACCTGGAAGACCCATCATAGCAACAGCTTCTTCATGAGTTTGATCACACAAACAGCTCAACAGATGAAAAGTTTCTAAATTGTAAAAACAAAACAAAAAACCCAGAAAAACAAAACCTAAACTAAATGGGCTTAATTACTTTTTGCTATTTTATTTACTTATTTATTTATTTTTGGTTTTTCAAGACCGGGTCTCTCTGTGTAGCTCTGGCTGTCCTGAACTCACTCTGTAGACCAGGCTGGTCTCAAACTCACAGCAATCCGCCTGCCTCTGCCTCCAAGTACTGGCATTAAAGGCGTGCACCACCAAGCCCAGCCTTTTCACTATTTTAAACTAGTCCTTTGGCTGGAGAGATGGCTAAGAGGTTAAGAGCACTGTCTGTTCTTCCAGAGGTCCTGAGTTCAATTCCCAGCAACCACATGGGGGCTCACAGCCATCTATAATGTGATCTGGTGCCCTCTTCTGGCCTGCAGGTGTACATGCAGGCAGAGCACTGTATACATAATAATAATAAATATTTAAAAAAAATTAAACTAGTCCTCAAGTTTTTCCTCTCTGGAAATTTGGGTTTCATAAATCATAAAACTGAAGTAATGACAGGCATAGAAAATATGAATAAGCAAAGTATCAGAGGGGCAAATATAAGAAAATATAAAATAGAAAGGGATCTTTATTAAATGCAAAGTGGAAAATACATTTTAAAAAAATTAGTGTTTTCTTTAAATCATGTATGGTGACAGACTGTATCACTAGAGCTCCTCTCTTTAAACAAAATGAACAAGCTAGGCAAGAATCTCAGGACTGAGATTCCCAACAGGTTACGGTAGGAGAAATCATACATAAAGGCCAGCTTGGGGTATATATCCTAAGACTGTCTCAAAACAAGGGCAGAGGCCCTGAGGGTAAGGAGCAGGCCACGTACCAGGTGAAGTCAGCTTTATCGGGTTTTGCTTTGGCTTCATCTCCGACCTACGGGGGTGCAGCTGTCTTTGGCTACTTTGTGGGTTCTTCTTTCTTCCACCTTCCCCACCCCCTTTCCTTCTACCCTTTCAACCCCCTAACACTAGATAGGAGGGAAAAAAGAATAGAGGGGAAATGGGGTATTAGCCTGAGACTGCTTCCTGCTGATCAGGGGCGTGTCAGGGTTCCTTGGGGCAAGTTTGATCTTCACTGTCAGGATCTAATTTCTTCTTTGCAAATGACTACTTAACAAACTGTGACCAACAGCAACCAACCAACAACCAACAACCTACCCCACCTCTTGGGCCCTAGCATTTATATACACTTAAAAAGTCCCTGTAATTCTAAACCTCACACAACTGCAGAAATGATCTGCTGCTAGCAACATCTGGCCCTGCACAAGGCAAACCCTATGCAGCCGCTGTGGACAAGCTGAAGCAGCCCCATATCCCACACTTGAGATTAAAATGCAAACATATTCTTATAATATTCTTGTGTTAAAAAAAAACCCTAAAATTCCAAAATTGTTACTATATCTGAGTGGAGGGATCAGAAAATTCAATACTTTCCTCTTGTTGGGCCACCAAGGTTTTTTTGTTTTGTTTTTCAAGACAGGGTTTCTCTGGGGGCTCAGAGGTTAAGAGCACTGGCTACTCTTCCAAAGGCCCTGAGTTCAGTTCCTAGGAACCACATGGTGGCTCACAACCATCTACAATGAGATCTGGTGCCCTCTTCTGGCATATTGGCATACCTGTGGGCCACCAAGTTTCATTGAAAGGAAAGCAAAGAGCCAATGCCAGGATCTCTCCCTTCATCTCCTATCAGAGAAAACCTTCTGTAAGAAAACAACTCTAGACATCTAATGACTCAGAGAACTTGGGGATGAGTCCTTGTATAATATACTGGCCCTAACCAGGTTGCACAGATGGTTACATTCTGCTCCAGTCACCATCTAATGGTCGTGAGTTGCTGGCACTGCTGGGTATCTGTGTACACGGTACCTAGCAGGTTTAGATGCAGCTGATCATCGCCTAGATCTGTGCCAACTGGCTCTACAACTGAGCTCTGAAGGGGACTTTTGTCTCTGTTAGCATGCTTTCTAGGAAAGCCTTCATGTCAAGCTACAGTGGAAGCTGTATTGCAAGATTCTGGAAGATATATTGTAGATCAGGGTTTCTCTGTATAGCCTTGGCTACCCTGGACTTGCTTTGTAGACAAGGCTGGCCTCAAACTCACAGTAATCCACCTGCCTCTGCCTCCCGAGTGCTGGGATTAAAGGTGTGTGCCACCACGCTCAGCTCCAGCCTATTTTTTGAGACAGGGTCTCTCACTCTAGAGCTCAAGAATTCTGCAAAACTTGTTGGTCAGCCAACTTAGTGGTCCTTCTGTCTCTGCCTCCCCAGAAGTAGGATTATAGTCATGCACCCACACCCAGCATGGCATATAGGTGCTAGGGATCTAACTCAGGCCCTCCAGATCTGAACTAAGCTCTCCCCAGGCCCAAAGCTAGGTTTCTTACAAGTAGTTCACATAAGATTTCATCAACCTTTCTAGCAAAATAAGGTGGACACAATGTTATAGAAAGGTATGCTGGTGACCCAAGCAAGCCATGTTGGGCTTTGAGTATGACGTTGTTCAAATTCTCAGTTTCCTAGGTTCACTAAATAAAACATTCTAGTTCCTGAACTCTGAATTCTTTTTAATTAGAAACCCTGCAGTTATAAATTGTCCTAAATTGTCCTCTGAGCACTGGCTTAGCAGGGTTCTATTCTGCCAGCATATTCTTGATTCTCATTTGTCTCGAAGCAATTTTCTAAAGTTCTGGGGCTTATTTTTTTCACCCATCAACAGTGGTGTGTAATTTCTACACACCTTTCTATTTTTCCTTGTTATTGATTTCAAATTTCGTTCCGTTGAGAAAGAGAAGTGTACAGTCATGAGTACAAGACCATATTCTGAAGGATATATTTACAGATCTGCTTTATAAAGTTGCAATGAGAACTGAACAATACCCACCATCAAACATTCAGAGGAACAACTGCACAGACAAACAAATAACTAAAATAATAACAAATAAATAAGGAAGGTCTTACTGGAAAGCCCATTTTATTATAGGGGGATAAAATAGAAAATACAGAGCACCCGCCTCCCCATTCTAGTAGTTTCTGTCCCGCCAGTCCTTTACTTTTCCAGCCACATCAAGTCCTTGGCCGGTTCCCCCACCTAAGCCCACCCTGCCCTAGGCCCTCAGCCCCTGTTCTCAGTTGGGGACCGCCCCCCCTTTGGGTCCCTACCCTTAATCCCTGTCCACCCCTTCAGCCCTCGTCCTCGTCCTCACTCCACTCCGGTTTCCGCACCTCTCCTCCTTCCGATGGTCCACTCGCGTTTCCACAGAAGAATTTGGGGTTCGCCCTCCTCGGCGCCTAGACGAAGGAGCCTGCCCCAGGGTTCCTGCGGTGGCGGCTGCTCTTCCCCGCGTAGCTCCATAGGACTCACATCTACAGAGACCCAGAAACGCCGCTCAAGGACTACTCCGTAAACTCCGCACCGCCGCCCGCCCGGCCGCCGCCTCCCCAGCCGGGACCCCGCCCGGCCGGCCGCCCGCTTACCCCCGCCCTGCGCGGATGCCGGAACCGGCCGCTCAGCCGCCGCCGCCGCTGTCAACAGACATCGCGGGTCCCTCAGCTGATCCGCGGGAGGCCAGGGGGGAGGGGACGTAGGGCGCTACGCCCAGTGATTGGCTGGCGGCGGTGCCCACCGAGAGCGGCGGCTAGAGCGGCGCCAGGAAGAGCTTTCCGGATGGGGCGGGGCGGGGCGATCTGAGCCTGCGCAGACAAGGGGGGGGTGGGGTGATCTTACCTTGTTGCCATCTTTCATGCTGGCAGGCGGATTTACTCTCCTGCAAAGCATGGAAGTAGCTGTGCAGGGCGCCATGTTAAGTTAAGGCAAAAAAAAAAAAAAAAAAAAGCACCGGGTAACTTCTAAGTTGGAAGGCCCTCAAAACCTTGCTTGTCATACAGTACAGGCAGCCTCCAAGCCAGTGAATTAGTGAATTAGTGACTGACAGAGTGTTCAGGTTGCTTGCTGTCACGCGGGGCACCTGCGTTAGTGAGTTAGTGTGGTCTTCTAGGCCTGCCCACTAACGCTTGGCCTCTGCTGTGCGGTGGGCAAGGCTGGCGTAGGCTCACCCCATCCTCAAGTCCTAGTTTCCTCCTTTGTCCACTGAGGGGACCATGGGCTTGTGCTGGCACACAGTATGTAAGCACTTGTAGATCTGATGGGTGCCCAGATGTCCTACTGTGTGGTGTGGGGGTTCATGTTTTGGTTTTTGGTTTTTCGAGACAGGGTCTCTGTGTGTAGCCTTGGCTGTCCTGGACTCGCTTTGTAGACCAGGTTGAACTCGAACTCACAGGGATCCACCTGCCTCTGCCTCCCGAGTGCGGGGTTTAAAGGCGTGCGACACCACCGCCCGGCTCAGTTTTCTTCCTGAAATGAATTTGGGCTCTTTGATGTCTAAAAATGTCCACCTCTAAGAAAGGCTTGCTCTGTCCTATGCTCACTGTAGTTTATCAGATTCCTTGTTGATAGAACAGACTGTCCTGTGTGATTTAGATGCTATGCTCAGTCCTGTTTAGACTGATTCCTTCAGCTTAGTACTGCTATCGTTGGCAATGTATGCTTTCAAGAAGAGCTTTTAAAGCCTTCACTCTATGAACACTGGGAAAAGATGCCTCAGTGATCTGCACTTGTTCTCAGCTGTCCTTACTGTTCTGCGTACAGGAAAGGTAATGATGTAATATTCTTAATATAATTTCTGTAGGTAAGTGTGTTTGATGAGTCTCCATTTTAAATATGATTAAATGTGGTTATGCAGTCATACTCAAATTTTGAGTGGAAATAATCGGGTTTTGAAACTTACCAGCTGAGCAGTCATTCCTAGGGAGAGAACTTGACCGGATATCATGAAAAAGCAGACAAAGATTTTGATCTGCCACTGTGATTTCCAGGCCTATCCTGACAAAATTCGGATGGAAAGTGGGTGTCCCACCACACAAGGAAATGACGTTTCTCTAGGTAAAAACACGAATCGATCGGATTTGATCTAAAATACTATTAACACTTCAAAGGAAAATTAGATTTTTTTGTAAATCTGCGCTCCTACAAACACAGATTCACCTGATACAACTCCAAGTATGTATTTAATTGTTTCTTAGGAGATCTTCTACTGTTGAAGGTGTTGGGGAGAACTTCAGTGAGCTTCATCTTAGCTGAACAGCTTGCCTTTTTAATGAGGTGGGAATGATATCCAATCGGTTATACTCCACCCCCTGGGAAAATCATGGATTGACGGAGAAACACACGATTGCAGTTATATATGGAGCCTCATTCACCTAGGATATTAGTGGTGTATAGTCTGGCTCTGTCCCTCACACCAAACAGTAACCTCCTCATGCTCTGGATTTTCCTATGGTGTGTCTCTGAAAGTCCTACTTGGCCTCCCAAAACACCAGACAATGCCCAGTGTACTTTGCCCACTGACTTCCTGTAGTCCAAAAAGGAAAACAATAAAAAAGAAATGTTGACACATGTAAACTCTATCAGAGGCTGAACTTTGAACTCATATAAAAATCTTAAAGATTTTTAACTTAAAATAATTTATGAATATGGGGGCATGTAAAAGAATACAGTGCCCACAGAGGGTGAAAGAGGGTGTCAGATCCCCTGGGGCTGGAGTTATGAGCAGTCATAAGTCAACCATAGTCAGTGTGGAAAACAAGTGCCCACCCTCTGGAAGAGCAGGTCTCACTCTTTATTAAACCACCTCTCAAACCCTCATATACATTTTGGTGAGTGCCAATTAGCTTAAATTTAAAATATATATATATCGAGAGAGAGAGAGAGAGAGAGAGAGAGAGAGAGAGAGAGAGAGAGAGAGAGAGAGAGGGGCAGGGTTTCTCCGCGTTGCCTTGGCTGTCCTGGGTTCACTTTGTAGACCAGGCTGGCCTCGAACTCACAGTGATCCGCCTGCCTCTGCCTCCCGAGTGCTGGGATTGAAGACGTGCACCACCACAGCCCAGCCTTGTTCTCTATCCACCCTCCTGGCTGTGCCTTGTCCTCCAGCCCACAACAACGTCTGTGGTCCTAGGTGTCCCCTTGGCCACAACCCTTACATTTCTCTTTGTCTTCTTCCTTGTTCCAGAGCCTGTTTACCTGACTCTCCTATCATAGCTCTCATGGTTTTGCTGTGACAGAGCATATCGTCTAGCTCTTCTAAGAAGGGGCAATGGCAGTTGTTCCTTTAGAATATTTATATATCTAAAACCACCTTTAGTTTATTTCTAAATGATTTACAGTTGGCTAGAATGACCACGTCTATATTAGAAAATGTTTTCTCTAGGAACTTAGACAAATTTATATAACTTGAAATGTTATATAACTTCAGGGTATTTTGACCAGACTTTACCACTAAAAGCAAACAAAAATTTTGAATTAAGTTCTTTCTCTGAAAAGATATGAATACTTGACAAAATAATAAGACATTATTAGACAGAAATCTAAGTGGGAGTAGGAATTAGCAAGTGAAAATGTTTACTTACTCTGATACAATTGATCCCAGCAGGTTATCTATGCTTACAAGGTAAGAGTGAGCCAGAAGTGACTTACATATCTATTCGTAGTGGATTTGAAGTTACCTAGAAGTCTACAAAAATGAGGAATGCCACTGCCGAGAAGTTGGCACGACAACCAGTTCTTTCCATTATTTTGTAATTCAAACTTGTGCTCCCTACAATGGCCCAACGATTCTCAACTCTTTGCAAAGTGGCCATAGATTAATGAACACCCTAGCAACCTGTCTAGAAAACAGAATATTCAGGTTACTTTTCCTTCAGGAACAACAGACAGTTCACAGAAAAAAAGTAATCATAAAATCATTAACTGACCATTAAGAAAAGAAGTGACCAGCTGAAAATCTAACATTAAAAAACAACAACAACAACAACAACAACAACAACAAAAATTTTCAAGGGCATAAATAAATGTTCTAGAAAGAAAAAAAGTACAGCAAGTAAAATTCATTATGCAATTGATCAGCTTAACAAATCGAAGATAACTAGAAAGAGAATTAGTGAAACGGAAAACATATGGAAAACATCCATACTGTGTCATAAAAAGACAAGAAAATGGAAAATGTGTGAGCTGGCTAGTTTTATGTAAACTTGACACAAGCTATAGTCATCTAAGAAGAGGGGATCTCAGTGAAGAAAATGCCTCCATAATATTGGGCTGTAGGCAAACCTGTAGGGCATTTTCTTAATTGGTGATTCATGTGGAAGGGTCCAGCGCACTGTGGGTGGGTCCTCTCCTGGGCTGCTGGTCCTGGGTTCTACAAGATGGCCGGCTGAACAAACCGTGGAGAGCAAGCCAGTAATCAGCACCCCTCCACGGCCTCTGCACCAGCTCTTGCCTCCAGGTTCCTGTTTTAGTTCCTGTCTTGACTTCCTTCAGTGATGGATTATAGATAGGAAAGCAGAAACTAAATAAACCCTTTCTCCCCCAACTCACTTTTGGTCATGGTGCCTCATCATAACAATAGCACCACAAACTAAGACGACATACAAAATCAAAATAATAAAAGATTTAATCCACTGTGTCTTGATTTCTAGAATTACTGTTGAAAATATTCTGTCATTTTTATTATTGACTCTTTATATTTCAATTTCTTTTTTTCTTGAGAAATTTTGAGTTGTTTTTTTTTCCTCTTTAGCGCTCTGATGTTTCTTAATGGCATTTTTTTTCTTGAATCTTCTACTTTATTGGAATGGACACTTATGGGGCCTTTCCATATAGAAATTCAAATTATTCAGTTCTGGAAAACTTGAGTTTAATTATTTTGGACAACTTCCATCTTCCTATTTTCTCTGATTCTCATTAAGCTGTGTATTTTTTTGTTTTATCATTTGATTTTCTTATTATTTATTATCTCATTTTCTGACTTTGGGATATTTGTTCAGTTTACTCTTACATCATTTTAAAGAATTTTTGTAACTTTCTTTCTTTTTAGCTTTCTAATAATTCTGTTTATTCTAACAAATCCCTTAGAGAGCTTTCTGTTCTTGTTTCCTAAGTTTTCCTCTTTTTTCACAATATAATCATATCAATATACAAAAAGAGTTTTATTTTACCCCCCATATTGTCTCTTAATATGATTGTTTTGATCTCCACTTTTTATGATTTTCCTTCAAGTACCTGAAATTTCTAATTGCTTATCAATATATAGAATGAAGCCCTAAAAAATAAGCTGTAAAGTGCTGCAGTTCACTCTCAGCTCTATGTCAGTTGCCGAGTCTAGGTGACTCGTGAGCCTCACTGCAGGACAGTTGGTGTTAGCCCATTGTAAGCATCCGAACACCATAATCAATGGGCATTTTCTTGAATTAATCAGGTTTCCCAGAGAAAGAATCTTGGTATCTGCTTTTTGGGAAGAATCGTTGTAATAGACAGAGGGAGTTGGGCAAAGATACAGTTACTTAATATTCAAGAATGCAAATTTCTATGTCAGTTATTCTTCTCAGCGTTGCAGCTCTGCCTTCACCTAGGTTTGGCTCTCTGGAATAGAGCACTGTTCACGTTCACCCCTTCCAGTAGACAAGCCTTGCTTTTCTGCAGGAACGAGAGAAGAGCTGTGTGAAACACAGTGGTGTATAGACTGCATCTGCTCCAGGCTCCACACAGTCTCCTCTGCCTGCTGAGACTTTCTTGAGTTCTGGTTAGAGCAGTTTCACTTTTGGGGAGGGGTTCTAGACAGGGTTTCCCTGTGTAGCCTTGGCTGTCCTGGACTTGCTTTGTAGACCAGGCTGGCCTCGAACTCACAGAGATCCGCCTGCCTCTGCCTCCCGAGTGCTGGGATTAAAGGCGTGCGCTACCATGCCCGGCAGCAGTTTCACTTTTGAAGACATTTGTTCATAACTATTCAAAGCAAGCATAGCCTACCTAGAACTGATTCACAGGGTAAGAAATCTTTTCAAACTAATAGAAAGTAGGAGCCACACCACTTTCTTAAACCATGGTATGCATTTTTAATTTTTTGGCAAATATTGTTTCAACAAGAACAACTTAAGTGAAGAGCTTGTCATATTCCGTTGTGTTTTTACATGATACCTGGCATGTTATTAAGCCCCTGGGTATTTAATGAGTAGACAGAGCAGATCCTCTGCTCTGGGGAAATAGGCACACATTAAAGAAATGTTTACTTTAGTCTTCTGAGCTTTTGACCTACAACTGGCTAAAATGAAGCCTCAGGAAAGGCAAAGTGTGGCTCTATGGGTCCAATCCTATTTGCGGTTTCGTCAGGGAGGATATAGGCACAGAATGGGAAAAATAACATCCGGTTTTCCCACAGTGCAGGCTGAAGACAACAAGTTACCCAGTGGCCCTGGAAGAGGTATATGATGTCCTCACACAGGGTTATCTGCAGAACAGTGACACGCAACAATGTGACAGATGCAGTGCTGGGCTCCTCTCGGTCCAGAAGGCGCTACAACTGTTTTACACTGTGCTCTTGGCCAAGTTCCTGGACAGCGTCTTGGTTGTATTCACCCTCGTCAGATATGAAGAATTAAGGCATGTGGGAGGTGTGCACTTCCTAAACGTGGCAGTTTCTAATTTTTGTTTCTTTCTTTCCTTGCCGTTCTGGTCTCACATTGCTTTAGATAGGCAAAACCTTGGTGAACTGTGTGTGAAGTTCCTAGAACCAAGACATTTGAAAGCTTCTCCAACCTTGTGAGCCTCTGTTAAGGCTCTGAGAGAAACTAGGAGGTTAAATGCCTAGAACTCACATAAATCTAGTTACAGGATTCCATTTTTTATCTGTCAGTTTTTATCTATCTTGGTGAGGCCAAAGTTCTCTACCCAAGTCACTTTCTATTACGATCTACGCCTTTATCGTCTCTAACTTTTACAACTTGCAATCGCCCTAATTCAAACATCTCCTTAGACCCTAAAACAATTTTTTAGATCCTTCAGAACTTAAGCTTTTATATGAGAGTACAACCACCTAGTCTTCAACCCCATCAGACCTGAGAAGGAAAAAAAACCTACCTTAGTATACAGGAAGTACAGAGCAAGCAGCTTCCAAAACTGTAGAAATGACAGAGAGAGCTGGCTGCCTGGGCAGCAACCCAAGATTCCTCAGCAACGTTGAGGCATCATCTTTGGTCTTCTGCCTCGGTATATGACAGACTTCCTTTGTGAAGCAGGAATTATGAAGGATTGCCTGCCTTGTCTTGGCGAAGCTTGACAGTTGACTTTTCTGTATCCAGTTTGTCCAGTTTGGAAAGCATGTTGCCTACAGTTGAGGCAAAGGCAGTTTCTTACTCAGTAGCTCATTTGCCACATTTGGAAGAACTTGATATGGAGGGTTCTTTGACGTCTATCATCTTCTTTGAAGTAGAATAAAGGTGCTGCCAGCACTACATGTCTCTCCATCAAAATACTTTATTAATAAAACACCTTTAAATGCCATATTCTGTAGATTTCTGAAGGTTTTGAAGACCAACTATCTATTTATAGTATATCTGAATAGGCAAATGTTGTTTGTTTAAATAATGCTTACTTCTGTGCTTAACTAAGCTAGTAACTAAACATGACGATGTGTTTACTGACTGACTGCTAACTTGCATTTTTAATTATCCTAAACAGTTTGTAATAGCAACATTCAAAAGGACAAGAATTTCATGTCACATTTTTATTTATTTATTTTTTCTTTTAACAAAATTTTACCTGATTATTTTACAGCCTGATCCCATTTCCCCTGCCACATCCCCCTTCTTCTCAGAGAAGGGGAGGCCCCCAAGGGGTACTCACCCACCCTGGCACCACAAGTTGCAGCAGGACTAAATGCAGCCTCTCCCACTGAGGCCTGACAAGGCAGCCTGGCTAGGAGAAGGGGATTGAGAGGCAGAGACAGAGTCAGAGACAACCCGTACTCTCATTGTTAGGGGACCCACACGGTGACTAAGCTGCACATCAGCTACACGTGTGTGTGTATGTGGGGGGGTGTCTAGGTCCATGCATGCTCTTTAGTTAGTGGGTCAGTCTCTGTGTGCATCATGGGCCCTGGTTAGTTTGCTCTATAGGTCTTCTTGTGGTGTCTTTGACCTCTCCGGCTCCCTCTGTCCTTCTCCCTCACTCTTCACAAAACTCTCCGAGCTCAGCCTATCGTTTGGCTGTGGGTCTCTGCATCTGTTTCCATCAGCTGCTGCATGACGCCTCTCAGTTATGTTTCTGTCAGAATCATAGCAGAGTATCATTAATAGTGGCCGGGGCTGGCTCTCTCCCATGGGGCTGGGTCTCAAGTTGGGCTAGTCATTGATTTGCTATTTCCTCAGTCTTTGCTCCATCTTAATCCCTACACTTCTAATAGTCAAGACAAAATTTGTGCAGAAGGTTTTATGGCTGGGTTGTTACCCATCCCCACCCCTTCTACTGGAAGTCCCATCTGGATACAGGAGGTGGCAACTTCAGGCTTCTTAACCCTCCTGCTAGGAGTCTCAGGTAGGGTCACCCCTATGACTCCTGGGAACCTCTACTGTCCCAGAGATGTCCTTCCCCAACAGATTTCTATTCTCTCTCCTAGTCCTCCACCCTCCTACTCTCCCCACACCTGACCTCCACCCTCATAACTGTCTCCCACCCAGATTCCTCCCTCCCTCTACTTCAGATTTCTATTTTATTTCCTCTTCTGAGTGAGAGTCAAGCATCCTCCCTTGGGCCTTACTTGGCTTCTTTGGGTCTATGGGTTGTAACATGGTTATCCTATGCATTATGGCTAATATCCACTTGTGAGTGAGAACATGCCATCATATTGCATTTTTAAGTGAGTAGCATAGGTACAACACCTTATACAAGAGTTGGAACAATATATACAGTGTGTTGTAAAAAAAAAAGCCTTAAAATTGTATGAATATACAATAATCTATACCAACGTCAAAATAGTTGAGACTATTAGTTGCTCTTCGGACATGGCGGGGGGGGGGGGGGGGCAGCGGGGAGTCAAGCAGGCCCTGCTGGCACTAGCTAGCACCAGCCAATCCCAGTTGGGGTCACATAAAAGGATGATCCTGGTCCCCTAAAGAGCAGAAAGTTCTGACCCAAGCAGCCACTAATGTGACCACAAATGGCCTAATGCCTCTGGACTGTGACTCAGATGACCAGCCCTTCAGCCTCAAGGGCAAACAAGAAACACACACACACACACACACACACACACACACACACACCACATAGACACACACACACACACACACACCACATAGACACACACACACACACACCACATAGACACACACACACATACCACATACCACACATACATGCATGCCCTACCACAATATACATATGTATACCATATGCACATATCACAAGTAGACACACAACACCACAACACACACACACATCACACATCACACCCTAAACATATCTCAGCCTCTGAAGAGTTGCTGCTTTGTCTTTTTCTCTGGTATTTGTAAACTAAATGACAAGGCTCTGTCAGTTCCTGCCTGGCTGATGCTTCTGAAGTGCTGAGCATTTAGGTTTATACTTATGATCCTGTGAAAGGTCTGGCCAGGCCAGGGTCTTCAGTGTCACAGCTGCCTCCCCATCAGGCCACCGGAGTCCACACACACTGTGTAGCTGTGGCTGGAACCGAGTGATCATGAACAGCAGAGCACACTGGTCCTCTGCTGCCTCAATCCTCAGCGCACTCGGATTTAATCCCCAGCAAATGGCAGCCAGCTTTGCTCTCAGATTAGCTTCGAGAAAGCTGTAGGCTTGCTTCCAGCTCAGTGCACGGCTTTTCCTCGATCTTTTCCCACCCTTCCCATTTGTCCTATAATTTTAGTAGTGTAAGTGAGCCCTTCAAAACGTATGACTTCAGTGGCGAATCGCTGAAAATGGAATAAATAAGTCTCTGGGAACAGATGGAGGTCCTTAAGAATTGCTTCTCTGAACAAAACAAAACAACTCGGACCCTATCTAAAATCACTAGTCTTCCTTTGGGGGTATCCATCTTCCCTGAAAAGACAGGCAATGTGGAAGGGTTAGGGGTAAACACCTCAGTGGCCAGGGTGGTCCTATGCCTCTTTGTAGGTTGTGATCTCTGACCACTGTGTGCGTGTGCGTGTGCGCGCGCGCGCCGGTGCATACATATACACTCATGTGTGTATACCTGTGTGAGCCTGAATGGAGACCAGAAGTGGGCCTTGGGCGCCCCCTACTGCTCTTCACCTCGTTTCCTATGAGCTTCCTTTCAGCTAGGCTGAGAGGCCCCAGTGAGCCCCCTGTCTTGCCTCCTAACAGTACTAGTGACCCAGGCATTTGAGAGACCACACCTGGCTTGTCACATGGGCACTAGCATCTAAACTCAGGTCCTCACAGCTACTCAGCCGGTGCTCTTAGCCACTGAGCCATCTCTTCAGCACCTAGAGAGTGTTCCTGATGTCTTCACACACACTGTGCCCCCATGTGAAGCCTTTATGATAAAACCACACTCTAATGGGGAAAAGTGGGCAAGTAAAATACAGACACAAGTGGTAACCATTCTTAAACTGACAAATTTAAGATTTGACAACAAATCCATTAATTTGCTGGAATCCCAAGTTAGAAGCTTTTGTGTAGGGAGATATATTTTGTAAAGATCAGAGTGGGATTAATGTGGGATAATAAATGTAATGATTTTTAAAATTTTTAATTCTTTTTTTTTGTTGTTGTTGTTTTCACTATTCTTTTTTGGTTTTTCGAGACAAGGTTTCTCTGTGTAGCCTTGGCTGTCCTGACTAACTTTGTAGACCAGGCCGGCCTAGAACTCATAGCAATCCACCTGCCTCTGCCTCTGGAGTGCTGGGCTTAAAGGTGTGTGCCACCACCGCCTGGCTTCAGTATTCTTTTTAAAATGTTTCTTTCTTTTATTTTATTTAAATGTTGGAACTCACTATGTAGATCAGGCTGGCCTCAAAGTCAGATCTTTCTGCTTCTGCCTCCCCAGAGCTGGGATCAAGGGTGTACGCCACCATATCTGGCTTGTAATGATTTTTTTGTTTTAGTTTTTGTTTTTGGAGACAGGGTTTCTCTGTGTAGTTTTGATTGTCCTGTACTCGCTTTTGTAGACCAGGCTGGCCTCGAACTCACAGTGATTCACCTGCCTCTGCCTCCCTAATGCTGGGATTAAAGGTGTGTGCCACTATGCCCGGCTCTGGAATGATTTTTTAAATGAAATTATCATAAAATCTCACCTCTTGAACAGTTTTGAGCAATTTATAATCTGAGACACTAGACTCAATTTAAAGAACAACAGCTTGCTTGCCAACCTGCCCCCTCCCCCCACAATTCTTCCTTTCTGACAGAGTCTCACATAGCGTAGGCTGTCCCTGAACTCACTATGTAACTGGGATGACCTTCAGTTTCTGATTCGTTGTCTATTTTCTGGGTGCTGGGTTGCAGGTGTGCTCCACCATGCCCGTGTTTATGCAGTGGCTGAGGTGAAGTCCAGCAAGTGCTCTGCCGAGTGAACTACACTACCAGCCCCTCCAGGAGGAGGTTTTGTTTGTTTGTTTGTTTGTTTGTTTGTTTTTTAAATCTACAAGGAGGTAGACCCCAAGCTTTAGGGAGGAGGTGTGAATAGAGCTGAGCTCTATCTTCTGCTCCAGGGGGAGTTTAGATAGCAGACGTGGAAATGAGTAAGCTGTGGGGAGGGAAGAGGAGGTGAGGGTCACAGGCCCCAGTGTGAAAGGGAAACTGTGTGGCAGAGGTGCTGAAAGACAGATTTGTACATACAAAACTGGGAAGCCCAGCAGAGAGCTGGGAAACATGGCCCTGTGAGATCACTTTTGGTCCCTGGAACCTTTGGCTCCGGCGGGGCAGTGTCTGCACCCTGTGATGGTGAAGGACAGGTGGGCAGAGGTTTCGACGGTGACCTCACAGCAGGCGCCTCTTGGTCTGTCATCACTTCCTGGGCCAAGAGCTGGAGGAGTTATCTCAGCACGCGCTGATCCTGCAGCGGGAGCCCTTTGCACTTCATTCTGTTCCTCCCTTTGATCCAGGAGATTAGTGTTGTTCTTCATCACGTTCTCAGAGAGAAGGGTGGGGACAGACGGGATTTGGACCTGGCCCGGGAGATCTATCAGAGGCCATAGTTGGAGGCAGTGGGCACAACCACAGCTTTCCCCTTATGATCAAGAGAAATTCCACAGACAGCAAGGGTTAACAAGGAGATGGGACCTACACCAGACACTTGGCTTTGCTCATGGCGTGGCCCCCAATGCATCTTTCTGTGTTACCAGGGCTGCCTTGGTCTGTATGGGAGGTCACTTCTCAGACGACTACAAAGTCAACATAGAGCCTGGGTGATCAAATGGCTTGAACTCACAGGCTGTAAGTCTTCCCACTTCTTATGGCTTTGTACACAGCACAAAATGTCCAGAGAAGGTCTTTGTTTATATGGTGTCAATGGTGCCATCACAATGGAGGTTGCCTCTGAAACTGCAGGAGTGAATGCCTCTGAAACCGCAGGGGTGAATGCCTCTGAAACCGCAGGGGTGAATGCCTCTGAAACCGCAGGGGTGAATGCTGTACTCATGAGGACCTGAATTTAGCTTCACAGAACCCACATGAAAAGTCTAGGCAGAGAGGTGCACACCTGTAGTCCATGTGCTGGGAAGACAGAGACAGGAGAATTCTAGGAACATGCTGGCTAGCTAGTCTAGCTGAGTCAGTGAGCTCTGGGCCCAATGAAACCTTGAGGGAGTAAGTAAGGTGAAGGGGGATTGAGGGAGATACCAGACATCAGTCTCTGGGCTCCTCCACACGTCTATACACATACATGAGTGAACACACGCACACAGACACAGAGACACACAGAGACACATACACAGACAAAGACACACACACACAGACAGAGGCACACACAGACAGACAGACAGACAGAAGAGACATACACACAAACACCACAAAAGAAAAAAATAAAACAAACCCTCAGGCCTCCCACCCCCATCCCCAGTGGGCTTAGATGTGCACAGCCGCCTGTGTGTTTAAAGCTGATCCTTTAGATTCAAGGGTGGCGGCCTTTTAAAGAAAGCCTCTGAAATGTCAGCATATTTGGCAGACTCTGGGTGCTGAATGATGGAGGCTCACATGACAAAGCTTGAGTCTCTGGGATTGCTGCCTTTTCATTTAACAAACGTGGAAAATCACAGCCTTCATGTCAGATCCACCTAAGGCACAGCAGCACTGTGCCTTAGAGCAAGCCAAGACCCCTTGCTCTAACCCATCTGTAACTCCCAGGGCCATTTTTGTTTCATTCATTCATTCATTCATTCATTCATTCATTCTCTTTACATATGCCTATTGAAGCCAGCTCCCTCCTCTTCTCTGGGTCTCACCGTCCTCCCCCTTTCTCTCCTCCTCTTCTCCTCGGAAAAGGGGAGCCCCTTCCCCAACTCACCCTGGCATTTAAGTTAAGTGCATCCTCTTCTACTGATGCCCCACAAGGCAGCCCAGCTAGAGGAGCATGATCCAAAAGGTGGCAACAGAGTCCATGTCAGAGACAGCCCCTGCTGCCTAATCGATAGGAGACCCTCATGAAGACGGAGCTGCCCATCAGCTACATATGTGTAGGGGACGAGGTCTAACCCATGCGTGTTGGCAGTTCAGTCTCTGTGAGCTCCTGTGGGTCCCGGGACCATCCTAACCCTACTCTGATCTAAGCCTACTGTATCCAGGCCCCCTCCGAGGAAAGAGGAGTAAAGTCTCCCACTGAGCAATCAGATGCCAAAACAGCACCCAGGACACACCACCTAGGCAGCTAAGCATGCCATAAATACCTGCCATTAGTCACACATGCCTGAAGAAATCAATATCTGCTGGATTGAATGATGGCTTGTTAATTATGAGCATGGGTGGGATTTTTCATGGTTTACAGAGGAGACTAAATTCAGGGAAAATTTAGACATCCATTTCTCTGGAGGTGGCTGGTCACACTCAGTGTAAAAGTAGATAAGCGTGAATGAGACAGTGTTAACACCAATGACTCACCCTCGAGTCTGTGGTGACTATGTGCTGAGGAAGATGTGTTCATCCACTGTCACTTGGTGTGTGTACAGGAAGTGAAGGAGGCTCCCGACAGGGAAGCGTGATGAGTGTGCCTGAGGAAGGCACTCTGCTCCGATAGTGGGAGAGCAGAACACCAGGAGTGTGGCCAAAGGGCCCCGGGGGAGATGAACACCAGGAGTGTGGCCAAAGGGCCCCGGGGGAGATAAGTGATGTGTGCTGTGCTGATTTCATACTCACCAAGCACTATTTGCTCCTAAACGCGGCTCTACATGTGCCTTTGCTGTGAGTGGAAGAAGGTGCCTAACAGCCTGCATGTTCATCCTGAGCCACTCAGGTCAAACATTCCTTATTGCAAATTGTTACAGTGAAATCCAGATCCTCAGGAATTTTCTCATTTAGTGCTCGTCAGTTTGCAAGTCTCAGGATTTCTTGGCCCTTTCTCAGGAGCCCCAAGTCTGTGGGGCAACAGAAGACTTTAGACTTATCAACAAATAGTGTTTTTAGTTGACCCAAATCCTTCTAACGCTGAGCTTTGATCTGTTTAAGAGTTCTACTTGACATCAGGTGAGCATGCTGCCTTCCATGTGGCTCAGAGCACACCCGGGGCACCTCCTTCCCCATGGTAAGTACTGCAGAACTAGTTTTGTTGTTAGAATGAGCTGACCTCATTTTTTTTCAGGGGTCAGGTAGTAGTGGTGCCTGCCCTAAGCATTCTAGTTGAACTCTTACTGTAAATAAATTGATCAATATCCTGGAATCCAAAATGGCTGACTACAAGTTGGGACAATTATGAGATCTTTAAGGACCATTTAGCTGTTGGGCCAACAGGACATTGCAAATACGCAAAGCAAGATGCTAAAAGGAAATAGATACAAAATGAAGGCAGAAATGGCTGAATTTTCCATTTGCGGCTACCTTGTAGGACCAAGTGAAAAATCAGTTTTGATGCAAACCCAGTTTCTAAGTGTACTACACTAGTGTATAGCCAAGAGGTAGTGTGGAGTTTTTCAAGGCAGAGTTGCACTTAAGACTTTTTTAAAAAAAGATTTATTTATTTATTATGTACACAGCGTTCTGTCTGCATGTGTGCCTGTACTCCAGAAGAAGGCACCAGATCTCTTTATAGAAGGTTGTGAGCCACCATGTGGTTGCTGGGACTTGAACTCAGGACCTCTGGAAGAGCATACAGTGCTTTTAACCTCTGCGTCATCTCTCCAGCCTGTACTTAAAGTCTTAATAACAACATATGGGCTGGAAGATGGCTCAGTGTATAAAAGAGCTTATCCTGTAAGCATGAGGACCTGAGTTCGAGTCCCCACAACCTAAGTAAAAAACACTTAGTTTAGACATCTGTAATCCTAGCATTCCAAGTGGAGTTGGGAGGTAGAGACAGGAGAATCCCTGGCAGGTTTTAGATCAGCTCACTAGGTATGTACAGCAATGACCAACAGAGACACTGTTTTATACAAGTGGGTTTTGTGGGTTTTTTGTTTTGTTTTGTTTTTGGTTTTTTGAGACAGGGTTTCTCTGTGTAGTCTTGGCTGTCCTGGACTCCCTTTGTAGACCAGGCTGGCCTGGAACTCACAGCGACCCGCCTGCCTCTGCCTCCCAAGTGCTGGGATTAAAGGCGTGTGCCACCACGCCCGGCTACAAGTATAAAGTGAAGATGAATGCCCTAAGTGTGTCCTCTGAGCTCCACATGCTATGTCATGCATGCACCTGGACACATATGTCTCACATTACATATAGGTTTTGGTGGTTCTAAAGTTTCATTGTTCAAAGAATATAACACATATCCAAATTATATAGATAGATAGATAGGTGTGGTGGTGCATGCCTTTATCCCAGCCGAGGCAAGAGGGTGTCTGTGAGAGACCAGCCTGGTCTACATGAGTCCCAGGATAGCCAGGGGTCCATAATAGAGAGACACTGTCTCAAAAAATAAAAAGCAGAGTAAAAACAAAAGAGATCCAATATAAGTCATTTAAATATATTTATTGTTTTGAAGCAGAGTTGGAGATTATTAGGAGAGTTTCAGTGCTCTGATAGACAGGTGCAAGAAGGAAAGAAGTCTGACTGGAAGATGAAGGTGTAGGCTCGTCAGAAGAGAGCCACCTCAGTGTATTTATTTAAAATTTTTATTTAATAAAATACACGTTTAAGATAAATGAAAAATTTTATTTTATATGTGTGAGTGTTTGCCTGCATGTCTGTCTGCACCACATGCATGCAGTGCCCATGGAGGCCTGACTAGGGATCCGATTCCCTGGAACTGGAGTTACAGACATCGTATGTCACTAAGTGGATGCTGAGAACTGAACCCTTGTCCTTGGCAACAGCAGCCAGCGCTCTTAGCCACGGAGTCATATCTCCAGCCCAGGACTTCAGTTTTATAGTAGGACATGGAAATTTTGTCTTCATATAGTCCTTCTAGAATTTCTGTGAATTTTATACAATATTTTATTAACACATCTTTAAGGTTTCTGTGTTAGCCGGCTTTCTGCCATTAGAACAGAATAATTGAGATAATTACGAAAAAAAAGGTTCATTTTGGCTCTCAGTTTGGGGGAGTTTTATTCATGATCACTTTGCTTCCTTGTTTAGTATCTGGTGAGGGACTCATTGTGATGAGAACCGTCACGGACATCAAGAGCCGGGGGCGTGGGGCTGGTTGACTGGACGGCTCACGGAAGCCTGGAGAACCTGAGTTTGATTCCCAGAGCCCGTGGGTAAAGATGGAAGGAGAGAACTGACTGAACAGAGCTGTCCTCTGGCCTCTAGCTCTGCTGTGAGATCCTGTTAAATAAATAAATAAATAAATAAATAAATAAATAAATAAATAAAGCCCCAGGGAGCAAAGAGAGGAAGAGGAAAGGGCAGGGTCGCACAAGTCTTCTGGGGCACACCCCTAATGACCTCAGGACCTCACACTAAGCTTCACCTCTTAAAGGTTGCACCACCACCACCCTATCGCACTAGGCTGGGATCTGGCCTTTACCACATGTTTCTTTTTGGGGCGGTACTCATTATCCAAGCCAGAGCAATGAGGAAACTGATGCTGACAGAGGTTAACTAACTGGCCTGTTGTGTGGCAGCTCTGAGATTAGCTCCCAGAGTTGCCTGACTCCAAAGCCATGGTATTTAATCCCCAGGCTCTACAAATAACAACTGGTTATTTGTGTTGGAGTCAGGGTCACAGTCCAGCAAGCAGCACTTAGAGTCAGACTTGTAGATTTCTCTTCATTTGCGACGTGGTCTCCCAGCTCATTGCTCTACCCTGAGTTACACATTAACTGTCGGCTGTAGATTGCTAAATATTTACTTTAAAATTCTGTAAATTTAATTTTCTAAAAATTCTTGGATGAAAAACCTGATTTGGCCACACTTTATTGAAGTGAGCTCTTATGAATCTTTTCTGTTTTATTACTACTACTACTACTACTGTTATTTTTGGCAGAGTCACATATTGATCAGGTGGTCTTGGACTCTCTTTGTAGCCAAGGATGACCTTGAACTTCTGATCTTCTGCCTCCAATTTCTGAGAGCTGGGGTTACAGGCATGTGCTTCTAATGCCTGGTTTCTGTGGTGCTGAGGATCCTACCCAGAGGTTCCTGCACCCCCATAGGCTCAGGTATACCGACGGCACCTCCATCTTTACTTTGGGCAAATTCAGAAGAATCTTTTCAATGCTTCCAGCCCAAGGCCAGGCCCTGGCTTTTCCTTGTTAGAGCACCCAGGCTCTTTGAGGCTTAAGCAGAAGAGGTTTATCAGCCCAGCAAAACCATACCCATCCCACTCTGCCTCATGCCAGAGCATGGGTAAGGCAGGAGACTGACAGCTGAAATGTCCCCATGGTCACACACTAGCCAAAAGCTGTTTCCTTACTGAAAGAAAGGGTAACCTCATCACATGTCTAAGCCATGTGGGCACCATTGCTTACCTCTGTCATGCGGCGTAGGTCATACATTAACTAAGTCTGCTTCGTTATGGTAAAGGACCTCCCCTGCCCTTGGGAAGACACCTCACTGTGGCAGAAGCCTTTTACTTTAGACTCCTGCATACCGTGTTGCCTCCTGCCTGCCAGTAGTAATACACCTTTTGCATAAAGGCTTCCTTACCAACTTTCTCTCAAGTTCCCATTTCTCCTTTCCCACAGATCTATCAGTCTTGGCTGGCCTGTATCATGAGCCATCTCTTAGCCAGTTTCAGGCACTGAGAACCTCTGTACCTCCGACAGAGAGGACCTGGTACTTCTTTGACTGGCCAAGCTTACATCACTTGCTTAGGGATGGGGTGATCCCTGTACTCACATGGAAGATGACTGGGAGCCAGGACATTCTTTCCTTTCTTCCCATCACTTTTTTTTTTTTGGTGTGTGGTGGGGAAAAGGCAGGGCTGGACACTGGGCTGGCAAAGCCAATAGCTTCCTCGATGAGGAAGATTACTCTGGACCAGGAGTTGACTGTCGAATCCTTAGAGTTCATCTTAAGCAGATAATTGGACAATCATGTGAAAACCACCTATGGTGATGCTTGTTGGAGTGCTGCTAAAAGTGGAGAAAAAACTGGAGAGTTTGTGGAGAATTGTCTGATGAAATAACAAGTGTTCTTAGGGGAGGGATGCAACCCTTTATGAGTGACATATTTGCAGTAACAGAACTCATTTCAAAGAATTGTTTGTATATTTTAGTAAAGTGGAACACAATTAAGTAATTCGTGGTATAATTCTGACTTCTATAAAATTTAATTTTATTTAAAGGAACTAGGGCTGGGGGCTCAGTTGTAAAGTGCTTGACTAGTAATACAATGAACTGAGTTTTCATCTCTAGAATGCACAGAAAAGCCTGGTCTTGGCGTTGCGCACCGTAACTCTAGTAATGGTGAGAGCAGAGGCAGAGACAGGAGGATACCCACAGCTTGCTGGCCAGCTAGACTTAACTGCTCGCTTAAGTTCCAGGCCAGTGAGAGGCAAAAAGAGGGAGGTGCCTGAAGACACCTGAGACAGTCCTCCTCCCCATCCTCATCTGCATTTGCATATTTAAAAAAGAAACTGTATTAAAAGGAGCTTTTTTTTTTTTTTTTTTTTTTTTTTTTTTTTTTTTTTGGTTTTTCGAGACAGGGTTTCTCTGTGTAGCCTTGGCTGTCCTGGACTCACTTTGTAGACCAGGCTGGCCTCGAACTCACAGCGATCCACCAGTCTCTGCCTCCCGAGTGCTGGGATTATAGGTGTAAAAGGAGCTTTTTAAAAAAGAGTAGTAGGGACAGGAGATGTAGCTCAGTGGTGTGTTTGTCTGGCATGCTCAGAGCCCTGGGTTCTATCCCAGGCTCTTTGTAAACTGGACGTGGTGGCACACATCTGTAACCCTAGCACTCAGGAGTTAGAATCCCACTTCAACCTAGGAGTTCAAGGCTGGGAAAGAAAAACCAAAAAGACAGCCAGTTGTAGTGGTTTATAATCCCAGCACTGGGGGGTGCTGAGGCAGGGGGATCAAGAGTTCTAAGTCTGCTACTGGCACAATCCAAAAAATAAATACATAAAAATAAAAGGAACAGCAAGTAAATAACCCACATCTAGATGCATTGGACTCAACAGCAACAACAAGCAGCTCTGACTCCTCCAATTCTAATATGGCCACAACATATTAAGACAACAGATGCAGCCTTGGCTGTCCCAGCATCAGGGCTGGCCTTGAGCTCAGAGAGCCCTGCCTCTGCCTCCCAAGTACTGGGATTAAAGGCATGCACACCATGCTTGGGGAGACAACAGGTTTTTTGTTTTTGGGTTTTTTGTTTGATGGTTTTTTATTTATTTATTTATTTATTTATTTATTTATTTATTTATTTTTTGAGACAGAGTTTCTCTGTGTAGCCTTGGCTGTCCCAAACTTGCTCTGTAGACCAGGCTGGCTTCAAACTCACAGCAATCCACCTGCCTCTGTTTCCTGAGTGCTGGGATTAAAGGCGTGTGCCACCATGCCTGGCGATACAACAGGTTTTAAGAATGGACATAATCTCATGTTTGAAAGCTTTCTTGCCTATCTTTATGCGTGATGAGTGTTAGTCAATCTTTATAATGTCAGCCATCTTTATTGCCACTGGCAGCTTGTAGGTCATTTGTATATTTTTTTCCTTTCCTGATTTTTATTTTTTTCCGCTCTTGCAAGTCATTTATTATATTAGAAGAAAGCTCATTACAGCCCAAGCTATTGCAAGAATCTCATGTTAATGATACAATCCCATTTTCTTCTTTACAGTCTATATATTCACAAGAGTATTGTGTAAGTTAGGGCTAATGGAAATGACTTGGGTTCCTTCCTAAAGTCCCCTCCTGTCCTTGTCAAGGTCTTGCAGGAGGCCCGGCTCTGTGCCTGGTCTGCACTTTATCACGGTGTTTAGGGTGGGGGCGGGGTTGCCCAGTGTTGCATTATAAATGATCCTCTGATTTACCCAGCTGACTGGGTACTACCCATCTCCTCTGTCAGCCCAGGACAGTAAATCTTTCCTAACCAGTGTCTCCCGCCTGTCTCCACCAGACAGTGATGTCTCCGTCAAAGGAGCAGCCTGTGAGGTTCTGTTGGATCTCCTTGGCTGAGCACATGAATTTCAGCTTTTTTGCCCCAAAATATCCCTGGGGGGGCTTGTATAGTGCTCTGCGATCTTGCAGCTAAATTACTTTGTGAAAAGGGACACTCCTTCTGTCACTAATATGGAGTGATGCTTTTCAGCTGTCCCAAATGAAAAATAACCTTTTCTAGTACTTTCCTCAGTGTTAACAATGCTAGGTGTAAAATTCACTTAGGTGTTTTGTTTTTGTTTGTTTGTTTGTTTGTTTTTATGAGGGGAGGCAAGGCATCTGATCTCACCTCTAACTTGGCATAATGTAAGATCTTTTTAAAAGGAAAGTGCTAATTAATATTGGAATAGAAAGCTGCAAGTTTAAAGCTGTTTACCAGGACTTGTAGCATAAAGTAACTCCCTGTAGTCCTTGTCTTTTGGTACTTAGGTCTGCTATTTGTACTTCGCTTGCCTTGGACAGAGCTCAGGATCACTGAAGTGGTATATTTTCCAAAGAAAGCTGCTTGGATACTCACAGTTTTAGCAAAGACAATCCCTCTTTCTGCAGAGTGTATTCTCACCCTTGCTGCCAGTGTTGCTTCGCTGGGTTACTAAGACAAGCTCTTAGCAGGTTACCAGCCTGCTTAGAAACCTTTGATGGGCCTCCATTGCCTGCGCATGAAGCCCAAACTCCTTATGGTAGTGCTTTACTTAACCTGGCCTACAATTCTTTTTCCCTCCTTCCAGTCTCATTCTGGGACTTGTAGGCATGCTTGGGGGTCACTGCTCTAGGGTGAGCCAGGAATTTTCCATGGGCCCAGATTGTTGACAGACAGAAGGGAGGAGGGAGATGGATGACGCTCCCCTCTGTACCAAGTCCTGTGCGCCATCTGGAAAGGCACCAGCTCATTTTTATACTCTTTATTTAGTCCATATTAAATAAGTGTTGGTTAAGATGAATGGGCATCTGTAATTTTAGATGTTTCATGTCTCATTACATCCAGCCAATCTGCAGGACCCACTCGTTGTATTTGCCTATGTCCTTCATCATGGCGGCCACAGAAGTTACCTGCTGATTCATCTCCAGGCCTTCTCTAATCAATTTTTCCCAGTGGCAGCAAAATGCTCACTGAAACTTGAAGAGCTGCCAAAGATATTCTGCTCACGGTCCATTTTGCCACATAAGAGATTTTCACTTTCATATAGACAAATATGTTTTTCCAGCTTATGGCTTTAAGCTTTTTAGGCTTGACGATAAATATTTAATGAACCTGACCTGACCTTTCCTTTATATTTCTAATAAGAACAACAATTCAGAAATTTGTATTTTCCAGTGCCTAATTGGTTTGCATGTTTTAATGTGAAAGGCTAGCTTTAGGAGAATATGGAATGGGGTGGGGCTTGAGGTACAGCAGCAGCGGAGTTGGAAGAGCACTGGCCTAGCTTGTAGGAAGTCCTGGGTCTGACCCTTGGTAGTGCTTGCTTGTAACCCCAGAGCTGAAAAGGTGGAGGCACTAAGCCAGAAATTCAAGGTCATCTTGGACCACATGGGAAAGTACACGCCAGCCTAGGCTACAGTGAAACTCCATCTCAAAACAACACAGGAGCAAACAAAGCAAAATGACTGATGGGTTTATATAAGTGCTTGGTAGCTGAAGGAACAATGGGTTGCTACTGTTTGTGCCCCAGATTTAAAAAGCAACACTAACTTCGAAATACTGAGAGGAGCTGGGCTTGGTGGTGCACACCTTTAATCCCAGCATTTGGGAGGCAGAGGCAGGCGATCACTGTGAGTTCGAGGCCAGCTTGGTCTACAGAGTGAGTCCAGGACAGCTAAGGCTAACACAGAGAGACCTTGTCTCAAAAAACCAAAATAAATAAATAAATAAATAAATAAATAAATAAATAAAATAAAAATACTGAGAGGAGAAGGGTGCTCTCATACTCTTTCTTTCTTTTTTTCTTTCTTTCTTTTTTCGAGATAGGGCTTCTCTGTGTAACACCTCTGGCTGTCCTGGACTCACTCTGTAGACCAGGTTGGCCTCGAACTTACAGAGATCCACTTGCCTCTGCCTCCCGAGTGCTGGGATTAAAGGCATTCCTCACTACCTCCCAGCTTCTCATACTGTTTCTAATGGCAGCTTGTACAGGTTTTTGTAATATTTCAAAAGTAAAATTCATTAGTGCTACTTATTTGTGTTTCCCATCCTGAGGAATCTGTTTTCCAGTACAAACCCCGAGTTGGTTTAAAAGACCCATGGATAAGCCAGGCGTGGTGGCGCACGCCTGTAATCCCAGCACTTGGGAGGCAGAGGCAGGCGGATCACTGTGAGTTCGAGGCCAGCCTGTTCTACAAAGTGAGTCCAAGACAGCCAAGGCTACACAGAGAAACCCTGTCTCAAAAAAACCAAAACCAAACCAAACCAAACCAAACCAAAACAAAAAGACCCATGGATGAGGGCTTTCAGTGCTATCCTAGAGTTTTACAGGATTTAATAGGACAAAATGCAGAAAAATAGACTATGATATAATTCTGTATTCGCAGGAACATGCTCACACAAGTCTTTTGTATGATGTGTGTATTCATGGTTATGTAATGTGCAGGAAACTTCGGGACATGGTTAGTATAAATTGCTAGGATGTGCGGGTCTATGATGGGGGGGAGGAAAGAAAGGACAAAGAAGTTGGTAGAAAATTGTGTTAATAAATGGGGCTGGCTGTGGTGTGCACAGTTTAATACTAGCATTTGTGAGGCAGAGGCAGGGGGACCTCTGTGAATTTGAGATCAATATGGTTTACACAGCAAGGTTCAGGCCAGCCAGGGTTACACAGTGAGACCCTGACTCAAACAAACAAACACTCCCCCAAATTATATCTGTGTGCAAAATGCTACAATTTAGATCTTAAGTGCTCTCCAAAGACCCATGTATTAAATAAAGGGCTTGCCCTCTGCCCCGTGACAGTTTTGTAAGGAAATAGAATGTTTAGGAGGTAGGGCCCAGTGGGAGGAAGTTCAGTAATTAGGGCATGCCTTTGAAAGGGACCTTGGGAGCTACGTCTCTTTTTGTATACTCACTTGTAAACATTAAAATTACACCTGAGATTCTGGGGGAGATAAAGTGGTTAGTAAGCGTTTTCTATACAGGATCTGAGTTAAGGTCCTAGAACTCAAATAGACTAACAAGCACATGAACAAATACACATGAGAAGAACATTGCTTGGCCAGAATGCTCCAGAGTTTTTGTTACAGTTATGGAAAGCTAAGGAACATAGACTATATAATTATCTTCATTTATTTACATAAAATTATATATGTGTTTGTTATAAAAAAAATCTGGAAGCCGGGCATGGTGGGGCTGTCTCCAAAAAACCCCAAATAAATAAATAAATAAATAAATAAATATTAAAAACTTGGAAAAGTTTGGCTGGGTATGGTGGTGCACACATTTAATCTAGGTACTTGGGGGGTTGTAGGAGGAGAGTCAGAAGTTTAAGGTCATCAGTAGCTAAGAATAGAGTTTGAGGTCAGCCTGCTGTATGAGACCCTGTCTTCAAGTGAGTGCTTATGTGCGTGTGCGTACACACAGACAGACAGACAGACAGACAGACAGACAGACAGACACACACACACACACACACACACTCACCCTGACTGTCAGTGTGGGGGACTGTGGAAGTCCCTCTAGCCCTTTTTTGCCGTGCACAGCTCTCTCGGCCATAATAAGGGTTGTTAGTTTTCCAGAAGCAGTAGAAGGAACCCCATCCAGGCTGTGTCAATGCCACTTGTCTAGCGAGCTTGTTCAGGACAGGAGGCTTGGTGAGGGTGACTCAAAGTTCTAGAACGTGGCTGGGGATCGGGAGCTGATACTTGCTGTACTAGCAGAGAACTGACTAAGGCAAACTGGAAGGACTTGACAGAGGGCAGGCAATTTCAAGGTGAGCAAGGGTGAGGGTGAGACAGCCAAGACTTTTTTAAAAAAGATTTATTTATTATGTATACAGTGATCTGCCTGCATGTACACCTGCACACCAGAAGAGAGCATCAGATCACCTTATAGATGGTTGTGAGCCACCATGTGGTTGCTGGGAGTTGAACTCAGGACCTGTGGAAGAGCAGCCAGTGTGCTTAACCTCTGAGCCATCTCTCCAGCCTCCAAGACTGCCAAGACTATTTAGCAGGATTTTACTTTCACTACATGTGCCTAAATAAAACATGATGATCATCAAAACTAAATCAGTCTATTTTCAGATCATATGGTTAAAATTTCAAAATTCATATTAGTTTTATCTCTTTATTTATTTGTTTGGTTTTTTTTGAGACAGGGTTTCTCTGGGTAGCCTTGGCTGTCCTAGACTCACTTTATAGACCAGGGTGGCCTCGAACTCACAGAGATCTGTCTGCCTCTTTAGTTTTATTTCTGCAGGTTGTGGCATCTCTGTATACACACACACACACACACACACACACACACACACACACACACACACACACACATACACACACAAGAAAGAGAGAGAGAAAGGAAACGAACATTTTGTGACCAATTTATGGAGATGTAAGGAGTCAGATTTCATCAAAGTCATTGCCACAAGCAAGCTCAGAGAAAGCATTTAGATCTCAAGACAAGGAGACACTGCAGAACCAGCTTATACTACATGGGTCTCTGAAACCTGGGGAGGGTGCTAACTCAAAAAGCCTTTAATATTAAACTCTTCAAGCACCGCATTCCTGCAGCCCTGTCCTCCGTGTGAAGAGGACTCAGCTGGATAACAGTTCCCATTAGCACAGGGTGGGGTAAGTCCTTCCTCATATGGGAGAGCAAATAGGGGAGGCTCTGCTTTCTAAGTGAATATAACTTGGTGGGAGTCCTTTTCCTTTCCGAAAAAAGATGCCCATGATGGTTTGCCAGAAGCACTCAGTTCTCGGGGTTGGCCTGCGTTGCCTTGTTGTCAGGGGTGTCCAGCGTCCTCAGCCTCTGCTCCAGCCTCTGCCTCCATTCTTCCCTGAGCCTGAGGAGGAGACAGCAGACACGCAGTGGGTCAGCGCATTTGCCTCCTGGAGGAGACAGCAGACACGCAGTGGGTCAGCGCATTTGCCTCCTGGAGGAGACAGCAGACACGCAGTGGGTCAGCGCATTTGCCTCCTGGAGGAGACAGCAGACACGCAGTGGGTCAGCGCATTTGCCTCCTGGAGGAGACAGCAGACACGCAGTGGGTCAGCGCATTTGCCTCCTGGAGGAGACAGCAGACACGCAGTGGGTCAGCGCATTTGCCTCCTGGAGGAGACAGCAGACACGCAGTGGGTCAGCGCATTTGCCTCCTGGAGGAGACAGCAGACACGCAGTGGGTCAGCGCATTTGCCTCCTGGAGGAGACAGCAGACACGCAGTGGGTCAGCGCATTTGCCTCCTGGAGGAGACAGCAGACACGCAGTGGGTCAGCGCATTTGCCTCCTGGAGGAGACAGCAGACACGCAGTGGGTCAGCGCATTTGCCTCCTGGTCCACTTATGCTTTTCCTCTGCTTCTCATAAATTCTGTATGAAGAAGCCCATGACTTTGGTGAGCAAGTAAAGAACAGAAATAGAATAGAAAAACTAGAGTGAAGACTACAGATTTAACTTAGCCTTTCTGAATTAATACTGGATTCAATGAAATTCCAGTTGGAGCTCCAGTAAAATGTTTTTTGTTGTTGTTTGTTTGTTTGTTTTCCAGTTATAAACAAGTTCACTGTGCAGGAGCAGGTGTCTGTGGTCTCAGCCACTTGGAAGACTGTGAGGCAAGAGGAGTACTTGAGTCTAAGAGATTGAAGCCAGCCTGAGTGACAGACCCAGCAAGACTTCATTAAAAAATGAATTAATCAATTTTATGTAGAAAAGCATGAAAATAAGTAGATTAGCCAAAAGAATGGTGAAGAATGAAGCTGAAGGACTCAGAGGGCCTGGTTTTAAGCCTTACATGATACAGAGTCAAGATCGTTAACAGAAAACTGATTTGTGATCTCTGATCAGTTAAAGGATTGGAAGAGGGGCTGGAGAGATGGCTCAGCAGTTAAGAGCTCTTGCTGCTCTTGCAGGGGCCCTGGCTTGGGTCCCAGAACCCACATCAAACAGCTCAAAACCACCTGTGACTCCAGTTCCAGGAGACTCCATTCCCTCTTCCGGTCTCTTCAGACACTAGGCACACATGTGGCATACATACATGCTAGGCACACATGTGGCATACATACATGCTAGGCACACATGTGGCATACATACATGCTGGGCACACATGTGGCATACATACATGCTAGGCACACATGTGGCATATATACACGCTGGGCACATATGTGGCATATATACATGCTAGGCACACATGTGGCATACATACATGCTAGGCACACATGTGACATACATACATGCTAGGCACACATGTGGCATACATACATGCTGGGCACACATGTGGCATACATACATGCTGGGCACACATGTGGCATACATACATGCTAGGCACACATGTGGCATACATACATGCTAGGCACACATGTGGCATACATACATGCTAGGCACACATGTGGTATATATACATGCTGGGCACACATGTGGCATACATACATGCTAGGCACACATGTGGCATACATACATGTAGGCACACATGTGGCATACATACATGCTAGGCACACATGTGGCATACATACATGCTAGGCACATATGTCATGTGGTATGTATACATTCATGGAAGTAAACACTCAACACATAAAATGAAACTAAATTTTTAAGCAAAAGAATCTGGAGGTACTGGAGGTGAGGTAATACGTGTAGCAAAATGAAAATATTTAAATAAGAAAGAAAATGTATTTATATTAATTTTCTCTTATGAGTAATCTCAAAATGAACACATTTTTCTATTATTGCCATATCTTCATCTATTCTGTTTTCCGGAGAAATTCTCAAAGGTGAAATTTACATTTAATCAACAAAATAAAAATATTTCGAGGACTCTAGGCATCAAACTGGCTCTAAACGACTTCAACTTCTTTTTAAACTTAAACTAAAAACTTAAATTTAAATAAAAAATTAAATTTAAAACTAAGAATTAATTATGTTTATAATTATTATAACTTTTACTGTTGGTGTGTGCGCACATGTGGAAGTCAGAGGATAACTCCAAGGAGTCGGTCCAGGTTCTTAGGCCTGAGAGGTTAGGTGCTGTTAGCTGCTGAGCTGCCTAGCTGTCTCGAGCTTCGTATGCAACACTCCTGTCAGTTGCTGGGAAGACTCTGAAGGGTTAGCCTTGTTCTTGGCTGTGCTTGCTCCCTGGCACGTTAATAATCATGGTCTGACAGTTGAAAGGCACATGGAAGAGCGAAACACATGGGTGAATACCAGGAAGACATCAGCTTTCAGCCTCAACTTTAAATAAAAGTGAGTGGTGTAAGAGTGGGGCTTGCCTTCTCTCTCCAAGCCGTCTGACCTCGCGCCCACGTTCTCCCCACACCCGATCCTCACCCTCTCCTCCCTCTGCACTCCTTCTCCCACTCTGTCTTCATCCACTTCTGCTATTTATTCTGTTTCCCTTTCTGAGCGAGATCCAAGCCTCCTCCCTTGGGCCCTCCTTGTAACTTAGCTTCTTGGGTTCTGTGAGTTGCAGTACGGTTATCCTGTACTGTGCAGCTATGATCTGCTTATAAGTGATCACATACCATCTGTGTCTTTCTGGGTCTGGTTTACCTCACTCAGGATGTTTTCTAGTTCTATCCATTTGCCTGAAAACTGCATGACTTCCTTGCTTTTAATAGCTGAGTAGTATTCCACTGTGCAAAGGCACCACAGTTTCTTTATCCATTCTTTGTTTGAGGGACAACTAGGTTGTTTCCAGTTTCTGGCCATTATGAATAAAACTGCTATGAACATAGCTGAACACATTTTTTTGTTGTTGTTGTATGGAGGAGCATCTTTTGGGCATATGCCCAGGAGTTTATAGCTGTGTCTTGAGGTAGAGCTATTTTCAATTTTCTGAGAAAGTGCCAGATTGATTTCCAAAGTGGTTGTACAAGTTTGCACTCCACCAGCAGTGGAGGACTGTTCCCCTTTCTCCACATCCTCTTCAGCGTGTGCTGTTGGCTGACTTTTGGATCTTAGCCACTAAGATAGGTGTGAGATGGAATTTGGAGAGTGAAGAGAAACCGAGGGTGGGGCCGTCACTGAGGCCCATGGCGGGGGGGGGGGGCCCTGGGAGGATGTGGGGGTGACTCAGGCTAAGACTCCTAGGAGCAGGAATCATGGAGTCTGAAGGGACCACCTTTTAGCCAGACAGGACTCCTATTAGAGACACGGGAACACCAACCTACCCACAAAAACTATAACCTGAAATTTACCCTGTCTACGAGATGTGCAGTGATAAATTTAGAGCAGAGGGCAAAGCAATGCCTGACCCAATCTGAGACCCACCACGTGGGGGAGACAGCCCTGACACTATTAACAATACTCTGCTGTGCTTGCAGATGGGAGCCTAGCATAGCTGTCCTTTGAGAGGCTGGCCCAGTAGCAGATAGAAACAGATGCTGAGACTCACAGCCAAACATTAGGCAGAGCGGGGCTGGAGAGATGGCTCAGTGGTTAAGAGCACGTTTACTCTTCCAGAGGTCCTGAGTTCAATTCCCAGCAACCACATGGTGGCTCACAACCAGCTACAATGTGATCTGATGTCCTCTTCTGATATGTAGGTGTGCATGCATATAGAACACTCATACATAACAATAAATAAATAAATCTTAAAAAAAAAAATTAGGCAGAGCATAGGGAGCCTTGTGGAAAAATGGGGGGAAGGATAGATGGCCCCAGAGGGACAAGAACTTCACAAGAAGACCAATAGAGTTAACTAACCTGGCCCCGGGGGATACAGAGACTGGAGCACCAACCAAGGACCATGCATGGACTGGACCTAGGCCCTCTTTCTACACATATGTAGCTGACTTCCTTCCTTTCATTTTTTAGTTTCTTGAGACAGGATTTCTCTGTGTAGCCCTGGTTGTCCTGGACTTGATTTGTAGACCAGGCTGGTCCCAAAATTCACAGAGATCCGCCCGTCCTGCATCCTACAGTGCTGGGATTACAGGTGTGCGCCACTACACCCAGCAGGTCATAACCTTTCTGATGACACGTGGACGGAAGAGTGGCAGAGTTCTCTCGATGTGGAGGGAAGCTCTTCTTTAGGGCTTAAAAACTTTTAGAAAGTTATGTTGAAAGCTGGATGTGGTGGCGCATGTCTGTAATCCCAGTGCTGGGGTATGGAGTCAGAAGGATCAGGAATTCAAGGCCATCCTCAGATACATAGCCAGTCTCAGGCCAGTCTGGGCCACACGAGCTACTGTGCCACTGGCAAGTCCATGTCTCAGTGGGACTGTTCCTACTTTAGGAGCAAAGAAGCCAGACAGGCTCCGAGGAGTTGAGCTGTTCCTGCCACTCTGAGGAACTGACCTGTGAGGCCAAGAGAGGGTCTTACATTAGACCCATGTTACCCACAGGATGCATGCTTTCTTGTGTAAATAAATGATGTCTTTTCAGTAGAGTCCTAACTAAAACAAGAAATTCATTTGTCAGCAAGAGAAAGACTGCATTACCGTCCCTCCAAAACCCTCACCGTGTGCCCTTCCAGATGTGGAAGTTGTCACAAACTAGTTTTTCATGCAGACATACCAGTCAACTAACCCTGAAGCTTAGGTTGGCCTTGTGTGCTAGGATTATGACTGTAAAGAGCTGAAGAATGGGTCTTACTTTAGCCTTGCTTTTATTTATTTATTTTTGTGGCAGGCTCTATGTAGCCCAGGCTGGCCTTGAGTTCTCTAGGTCCCTAAGGGATGATGTTGAATTTCTGAACCTTCTACCTCCATATCCTAACCTTCAGGAAACAACTTTATTTAAACTGTTGTTATTATTATTATTATTATTATTATTATTATTATTATTATTATTATTATTATTATTATTATGTGAATTTGCACATGCATGTTGTGTATATGTGAGTACACATGCCATGTCAAGTTTATGGAGGTCAGAGGAAAACTGTGAATTCCCTCCTTCAACCTTTATGTTGCTTATGGGGCTCAAATTCAGGTCTTCAGGCCAACATGTCAAGTGCCTTTACCTTCTGAGAAGGGAGACACACTCAACCCCCTAAAGACAGCAGCAGTGCTTAACGAGTGTACTAGTAACCCTGGTTTCTGCTGTTACGTATTTTATGTTCTGACTTCTTTTTTAAAAAATGTCCTGTCAGGAGAGGGTTCCCTCCCAGGACCAGATCTTCACCCTCTTCTATAAGCTAAGGTCTCATGGACTGTAGGTGGGTGATTTTGAACTTCTGGACTTCTGTTTTTACCTGTGCTGTGCTGGGCTTTGCACATTCTTGGTTAGCCCCCCAAACAGCTGAGCCACAGTCTTAGTCCCAGGCAAAGGCTTAGCCAATCCTCAAACCATCTACACCCAAGCTTGTAGCTCCAACTTTTCCACATCCAACTGCCACACTTGCCACTGTGCTCCCCTTTGGAACACATCCTAGACCCAGTGCTGGGGACTATCTAGCCAGGAGTCCACTGGGATTGTTCAAACTAGCCAACCCTGAACTGTACACTCTTTCCTGGCTTGCCATGGAAGTCCCCCAAAGGATATGGCTTACACTTTCTTCCTGGCTGCTATGTTCTGATTATGGTGGGCCTGAGCAATATATGGAAACACAACTCTCTGGGACTTGTGAGGTTAATACACTTTTTCCCTTGATGGCTTGCTCTTGTTTCCTCCCTCTGTAGTGTAGCATCTGGCATCCACTTATGACAGTGAGGATGAAAATAATTGATCCCTTCTCTACATTGGTTTAGTCCCAGGAAGCCTAAGACAGAAAAGCAGTCCACATACTTCCTCAGAGCGCTTCTCCCCTGGCGATCTTCTTCCAGTTCCCTGTAACTGGTCTGTTTGCGAATTTCCTTCTCCCAGAAGCTTTTGAGTTCATCGCAGGACTCGCAGCAGAAGACTTCCCTGTGCATGTACTGGCTGTTCATCCCTGTAATATGAAAGACAAGGCATAGCCCAGGACCGCAAGGAGGGGCACCCCAATTTGGGATGGGCATGAATCCAGGTGAGTTTAAGTTGACGCTTTTCCTGTCATCACACACTCATGCAAAGACTATTTTGGTACTTCTGATGAAGGTAACAACGACACCAAAGGTGTAATGAAAACAGTTGAGCCCCGACGACAGAGGGTCGATTGGCCCTCCGAGGTAACCTGATTCTGAAGCAGCTGGCTTTTTTGTTGACTTTTAGCCACTTTGCTATACTGTAAGTTATAGAAAATTGTAGTAATGTAAATGATTCTAAAAAACAGAAATCAAAATAAATTTTGTCCAGATGATATATGTGATGTCAATCAATTTTTCATCTAGTATAAATTTATCGGTTTAACGTCCCCTCGATGGGGAGGCCTGATGGCACTCGGGAAGGATAGCAAGCTACCAAGAAGAGACTTTATACCCTATGATCATATACAGGGGGAGGAAATCCCCCTTAGTCACAGTCATAGGGGAGGGGGAATAGGGTGAAAGTGGGAGGGAGGGAGGAATGGGTGGATAGAAGGGATGGGATAACAATTGAGATGTAATATGAGTGAATTAATAAATAAATCAGTTAACAAAACCCTCCATGAATGAGGAAAGAAAATAAATTTTATTGGCTATTTGAAAAAAATAAATTTATTGGTTTAAAAAAATCATTCAATTAAGTGTAATTGTGTGTGTGTATTCTGTGTGTCTGCATGTATCTCTCTGTCTCTGTCTCTCTCTGTGTGTTTTGAGTGTGTCTGCATGTCTCCGTGTGTGTGTGCACGTGTGCATGTGGTTTGCATGTATGTGTGCTCATGTGGAAACCACAGATCAACACTTGAGATGGGGTTTTACTGAATTGGGAGCTCACCGGCTGGGCTAGACTGCTTGGCTGATATGCTCCTGGGATCTGTCTGTCTCTGCGTCCTCCGAGTGTGGGGATACCACTATACTCAGCTTTTCCTGGGTGTTGATGGTTCAAATTCAGTTCTTCATGCTTGCACAGCAAAACATGGCCTGGTGAATTTCTCCCAGCTCCCCACTTGAAGTCTCTTTCTAGTTTTCCCATTATATGTAAATAAGTTCTTTGCCACATTTTTATTTTATATCTGTTTGAAAGTCATTTTAATTTTACTTTTAAAATCCTATAACATCTAGTTTGTGTGTATAGGTATAAAATGAGTAGACAAAGAAAACCTCTGAACCTAGTGCAGAGTCAAAGGTGCTTAGCAGATGTCTTACTTGCCTGTCCCTCCTCACAGAGTGACTATGACTTCTGCTCTTCTCTGAGATGTGTGAGAGGCACTGTTGCTCCTCAGTGCTGCTCTGTGAAATGGGTGCTCTACTCACTAGACTGTTGTTCCTTGGTTCTGCTCTGTGAGATGGGTGCTCTACTCACTGGACTGTTGCTCCTTGGTTCTGCTCTGTGAGATGGGTGCTCTACTCACTAGACTGTTGCTCCTCAGTGCTGCTCTGTGAGATGGGTGCTCTACACTCACTGCTCAGATGAAGATGTGAGGAATAGAATCAGCCTTCCTAGTGACTAAAACAGAGCTGAGTTGAAACCTAGATCTGCTCACCTTCATAGAGGGCTCTGTACATTAAGGATGGCTACCTTGAGCTAATTAATTTCCCATTTTGTGCAGGAGGAAGCCTACACTCAGAGTCATTAGCTGATCTTGTTGAGGCCACACAGCTCCAGAGTTCCCTTCCCACTTCTGTCCTTTGAAAAAGGCAAAGTTGCTGCATCCTCTCCCTGTTGAGGATCTCGGAGCTCGGCCACGACTGACAGGTACCTCAGTGTTTGGATGTTTGTGATGTAGTGGGGTCTAGTTTCCTAAAGAGAAGAACTTGGTCTTGTTATTTTGGCTGACTTGAAGCATTTAATAGGTGTTCAGTTGTTCCATATTAGTTTAGTGACTTGTTCCCAAATGGCTGTTTTTATAAAAACAACTTGTTGGAAAACAAAAATTGTTCCTTAAGCTATCCTAGGACCTAGACAGTGAGAGGGGGTCAGAGAGAGGATTGCTTTTGTCCTTTTTGCCTTTTCTGTGCCTTACTGAGATCTCACCAGGCAGGGTCAGTGCTCTGAGTGTGTGAACCTGGGGCTCTCTCGCAGCCTGCCCACACCACAGCCTCCTCTTTCCAACTTACTTTTGTTTCCAATGGATTCAGTGTGAAGAATTCTAATAAATTTCTAGTCATTGGACATTGGAAGAGAAACTGTTAACAAAAATCTATTTTATATTTTTATTCACCGAACTAAGAGGTGGAGTGGCTGCCCCTCCCTGCACTTGGATTCCCTGTGGGTTTAGTTGGACCTACAGGAGAATATAAGGTATTTCATTTTCCTAAGAGAATATCTGTGAGGTAGGAAACACAGCTTGGACCGAAGAGATGGGTCAGTGAGTAAAAGGGCCAGCAGCATAACCCTGGTTAGACCCCGTATATAGTCCAAACACCTCTAAAGCAGGAAGGAAAGGGGAGAAAAGAACATCGGGGGGTGGGAGGGGGGGCAGTATGCAGTGCAACAGGAGAAATGACAAGAGACATCTTGCCTCAACAAGGCAGAAAGAGAGAGCTTTTTCCTAAACGTTGTCTTCTGACTTCCACATGTATGCATGAATGTGTGTTCACAAGCACACACAAAAACCGTCCATCCATCCATCCATCCATCCATCCACCATCCATCCATCCACCATCCATCCATCCGTCCATCTACCATCCATGCATCCGTCCATCCACCATCCATGCATCCATCCACCATCCATCCACCATCCATCCATCCATCCACCATCCATCCATCCGTCCATCCACCATCCATCCATCCACCCATCCATCCACCATCCATCCATCCACCCATCCATCCATCCATCCACCATCCATCCACCATCCATCCATCCGTCCATCCACCATCCATCCATCCATCCATCCACCATCCATCCATCCACCATCCATCCATCCATCCACCATCCATCCATCCACCATCCATCCATCCATCCATCCACCATCCATCCACCATCCATCCATCCATCCATACATCCATACATCCATCCACCATCCAATCCATCTAACAAAAACACTGCTTATGCTGAGCTGGGAGGAAAGGTTTATATTCACAGCTTGTTAGTTTTATGTGGACACAAAGTAACAACTCCTTAGGCATATAGTTTAATTATAAATTCCTTTGTTACAAATACTTCTTTTGGAGTCTCATATAGCTCAGGCTAGCCTCGGCTTTGCCATGCTATGCTTATACACCTTCCGAGAGTTATGGGTGTGCCTACCATGTGGATTTGTGCCATGCTGGGGATGGAACCCAAGGCTTCACATGTTAGGCAAGCACTCCACTAACTGTGCTAGAGCTCCAAATCCTTCTTCTGAAACGTTGAAATTCAAGTCACTTATCTGGTTCTTATAAAAAGGATAGTTTGACCAAATACGTACCCATAGAGATGTTTTCTTTCATCAGAATTTAGAATGAACATTTTAAGCTAAGGAGCACCATGGAGAAGAGAGGAGAGCTCAGCAGGCAGCCAGTTGTCAGTCACCTCTTGAAGTCTGACATTTTCTGTTTGACTAGAAGGTGAGTTGGCTATGAAGGACATCTATTCTAGCACCCAAGGCATGTGTAGACCCAGGAACTAGGGAAATCAAAGCAGCTGAGGCTGAGTGTACCCAAGGGAACTTGGATAAAAGACTACTAGCGTTCTGCAATATGTTGGCCGGTTTGGGTGAGAAAGATCTAAGGGGCTTTGTCTCCATGGAGGAGCCTTGTCTTGGGAAGGGGTTATGAACTATGTGACAAGGAAAGCAGTGGTGGGCACCCTCTGGTCCCGAGTAGCCCTTACCCTGACTTGTGTTCGGAACTGAGTACACCCTCATCTTGGCCATAGAAAAGTGGCTTTTGCTGAGTGGAGTCCCAGGCCTACCTGTAGCAGCTCGGGGCCTGGGGGGTACACTCTTTACTCACAGAGTTAGCCTTGAACTTTCTCCTTCAGTGCTGCTGTCTGGTTGCGTTTGACACTTGGTCCTCAGTTGGTGGTGCTGCTCTGATAGGCTGTGGAACCTTTAGGCTGTAGAGCCTTGCTGGAGGAAGTGGGTCACTGGGGACTTCCGACCTTGGGGCTCTACAGCATGATCCACTTCCTGTCTGTTATCTACTTCCTGCTTATAATGTAGCCAGGTGTCTAACCATGCCTTCTCAACACTATGGCCGGAAACCCCTTGAACTCTAACCACGAACAAATTCTTCTTTCTTCAAGACGCATTTTGTCCTAGACTCTGCCATAGCAAAAAAAAAAAAAAAAAAAAAAAAAAAGGAACAAATATTCGAGTCCCCCAAACATTTCTTTTTATGTCCTGCTTTTCTGCTGGGTCCTTCTGAAGAGCTCTCTTCTTGCACCACCTGAGCATGCAAATGCTGTTTGAATTGGCCAAAGAGAGCCTGCTGCTTGTCATCCCCACAGTAGCTGGGGGATCGAGCTCTTCACCATAGGAGGCATGGGGCACAGCTCTCTCTACAGCTCACGTCCCAGCTCTACAGGCTGTGTTCTATCAGCAAGACAGATGAGGGAGCCAAGAACGAGGAGGCCACTGGGTTGGTTATCACCATGATGTTGAGCCAGAGTCCCAGTTTCATTACCCATGAGACAGAGAGTAGTCGTGGTGACCCGGCTCACAGTACTTCATACATGGACTGCTTTTTCATTCTTCAGGCATGACATGCGGGTTGACAGGATGCTCACAGTCTATTGCCCATCCGTGACAAACATAAAAAATGTTAACCACCTCGAGCCAGCACTCGCGTTCACTCTCATCAACTTTGGTTTATGCACGGTGTCAAATACTTTGCTTCACACTGACTCAGCTCATACTTAAGGTTTATTTATTTCTGTTGCTGGGCTGTTAGGATTAGAAAACTTGAGATGATGGGATAAGAGGCTTCCCTTTTGTCCAAGGCCCAGTGTTAGAGCCTGGACGGATGCCTTTAGCAAAGCTTCTGATACCACTTAGGATGTTTCATTTGTGCCCTCTCTGTGGTCACACTGAATAACCGCACTCACTGTGTGATGCCGAGCATGCTGAAGAAGTGACTGATCTACTAAAAGCTATAGTTGTCGTCACTGACGATTGTTCTCAGCCCTTACAGGCTTATTTACAGCTGCTTGTTTTGCTGGGGGATCGATGCTCAGCCTTTAGCATTATGGAAACTTCTATACCATAAAGTGCATTTTGACTTACACTAGATCCTCTCTCTAGTTCCTTTCTCCTTTTATCTGTTTTATGCTTATTGCTTCCATCAGCTGAGGCACACTGATCGGGAGCAGCACAACAGAGGCTGGCACTGGCAGTTTGGATCCATAAGAAACAGAATTGTAGATTGGGAATAAGGCTGCACTGGCAGGGAGCTTGCCTAGTGTACATGAACTCCATGTTCAATCCCCAGTTACAAATGAGCCACCTGGGGAGCAGATGCTGAGGGATCAGAAGTTTAAGGTCACCCTTTTCTACAGAGCATGCCTGAAGCCTGCATGGGATGTTTGAGATCTTGTATTAAAAAAAAGAACAAGAAGAATAGATAGCAGTTTCAGAAAATATAAACCCAAGGCAGGAAACGGGTCTTAAATGGGTCCGTTTGGATTTCCCTGGGGAACTGATGAGCACTCCCAGCTGTGACTCGCTATCTCTGCACCTACCCTGGTACGGACAGAGAAAATAAGCAACCATGTATATACATGATTGTATATGATATACATCATGTGACAATGGAAACCATGCATGTACATCATTGTATATGCTATACATCAGGTGACAATTGAAAGGCTCTGCACAATCCACCTGCCCTCTCTGGGGATCGGGAAGATGAGAAAGCTTCTGGGATCTCAGTGGCAAGGAGCAACAGCACATCGATGGCTCAGAGATGAGAAATAAGAATTTATGTGCAGATATGCAAACCTCTGTAGGCTGTCTCTTCTGAGCTACTGAACTAAGATTAAACTCTGATGTTTTACAAGAGGAATTTTCATCTCAGGCGTCTCTACTTTCCACTTGTGCAACTGGCTTTTTTTTTTTAATCCAACTTCAGGTCTTTTTTCCTCCCCACCTACAAGTTCAGCTTGCTGATTTCATCCTCTGCTGTTCGCAGCTGGAAGAAAGTGGCCTTCTAGGGAAGGCTGTGGGTGCCTTTCATGTCTCTTTGGTGTCCTCCAGTCCTTAGCTTCTCTAAGAATAGAGGACAACCTCTTTGTCTTGACACTCAGCTTAACTGTTCTGTTCTTCACCCTAACAGCTTAAAATCAAGAGCAGCAAATTTAAATAAGTATAGAGGCTAGAAGTTCACGTAAATGCCATTCTAGTTTAAAAATAATTGTTGTTGTTGTTGTTGTTGTTGTTTGTGAAAGAACAGGGCATGTGTGTTACAGTATTACCTGTGGAGGGCACAGGACAACTTCGTTGAGTTGTTAACTCCTTTGAAGGTTTGATGGGTCCCAGGGATCGAATGAACACTTTTATCCACTGAGACTTATGCCCACTTACAGCTCTATCAGGGTCAGTGTGTTTATTTGTTTTCTCATTAAATAAATAAATAAAATTATGACTATACAGAGTGAATTTCTCTTCTTTACGATGGCATTAGGCTAGGTAGGCATGCCTAAAACGTGGAAGCTTAAAACAACAGCAGCAGCAGCAGCAACAGTAGCTTTGGGGAACTTTGAAGGGATAAAAAGATTTTTGTACCAATAGCCCAAATTAGAAGACTTTGAGCAACAAAACAACATATTACACCTCAAATTGATATGCATGATTATAGTAAATGAAAGAAAAGAGATTCCTAGTGAACACGTGGAGAAGAGAAGTGGACTAGAGCCCAGGAGAGCTTTCCGTCTGAGGCACACTGAGCTTCACAAAAGACAGAATGGCCAAATGAAGCTTGAAGGAGAAGCAGGGTCATGGCTTAGCCCCGCGAGCATGCCCTCAGTCTTCAAACTGACTTCTCTCAGTGGAGGCTTTAGAATAGCTGAGCGGCAGTGGCGCACGCCTTTAATCCTAGCAGTCAGGAGGCAGAGGCAGAGGCAGCTGGATCTCTGTGAGTTTGAGGCCAGCCTAATCTACAGAAAGAGTTCCAGGACAGTCTGGATTAAACCGAAAAACACTGTCCATAAAAAACAAAAACAAACAAGGGAATTCCTATTTGCTGGTTCTTATTGAGTCTGGGGGCAGAGGGGAAAATAGTCACTTCATAGAGCAGAAACATGAGACACCGTACCCAGTGGGTGAGCAAGTGTTGATGTCACACAATGCTGTGGTAGCTTGCATTGCCTCTTTAGCACGTTTCCCTGTTCCAGAAGGCTCATTTACTCAAGGAACATAAGTTATGAATAAAATTGTAAGAGAATAAACAAACAAACAAACCAATAGTCTGAAATGTATAGCTCCAGGTTCAGTGAGAGCCCCTGTCTCAAGGGAATAAAACTGTGCGTGATAGAGCCAGGTAGCTGATGTCCTCCACTGTCCTCCGTACACATGGGTACAGACACACACCCAGAGACATAGAAACAGGAGTCTCATGCACACCAGGCAAACAGTCTACCTACTGAGCCCCATTCCTAGGCTATAGTTAGTTTTTAAGTACATACTTAAATACCTTTTATAGGGCTTATTGACCTATAATTTAAAAGAAAAGATGCCTTTAAAAAATTTGGTCAAGATGCTTCAGTCTCCACACGATCTTATGAATTGAGCTCGCTTCCCCTGCCCTTTCTCAGTGTGTGTTCCCTGGCGTCCCTCTGACTTGAATAGTTAGGGAAAGTGCCAGCATTAAGTTCTATGAAATAGACTGCACTGTCAAATTGTATGGACTTTGAGTTCCAGTTTCTTCACTTCTGAGTGACGCCATCTGGCTGCCTTGGATGCACTGGAAGGGGAAATAGAAGCACATCAACCTTTAGCAAGCGAGACTGCCCCTGTGTGAGTGCACCTGTCCCCTGCAAAAGTTGTTCTTGTCAGCCTTTATATATATTGAGGAAATTACTTCTGTTTTCAGAAAATCATTACTAATTTGGTTGGAATTTTTTCCACTTTGATTCTTTAAAACAACAACAACAACAACAACTAGGTCTGATGTAGCTGGTCTCAAACTCATTATATAGATGAGGGTGCCCTTGATCTCATGATCTTCCCTAGTGCGGGGATCACAGGTACAAGCCCCTTTGCTAGGTTTCAACTGTTGGTTCTCAAATTTATTTTACTGATTAACTTCTCATTAAGAACCCTACAACTGACTTCCTGAATAACTTTATACTAAGTAGCCACTTAGGTAACATTGTTGCAAATTGATTTTGTAGGACTCATGCAATCTCTCTAATGAAGGAATACAGAACAGCCAACTGTAAAAACAGAAACAAAGTTCTACAGTTTAACTTTCCAAGTCCCAGATTACTCAGTCAAGTAAAAACCTCAAATTAATTTTTAATCCTCCTATCCATTGGCTTCCTGAGGCACTTCTGTGGTCTGGCACCTCTAACACATGTTTCTTGGGACTAAATTTATCCATCAATCAACACGAGATAGATTCCTCATTTTGGTTAATCTTCACAGAGCCTCACTCTGTGGGATTGACACCGATTCTTGGCTTTTTCACACTCTTGAACTTGAAATTCATGCATCATTGACATTCAGGGAAAAGAAAACCAGAGATGGAAAAAAACCAAAACCAAAACCAAATCTCAACTCACTGGAGACATTTTTCAACAGGCTTAAAGCAGGCTGTTCCCACAGCCTGACAACACAAGCTCAACGCATCGTACCTTAAAGATGAATCGCAGGTGAACTGATATCCTGCAAAGGACAAGTGTCCTGGTTCCTGCTCCCTCAGCTCCGCTTTGGGAAAGCCGCAGGCACAATTCTGAAACCTCATTGTTAGAGCTTTTTATATATGGAGTAGAGGGAGTGACAGAAATCCCTCAGCCTTTCAAGGTCATTTGAGCCAAATTAGTGGTAGAATCAGGCAATACCTCCCCAGGGACACTGTAGCCTTTCCTCATGGTGAGAGATGGTTCTAAAGAAATCCCATCTCTCCCTACCCTGCCTGCCCCGAGCAGGCAAGCTTCTGTGTTGGCAGTTTCTCATGAATGCTATGACTTGGCCTGAACTTAGAGAGGTGGTTTAGAACATGCACGGATTACCCGTGTGCCCTGTTGCTCTGTGACTTGTGAAAAGCCATCCTCTGCCCCTTAGTGTGCAAAGGGGACTGGAATGGTGGGACAAGCCACACTTGGGTATAATCTTACAGGAAGATTTAGTGAGGCATCTTGTTCTTTGGAGCCATTAATCCTTGAATAGAACCGGTGATGACATATCACGGCCCGCTAGTACTCTACCAGCTAGAGAAGGAATTGACCCCTGGTGAGTATTTTCCAATCAAATGCATCCAAGTGAGATCGACTTCTCATTTTAGAGTGGCTCTTGTCCCATCACGGAGGAGCACACTTTGTCCTTAGGAAAAACATTTGGAACAGTCACTGATCTGGTCACAGAAATAGCTCTGGTTTTCATCAAATCCTTTGACTATGCTGCTAATTGCAAACCCATTACTTGGTTCAGTGGGCTATAAATCTGCAACTCACATTGCTTGTGACAACCCATCCAATATTGATATTCAGATTTCAACTTGGTGAAATGGTAATATTTAATGTTGAGTCTGTAAAAGTACCTTAATAAGGGCACTTACTGTAAGCTGGATGCCTAATAGCTGAAATAAGTTTTACAACAGAAGTTTTCTTAATTATAAGAAAGAAAAATTAGTTTGAAAAAATATTTTCTAGGAACTCTCTGCACAAAAGCAGCAATTAAAAAAAAAACTAAATGAAAATATTTCCAAAGAATACACTGAAAGTACAATGAAATTCACAGTGAAGCATACATTTTAAAACTTCAAATAAATACTAATATTTTATACATATATTTCTACTTAAGAAAATACAGTAAAACTAAATAGCGGACAGAAACCCACTATAAGATAATTGCCTCTTTTCTCCTTTCCCTCCCTTCCTCCCCCATCTCTCTTCCCTCCCTCTTCCTTTCCTCTTTCTTCTCTCTTTCCTTTTTGTCTTCTCTTTATCATATGGTGCAAGACCTACGAAGACTGTGTCAGTTACATGAGATTCTTCATTCCTATTTGAAGCCACGAGAAAAAGATCCAAGAGAAAGATCAAAATATTTCTCATGGGATGTTACTACAGCTGGAAATTCTACAAACATTTAACCCATTTATATGGAGTACTTGCCACTAACAGTCATTCTTTTAGGTTTTTAAAATTAGATTTATTAATTTATTTCTAATGTATTTTGCCCGCACGTGTGTTTGTACACCACAATATATGCTTGGTGCCTTCAAAGGTTAGAAGAGACCATCAGGTTCACTGGACCTAGGTGGTTGTGAGCCACTGTGTTGGTGATGAGAATCAAACCTGGGTCCTGTGCAAGCGTTATAAGCGCTTCTAACCCTGAGTTAAACGCTCCAGCTCCAACTGACCCATTCTACAGAACTGTCTCTTGTGCTCTTCTTAGTACAAGTATGATTTTAATCTACAAGGACAGAGATGCCCACATTTAGAGTTTATTTTTGTATTGTTTACTTGGGAAGACACTGACTCAGAGAGATGATGTCATGGAACTGAGAAGTGGCAGAATTAGCATCTGAACCCAGGCTGTCCAACTCTTTTTCTTGCCTCCATGGTCTCACTCAGCAGTTACAGTAAGGCCGTGTCTCAGATAAAGGCTCACAGCCCTTCCACCCACGTCCCTGCTAGGAAAGGAAAGTTTATCTGGAAGAGGAAGAAATGACAGATGCACATTAATGTCAGAACCTTTACAGGACCCCTCCTTCTGGAAGGTAGAACACCGATAACAAGAGTAGTCTGTGGTCTAGTTAGTGTCCAGATAGAGTCAGGAGAAAAGCGGGGACACCCAGCTGAGAAGAAACCACTTCAGTTTTATACACTGGCCTTCACAGTTCCTGCATGGTGGAGGTGTGGCCTATGTGACTGTGATCTAGAACCGGTGGTCTCAGAACCAGGAGTAATAACAGTCTCCTGGTCGTTAACCCAGAGACTTCCTGATGGGGTTGAAGGCCAGATAGTTTGGTTTTACAATTAACCTTAGTTGTTTAGGGGTTAAGATGTTTTTAGGTCTAGATAGATGTTTTATGTTGATAATGATAAGATGTGATAGATATTGATTTACATTAAGAATTTTAAACTCACCAAGATAGGAAAGATGTTTTCTTCAAGGCTGCCAATTACAAATAGCCAAAGCACTATGAATGTGACATATATATATATATATATATATATATATATATATATATATGATTCCTGATTGTTTCATGGTTTTTCTTGCGTAGGTAGTTTATTTTATATATGTGTAATAATATAAATGTATATGCAAAAATATTTAATAAAAAAATTTTAAAACAAACAACAGTCTCCTGTTTAAAGGATATCCTGAGCTCAAATGGACCAGGTAAATATGGTTCTGAAGGCAGGATGGGAGTCTTATTTTACCTGGCTAAAGGCAATGTTGGCTTCAGATTCAAACATGAGTCTTTTGAGTTGTGTCATCTAAAAAGCAGAATGTGGCTCCAGCAGAGCCATCCATGAGCAATTATATACACCAGGTGCTCATGTCCGTGCTGTGTGCTGAGATGGGCTCCATACCTGGGCAATCTAGAAACCTTTCTTTATTTGTAGTATATTATTATTATTATTATGATGATGATGATGATGATGATGATGATGATGATGATGTTTACTTTCACTAGCTATAAAAACTAATAAAAAGGAAAAATGTTTACAGATTTGGTCATAGGACTAAGTGAAAAACACTACCACACATCTGTGAAAATAATAACTCCAAAGGAATTTAAGTGAAATAAGAGTGAAAACCTATAATTTTCATTTCTATTTCACAACCCATACGGCATGTGGGGAAATGGGGTCTGGACCATCAGCTGAAGAATTGAGTAGATAGTCAGTCACCCTGTGGTAATGGGAGAACAGCTGGTTTTCAGATTGCATGAGTTACTGATCTGTGATGGCTGATGGGAAGGTGCCGCTGGGTTTGAGAAGGCAGTGACCAGTTTCAGTGAATTCTGACCTATCTCTTCCAGAACCCTCCTTATGGCACTCTAAGAACTTGGGAGTCCATATGAAGCTATAAATTCTCCTGCAGCGCCGGAGAAAGCAGATTTCATTAGTCAGGGAGCTGTGAGGATGTGGCTAGAGTCAGAGAGAAGCCTGGTGTCTCTTCCAGGCTTGGGTGGTGACGAAACTTAGCAAATTTCCCATCTATTTTTCTTGTGGGGGAGGGGGTGCAGGTGTGGCTTTCTAGCTCTGACAGAGCTGCCCTGGTGGGCCGCGGGCCTGTTACCGCGCCTATAGAGCCACAGCAGAGGCCCGTCAGCTGCAGGAAGCAGTTTATTGTGGACTCGGCACGTTCACAGAGCCAGCTACAGCTGACTGGCCCCCTGACTGTCATTTTGTCGTTTGCAATAGCACAAATAGCCTGGTTCTTGTACGCGAAGAAATAAACTACCAAAGGAAAGAACAGCCTGGTCGAAGGGATTCTGAAACCTGTGCTCGGAGGTTCACATGAAACAACAGTATTTACTGACTCTGCCTGTTGTCACCCTAACTTCAGCCCATGTCCCTCATCCCATCAGTCTCCCAGAGCAGGCGAGAGCCTGTGTGCTTGTTGTGAAAACACAGCTTAAATATCTCCTCACGTTCCCTTCTAACTAGCTACTAACCCCACATCAATTCTGATGTGCACATCAGGAAGCTGCCTGCGCAAGGAACACATAGTTATTTCCCACAGCCTGAAGAGAAGCTGCAAAGAAGCAGGAAGAACCCCCGAGGAGAACCAAGTACAGAAAAAGAAAAATCTTGGGACTTACAGAAGCGTGAATTTTAAACTCATTAAGATATCCATCTGCTACAAAGCGGAGTAGTTGCTGGTGAGGACCAGAGAGCAATTATAGATAATAAAACTGAAAAAACACAAACAGGAAAACATGAATGATTAGAATTTATGGCAATATCCAAATAGTAATGACCCAGAAGTTAAAAAACAAAAAGTAACTGTTTAGCCTGTATTAGAAGGAAGATTCTCTAACTGAAGTCCTTTTTTCCTTTTTTTTTTTTTTTTTTTTTTTTGGTTTTTAGAGACAGGGTTTCTCTGTGTAGCCTTGGCTGTCCTGCACTTGTTTTGTAGACGAGGCTGGCTTCGAAATCACAGCGATCCACCTGCCTCTGCCTCCCGAGTGCTAGGATTAAAGACGCGCGCCACCACGCCCTGCTTCTAACTGAAGTCTTCAGGGTGAATCAGTCCACCCATCCCCAGGGTAACAATGAAAAACAAAACGAGCTGGGCGTGGTGGCGCCCGCCTTTAATCCCAGCACTCAGGAGGCAGAGGCAGGTGGATCACTGTGAGTTCGAAGCCAGCCTGGTCTACAAAGGGAGTCCAGGACAGCCAAGGCTACACAGAGAAACCCTGTCTTAAAAAACCAAAAAAAAAAAAAAAAAAAAAAAAAAAAAAAAACCCCAAACAAACAAACAATTTCACCTAGAAGTATCCTGGTAAAAATCCTGAGTTGTAAGGGCAAAGAAAAGAAAAGACTAAAATTCTGTTGTGCTGATGTGGAACGTTTAGGTAGAGCCTTGTTGGAGGAAGTAGGTTGGGGCTTGAGGCTTTACACCCCTGTTTACTCTCTTGACTCCTAACCGTGAATGCATGTATCCAGGCGTCCTCCTGCTCCTACAGCTGAGTCTTCCTAAATAATGATGGAGTGGTCTCCGTGAAATTTAAGCCACAATAAGCCGGTACTCCCTACGTTGTTACTGCTCAGGTATTTTTGCCGCAGCAATGAGAAAAGTAACTAATACCAATTACAAAGAAAATGAGAAATTCTATAGGAAAGAAAGGAATCTGACTAGCATCCTTAGCTTATTAAGAGACATGAATCTGGATTTAGAGATCTTATACCTGTCAGAGAAAAAGAAAGGCAAAGTGTACACATTCATCACCCTGTCTTAGCAAAGTCTTGTAAACATGGCATCTAATGAGGGAGTGTTCCTGAGGAGGCCAAGGGTAGGAAAAGGATGCTGAGATAAGGCTCTTTTCAAATGGACAATTATGATGTCAAATGAGAACTGTGGATCAGAAGTGACATACTCAAGGGAAAAGCTAAGAGAAGCAGGAACTGGAAATCATAAATTATCTGTCTTTGAAAGAGACGTGTTTGTGGGGAGGAGGGGCTGTGGAAGAGGAAGCAGCGGCAGACTTTGTCCTGATGGAGAGGGGAGGTGGACGGGAAAGTGAGTTGAGGAGAAAGGGGAGAGGAGACATGCGCTGGTCCAACTCGGGGTCCTCTCAGCGGGCGTTGGGGGCTGGGATAGGGTGATAGGGAGGGGTTGAGCGATTGGACGTAGGCTGGGCAGGCAGAGTGACGACAGAGCTGGGGCAGGCCGTCTACAGGCAGTTCTGGTGGGCTGCATGTGCCCTGGTCCAGCCCAGTGCCTCCACTCGAGCTGGGGACCAGAATCTGGTGAGGAGGAGGGGAGGACTGGTCGGGGTGGGTTGGGAAAGCACTGAGAAAGTGGGTGTGGTCCACAAGCAACCGGCCTACCTGGAACTCTAGCAGTCAGCATGACCTCTGGTGGGGCAGGGTCTTCCGCCAGACTTGTGGGCTGGGATATGGTGATGAGGAGTGGAGAAGGGCTGCTGGGGACAGGCTCCGAGAGCGAATGCGCGGTCCTGTAAGGGGCGGGGCTTACTTGGGGTTCCAGGTGCTAGTGTGGCTTCTGGTGGAGCCGGGAGCTTCCTCTGAGTTGTGGGCCAGGATGTGGTAGCTAAGAGTGGGACCTGTTGGAGGTAGGCTGGGAGGGCTCTGAGGCAGCGTTGTTGGGACTGATAAGATAAAATGCGAATGAGACTAGGACACCCTTGGGGCGCCCCTGAGAAAGCGCGCTATACAATAGATCTAGTATAAGGTGTTTGTTGGGGGAGGGGAGAGTGGAAGGCCATCTCAGAGTGGGGGCGTAGAGAGAGATACAGCCAGACAGCCAGACAGGCAGGGAGACAGACAGAAGGTAGGAAAGAGATTTGCGGTGGTTGGGAGTCCCCTCCCTCTCCTCTCAGTCCCACCCTCACACTCTCCTTCCCCTATTATTCTCCCCTCTCTTTTTTCTCAGAAAAGGGGAGACCCCCTAAGGGGTACCAAACTCACCCTTGCACCTACAGTCACAGCAGGCATAAATGCACCCTCTCCCACTGACGCCAGACAAGGCAGCCCAGCTAGCTTCTTCACATGGCATGAAAGTCCCTACCTGCTAGTCTCCTCTCTTTTATTATCGCTCATTAGAAGGTCGGTTTGTGAGCTCCTTTTTAGGAATAGGCTTCCTTTTGTAGTTTTTGAGCAGTGCCGATGGACAGAGAGTCTTTACAAATTATTTCCCCCCTGATGTCTGCTTGCTGTCTTTTATAAGCAGACACTCATGTACCTCAGAACGATGCTTGTAACCTTGCCTAAGAAATTATTCCTGACTGGCTGATTAGAAGGCCTAAACTTGGGCAGGGCAGAATAGGGTAGGTGCGGCTGAAGTCCTTGGGCTTTGAGGAGAGAAAGATTTAGGGAGGAAGGAGGGCAGGTACTGGGAAGGAGAGGGAAGAGAATCAGCTTAGGACGGGGCCATGCAGGCCGGGAGGAACTCGGATGCTCAGCGTGGAAAGAACCGGCCCAGATGAACAACGTAAACAAGCATTTTTGGGTTTATGCATGGGAAGTAGCCCAGATAGACATGATTAAAATGGATGGAGGCCGGGATATGTTGGGAGGTAGCTTAGGAGCTAATATCTGCCATGCCCCAGGTAAAATAAGGCTATTCTAAAATATATCAGGTGTCTGTGTCTTTATTGATTGTGAAAGCAGGTTAGATGATACCGCCATAATACCTATAAGCCTAATACATATTTTTAAGCCATACTTTTAAATTATCTGCAATACTATGCAAATGCTATATATTTATAAATATACAAAATTTTTGATACTTATACTTATTTCATGCTTAGGTCCTTCTATTTGAAAAATGAGGCAAAATGCAAAAATATTTAAAATACATAAAACTAAATGAATATAAAAGGGATTTGAGTTCTTTCCTTGAACTGACAAGAAGACAAAAATATTGCACAAGCAAACCAGACTTTGGAACAAAAGAGATACCCAGAGTGAAAAAAATCTCTGGGAAACATTCAAAATTAGAGGGACAGCCTCAGATTTACTATATTAAAAAATATATATATATATATATATATGGAGAGAGAGAGAGAGAGAGAGAGAGAGAGAGAGAATGCATGAGTGCCTGCGTGTGTGTGTGTGTGTGTGTGTGTGTGTGTGTGTGTGTGTACCACACACATGTATGGTGCCCACCAAAACCAGAGAGGGTGTCAAATTTCATGGAACTGGAATTACAATTGTGATCAGCTACATGGGTGCCACGAACCAAACCTGGGTTCTGTGCAAGAGAATCAAGTGCTCTTAAGGACTGAGTCATCTACTTTTTTTTTTTTAAAGTATGTGTGCCACGGACGGTCTCAGTCGGGTATTGGTCCCTGGGTCGGGAGTTCTTAAAGTGTCAGTGGACGAAGATAGGCAAGTGACAAACAGAAAACAAACACAGAGGTGCTGTTTGGTTCTGAGTTATTAAAACAACTGGCAAAGGGGGACCTGTGACACGACCCCTCCAGAGGAGTCTGTGTGACAAAATGTTGTCACAGAACCGAGGCGACGGCCCCTACTCATTTGGGAGATCCTCCTGGAAAACGGGTCTGATGTTCTCGCCAGGAGTAGTAATCCCAGCCCCCTCCTCCTTTTCTCACTCATTTGTTTTGGGAACATTTTGCTTTTGTTTTCACTTGTCCTATCAAAGAACTTTTCAGATGTAACTGTGTTGCTAGGAGACCCTTACCTTGAAACTGCGGCCAAGGGTCATTCAGTCAAGTTATGTTCCACTTGTTAATGTAAACATGGCTAAGAATTAGTCACCTATGAATAGTTTATATTATGATTTACAAGAAAGTTTTGAGTAAAACCCCAGATAGTGGCGGGTGAGCTAAGAAAACAAACTGTCCTGATTCACAGATGTTTGGCATAATGAGAGAACACTGACCTTTGATAAAGAGGGCGCATGCACTGATACCAGTCTAGTGACTTTAATGATTCTTCAAGATTAATGACAACATAATTACACTGCAATCCTGTATTTTGATTTGTATGGGAAAATAATGTAACCACGTGTGAACACCCGCATTTTAAAATGTGTATAAAAACCTGGCTTGCTGGTCTCCAAAATACACTCAGAACAAAACAGCACCTCTGTGTTTGTTTTCTGCCACGCCTGTCTTTGTCCACCGACACTTCCAGAACTCCCGACCCAAGGACTGATACCTGACCGAGATGGTCCGCGGCACACATATGTGCGTGACTATATGTACACGTGTAAGGGTATGTTTGTGTGTGGATGTCAGGACATTGGTTGTCCTCCTCTACCACTTTCTGATGCACAGTCTTTCCTTGAACTCAGGGTTTGGGTTTTTTAGCTAGGCTGGAGTCCAGCAGACCCAGAGATCCTCCTCTGTCTCCTCCCATTTGAGCTAGGATGCCTAGCTTATGTGACTACCGGCATCTGAACTCAAACCTTCAAGACTGCACGGTAAGCGCTGCTAACCACTTGAGCTATCTCTCCATCCCCCAATCTAAGTTTTTTTTTTTAAGGAGCATAAAGCTGATCTTAAAAGTCCTCAAGCTAAGATCTGCAAATGAGAAAAGGAACCAGGTAATATATGGGTTTTTGGAGGTTGGTGGGGGGTGGGGGTGGGGGGGTAGTTAATAGAACATAACAAGAAGTTGGGGTAGGTGGAGTTGAACCTACTAGTGGCCCACCCAGAAGGCTGAGGAGGGAGACTGTGTCGGTCTGTGTTTCCCCTCCCCCACCCTCAGAATCCCTGGCTTTGTGATGGGGGTTCCAGCTCTGTGATGTGGGCCCTGGGTTATCTGCTCAGCTCCCAGGGAGAACTTGCAACAGTGGGATTCAGATGGAGAGTCCTTCCTCTCTCCTGGAGAGCATATACAGCATATGGCTGAGCCTCAGCCCTGCTGTGTGGGCAATGGACATCGTCCTGGCCTTTGTGGGTGGACTGGGGCTCTACCTCCTGTTGCTCCCTTTCCTTGAGAGTCATCTATGGTCACCTCCACCAACCCTAAAATCCACCAGGAAGGTGAGAAACTCTCAGTCTAACCTAACAAAGACTGCTTCCCCTCCCCCTCCCTCCCTCCCTCTCACCTTTCCTCTCTTCTGTGTTTCTTTCTAAAATTAGCATACAAAGTATTGTGTTTAATAATGGGATCCTCAAACAAAGCTTGTTTTCTTGCTTGCCTACTGTCTTGCACAGCCTCTGCTCTTTCCCCTCCCTCCCCATCATGTGCTGTCCCACTCCCCATGAGCCTCCTTTGGCTTTCCCAGTCATGTGCACCTCCCTGCTCGCCTCTCCTGTCTGGGAAACAATCTCCAGAAAGAACTGATATCTGTTCCCCTGGGAGCTGGTGGGACAGAGTTGAAAGCAGTCGCCAGAGCAGATATCAGTATGTCTGTGAGGTGTGCCGCTGTGTCAGGATGAGCCTGAATGCCATGGTTTCTTGGGTAGGATCTACCTTCTTGATATAGTTGGGGACCTCTGGGAAAGGACAGGTATTGAGCACTGGCTCTTATGACCTCTTCTCCTGTATAATCTTTTCCTCTGTGATGGGCTGTCTTGAGGGCTGTGCTGAGCCTCAAAAGGCGTTAGATCAGAGGCCAGAGTGACATCTGGCTTCCAGAAGCAGACGTCTCCCTGGCGACTATGAAGCCGCTGCAGAGATTTGGGTGTTGAGCAGAACAACAGTGAGTGTAGACGTCTGTGGTTGGCCTCCCAGGAGAAAACCTCCTTCCATTGTGTGTGTGCGAGTGTGTGCTGTGTAGATGTATGTGTGTGTGATGTGTGTGTGTGGTGCTTATGCACATGTGAGGGGATGCATACGCTTGTGAATCCAGGAGGAGGGCAGAGAAGAATGTCAGCTGTTCTACTCTCTAACCCTTTCCTTATTTTCTTCAGAAAGAGACCTTGCAGCTCCAGTGCTATAAGGGGCAGGGACAGGAGAGGCTCTCTAGAATTTGGGGCCCTCAAGTTCAGGTCTTCTGTCTCTGCCTCCCCTAGCACTAGAGTCGCTGGCCTTTTACAGCGTGCTTGGACATGAATTTATTTTTCATTTTTTTATTTTTTGGACATGAATTTAGATCCTCACACAGCAAGTGTTCTTACCTGCTAGGCTACCTCCACAGCTCCCTTTTTGTGTTCCTTAAAGAAATAAAATTGGTCAGGGAAAGTGCTCAGTAAAGTGCTTGCCTTGCAAGCATGAAGAGACCTGGGTTGGGATAGTCGGTACCCGATTAGGGAGCTAGGCATGGTACTATATATGTGCTGGGGAACAAATGCCACAGGATCCCTGAAGCTTCCTGGACAGCCAATCTAACTAAATTAGTAAGTTCCAGGGTTAGTTAGAGACACTATATTTAGTGGAGAATTCTGGCACGGATCTCTGGTCTTTCATACTCACACACCACACACACACACACACACACACACACACACACACACACACACACACTCAGACGAGGGGGGGGGGATCACACTCATTTTAAACCCAGTACTTGGAAGGCAGAGGTAAGCAGATTTGTGAGTTCAAGGCTAACCTCATTTATATATCGAGTTCCAGGGCACCCAGGGATGAAGAAATGTCTTAGCAGCTAATAACACTTGCTGTTCTTCCAGGGAAACTAAGTTTGCTCCCAGAATGCAGAGCTCACAACCACTTATACCCTAGCTCCAAGAGATCCAACAGACTCTTCTGGTATCTGCTAGTGCCAGAAACATAACAAACAAACAAACAAACACACACACACATACACACACACACACACCATACTGAATGTAAAAATTCATGAATATTGAATAAGTGAAGCTCTATAGAAGAGAATAAGATCTCTCTCTCTCTCTCTCTCTCTCTCTCTCTCTCTCTCTCTCTCTCTCTCTCTCTCTCTCTCTCTCATTTCTCAGCCTCAGATGCAGAAGATGACCTGTCAGAGGCGGTGCAGGAAAAAGTTTAGGAATCATTCTAGGAAAAATCCCAAAGGTAAGTCAGTTTCTGCCATTCATCTGCCCATGAAGAGCTAATACCACAGTTCCCAAGTGAGTTGCAGGGGCCTAAAAGGGAGGATCCTGGGAAGGAAATCAGAGTCCCATACTCAGGCTCCTGACTTAGAAGAAAGCTGTGACAAGCCAGCTGACCGATGTTCCCAACAGGGAGGTCTCTGGACTCTTGGGAGCAACGTTACCAGGATTTGGAAGTGGAACCTTGAGTAAAGCTTATTATTGTTGTTATTGCTGTTGTTGTTATTATTATTATATTATTATTATTATTATTATTATTATTATTATTATTATTATTATTACTATTAGTAGTAGTAGTTGTTGTTTTGAGACAAGGTTTCTCTTTGTAGCCTTGGCTGTCCTGGACTAACTTTGTAGACCAGGCTGGCTTGGAACTCACAGAGATCCACCTGCCTCTGCCCCCCTAAGTGCTGGGATTACAGGTGTACATCACTGTGCCTAGCTGAAGCTGATTCTTTTTTGAGGTGATGCCATCCTTTCTCCCATAAGCCAGCTAGAAGGATCACGGAAGGTTGACAGCTATGGGAGGTATTTATAAATGATTAAATTCTGTCCATCCATGTACCTTGAAAACACTATGGATCATGGATCCCATGACTTTGAATACCAATGAACAGGCTCTAAAATCTAATTCATACTCTTTTCTAATGGGACAGACACAATTTAGCTTACTGTAATAACCTTATGCCCCACCTTCTACCATCATAACCCAATCTCCTAATTTCTAGCTTGGAGAGAATGCCTGAAAAAGCTACAAAAAAAGGAAAAAGATGGATTATTTCTGGAAAAAATGAACAGCCCACTACATCAATTGAACTCTTTAGGGAATATGTTTAACTCGTCAAGTGCTAAAGAAGACAGCACTACCCTGCCACCCTTCTGGAACCTGAAAGAGAAATCAGAACAGCAGATGGCCACTCAGAAGCTATCATATCCCAAGATCTTGGGGGACCACTTTCAACAGAAATACAATCAGCTTTTCTGGGGCCTCCCAACTCTCCACAGTGAGTCTATAGTGGCTGCAGCCTGGATCCCTCAGACGGCTTCAACTCTCCCTTCCCCCTTTTTCTTATTCAATGTCATCTCAAGTGTTTATCCAGATCAATTTCAGGACAAAATGTCTCCAATATTCTCCCACACACATCCTCTGTCCTACCTAGACCTCCGAGCTCCACCCTTAATTTTGTCTTCACCTCAGTTCCAGACCTCAGCTCTGAATCAAGTCCATCTTCAACCCCCTCTCCCAGCCCTACCACCCTCTTCTCTCCCCTACACTAGAGATTATGGAACACCTTGTTCTCAGTCACAAAGCAAGCCACACTATCTCCCTTCTGAAATACAAGGCAGAGAAAGGTCCTCACTGACAAAACATCTAGGAAGTAGATTGGCTTTACCCTTGATGGTACAGAGACCTCAAGAAGTCTGTGACATCATGGCCCCCAACCTTTCCCATGACTGGGAAGTCTCTATCCTCCCTGACAACTTTCCAATCAGTAGTGAGCTCCGCGAGAAACTGGAACAGCACATTCAAAAGTGGCTCATTCAACACCACTGGGATTTTCCCCCGAAGACCCAAGAGTCTCTGGGAGTGATGCAGCTTCAGAGCACAGTAACAGAAACTCATCCAGCTAGAGAGAAGCCTGGGCCTTCACCACCCTTTATGTCCTCTGGTGAACACAGCAAGGATGGCTACAAGGTGAGATTCCAGCTAGAAAGGGAACCTGGCAAGAATCTGGGGCCGATTCTAGGGATGGTCTCAAAAGATCCAGCCAGAGGCTTGGAAAAACTTCCAGGAAAGGCTCAAGGGGCAAACCTTTTGGAGTCAGAAAGAAGTCCAGTCAAGTGCTTGAAGAGCAACTCCAGAAGTGACTCAACTAAAAACCTAGACAGGAATCTAGAAAACACTTTGAAAGCTCATCTGGGCACAAAGTCAAGGCAAATCAATGGCGGTCTGATCCCTCTGAGTGTGCGACGATCCTGGCTTGCTATGAACGAGGGTTTTTCCACATCTGACAGCAATATGAAAACTAGACATTTAACAGCCTCAAAGAGTTCAGAAAAGTCCACGAGCTCTTCTTCACAGAAGCTTGCCTTTCTCGATCCAGGAACTCGACAGGCCCTGGAGGCACATGTTGTAAAGCTTCGGGTGAAACACAGATGGAGCCTGCCTCTTAGGATCCTTAAACCCGTAAACCTCTTTAAGTTGAAACATGCCGAATCCTTGCCTGCTGCACCACGAGCCCAGCCCTCTTCAACTGCTTCTGTACATTGGGACAGCTCAGCAGTTGAGGTGGCCAGATTCCTAGGAAAACCATCTCGGACATGCTTGAGAGAGATGATAATTGAAGATTCGTCTTCATCACTGGGGAATTTTATTCTTGTCTCCTCTCCTTCCTGTAAGGGTAGTGATAAGGCACTGAGAAGGCTTCATTCGGATGTTGACCATGAGCCTTCAAAAGTCCTACTAACCAAGCCAGAGAGCAGGAATCTTTCTGAAACTTTCACATGTAACTTCATGGGCACACCCTCTCAGAGTGGGACTGTCTTAGAGAAAGAGAGAGAGATCCAAGAAGTCCTTTTACTGCCTAGAAGGACTAGTGTCCAAACTTCGAGAGCATACAGCCTTCAGGCAAAAGTTGTTAGTGAGTGTCCACATAATGTGGAGACAGATTCAGCAGGCCAGCTGCAAATCTATAGCACTGCTGAGCTCCTTCCAGAACATTCTAGGAGCCCGCTTCTTCCTGCAGACACTTTGGCTTCACGTGTATTAGGTGACATTGTGGCAGAAGGGGACAATAGCCCGATGCAGCAGAAACCAAGTACTCCAAAGCATCAAGTTTCAAAGAAGGACCAAGTCAATGTGTTGACCTCTACTTATCAAGGTGAGGACACTAAGAGATGGAGTAAAGGAAAACATGAAGAAAGATCCAACCTCACCGGAGTCAAGGAGAAAGAAGACAACTTTAGAAGTAAATACCATCAGCCCCTCCCAAACACCACACAGGTTCTTCCAGAAAGCCCCTTCCAAAAACTTGTGAGCCGCTTTCTACGGTGGATTCATCCCAAGAAAGCAATCAAAGGGCAGGAACCTCCTCCTCAAAAAGGTAAGCCTACAGAAGATGCTGCCCAAAGCCAACAAAGGAAAGTGAAAAAGAAACCACACACGGACAGCAATGTTGCTGAGGCCCAGGAACTTATGACAGCTGTTGGACAGGTGTTAGAAAAGAAAATGATGCTGCAACGTAAACTCTGTGCTTCAAAGTTCAACCAGAACAGGGAAGCTCCTCCCATCCCTACCTCTCAGTTTTCTTGTGACCACAAGCCAGTTTCCTACTCAAAGCAAAGGAGAGCACCCAGTCACCTGGCCAATTCCTCATGTCTGAGCCATTCTATACAGGAGAGGCACATCGGACGCCAACTGTCTCAGAAAAATGTTCGATTTAGTAAGGAACCACAGACCCAACGGAATCCCCATCTCTTGTACCCCAACACACCTTTGAACTTAGTGAATCCCTCTCAGAATAGAACAAGAGTGCCAGGCATCTCAAGTCACCATCTTCACTGTCCTAAGCACTGTGCTCTTCAGAGAAGTGTCTGCAGCCAACTAAAAAATTCCTCGCTAGTTTTTTTCTAGTAGGGAAACATAATCAGAAAGATTAGTGCATGCAAAATTATTTTTCTCATGTTAGTGACATTCAAGATATTTAATGTAGCCCAAAATACATGTTTTTCCCCCCACATAAAAGGGAAATGGTTTCTGTTCCATGTTTTATATGGTCTGGTTAAAGTAGGATGAGTGACTGGCAGAAATAAGGCAAGCCCACGTCTACAGAAAGTCTTAACATCAAAACACCGTTGCCGGTGTCAGGGAGAGCTCTGTTGGTAAAACGCTTGCTGCAAAAGCATAGGGCTCTGAGCTCAGACTTCTAGCACACATGTACAAAGTCTAGCATGGTGGTAAACATTTTTAATACCAATGCTGGGGAGAAAAGAGGAGTCCTGGAGCTTGTTGGCTAGCTGGCTACTTCAGTGAGTGAACTAAAGGTTCACTAAGTGACCCTGTCTCAGAAAAAGAAAAAAAAGAGCTGCTGAGAAGAAACCCAACACTGACCTCTGGCCTTTACACACACGTACGTGCGCCCACACACAAAGATGACAGAATAAAGAAAACCGAGAATGACTCCATCTCACTATCTCTTCAATTCACCCTCCCACTGCTTTCTCTTAAACTCTAGGCAGCTGCAAAGGCTAGGTTAATAAAGGCTCCTTACGCCTCCAAATTCCCCCAGGGGCTCCAGGCAGAGTCAGAACCAAGCAGCTTTTCTTGTTACAAAACAGGTATAAGTCTGGCTGGGAGTGTGGCACTCTCTTGCACTCTGAGCTCAGAAGCAGGCGAGAGCTTTCCCATAATTTCCTTGATGGAGAATAGATAACGTGTGTCTCTGGGAACCCTCTTATAGCTCAGCTGTGGGGGGAAAACCAGTCACATTCTATCTCCCTGCATCCCCCAGGCTGCAGCATAGCAGCGGAAAGCACTTTGCAGGTCAGGGAGGCCACACTCGGGGGTGCCACTGAAGGTCGGGTCTATTCCCGAGGAATAGTCCCACAGTTCACTCGCCTTCCTCTATCTCAGCCCTAGCTGAAGGTCAGGGAGGAATTTTAGGGAGCACATGAAGAGGGACATGGTTGAGAGTTGGGAACTGTAGACTGAGGTCAGGATAGAAAGGATTGAAAACCTTGGAGCCAAATAAAGAAGCACACGAAAGGAGATATAAATGTGCCATGGACGAGAAGCCCTTGCTGCTCCCCTGCCACCTGGAAGCCAAGAGGAAGAGGAGGACTTTTTTTTTTCCCGTGGCCAAGTAGTTTAGCCAAGTCACACTTGTATCCCATCCATAATCCTGGTCTCAGATCTAGAGAAGCCACAAAACAAACAAACAAACAAACAAACAAACAAAAAACCTAGACTGGACTGGAGTCAAATTAGGGAAGATTAACTTCTAAGCCTTGCATATAATCACATCTCTAATCCTAGAAAGGATGATTTTACAATATATGTCAGGATTAGGGTTCTTGAGATCTTGGAGGATCTCAAGTCTTGTGTATATATACCATACCAGGACTATTATCAGTAGAGAGGTGAAAGTTTACAAGGGTGGAGGGGCTAGCCTGGGGTCACATAGCAAATTTTGCTCAGCGCTTCGTCCTTGTTTGTTCCGGAGGCCAACAGGAAAGAGAACCAGAAAAGAAGTGCACCGCCTGTAGCTTTTCAAAATACACCCCGTCTAGCATTCCTTTCTGCTGGGCCCTGTATACACAGATAATTAGAAGGTGAGGAACCCTTTACACAGAGAACACGTTCCAAGCTGTGCTATACACAGGACACACACAAGCATATCTTAGGGCCTCACATGCATGGTGAGGCCAGAATGATCCTGACAACAGAAATGGGCCCTAACCTCCACATATGGCTCTCGGCTGGTACCCGCCTACACTTAGGGATAGTGACCACAGGCCTCTGGGGTCTGGATCCCGGTGTCACATGCCTTCTCTTGAAGATGGACAACCAAGTTAGGCACCAGAGTAGGACAGCAGTGAGAATGAACTAGGGATGGCAAGGGTGCCTGGGGCTTGGAGTGGTTTCCCGGCCTACACATGCTAAGACGAGGGTAATACAGAGGCGAGTTCTCTAAACGTATAGAAGCCCAGACCCCACGGTTCCTACCAGGAAAAGGCAATACGCTGACTGCGCGGATGGACCAGACAAGAGGCACTGATGCTCCTCCAGCCTCCGGAAGATTCAGGAAGGTTATCAAAGAGAGATATACAGAAGCCTCCCAGAGAGACTTCAGACAGACAGTACTGATACCTCACACTGCCTCACATTGTTTTATAGTCTGAAAATTCTCATAGTGACTTTCCATAGGAGCCTCACACAGCTCTGAGCCATGGTGTCAACCTACACAAGTCCCACAAAGAACACACAGAGGCCTCAGTTCCATAGCTGTGCCCCTTATCACACAGACATTCCTAGGCCTCACACTTAAACCTCCACAAATACCTTGTATAGAGACCTGTTCCAATCAGCGCATAGGGACGCATAGAGCCCAGTCACAGAAACATGTGAGGCAACACAAAAGACCACCCGAAGCCCAGAGTTTTTCTAAAAACACCCCTAATCAACATGCAGCAATCCAGATTAGAAAGTCCTGGTTAGTACGAGGGAGACCCTCTCACAGATACAATCAGAAAATAGACTCTACAAGTCTCAGAAATCTCCCACCTAGACCTCGCCCCATGCCCCACAAAGCCTTCCAAAGATTCCTTAGGTTGTTCTAGTCACCACCCTGAGAATAGCTGGGCATGCTTCCCACTCTCCAAAGACTGCCATAGAGACCTCCCATGGAGCTGCCCACAAGAGCTTTCACAGACACTCCATAGAGAGAGATCACCACATAGACTTCCCACACATCCTCTGCCTTGGGGATGGGTGGATGTGCACACATGCACATGTGTAGAAGCCAAACCCGCTCTGTGGAATTCATTCCCTCTTTCCACCTTTATGAGTGAAGAGGGAACTCAAACCACCAGGCTTGCACAGCAAGCATCTTTTACACACTGAGCTGTGTTACCGGCCCAAGGGTATTTTAGTTTTCTTTCTCTTGCCATAATAAAAACTGAGCAAAAACAACTTGGGGAGAAAAGAGATTTCATCTTATAACTCATAGGTCATAATTCATGACTCAGAGAAGTCAGAAAACAGACATGATGGAGGAATGTTCCTTACTGGCTTTCTTTTAGTTTTTCTTTCATCCCTGTTTAATATTCAGAAGCCCAAAACGGCCACTGTAAACCTTAGTTCAATAGAATGCTTGCTGTGCCTCCTGGCAGATACACTCTGCATTCTGCCACTAAAACTTCCAGGCCAGCACACCTTCAAGTCATGGGAGCAGGAAGTGAACGCGCTCCTAGTGTTCCACTGAGAGTGACCCGTGAACTCTGGCTATAGTAGAAATATATTGGTTGCAAACTGAAAGCATACATTGCCCAGGCTAAACTCAGGTCACCAGGTTTGCTCAACAAGAGCCTTTACCCACTGACGTGCCAACTTCAAAATGAAGAACGCATACTTCTTTCATCTATAAGGTCACAATTTATTTAAGTCAAGAAGTTAGTTTTGAATATAAAAATGTTTGCCTCTTCCTGATCATAGACATGGGAATATGCCAGAATGGGTGAGATTTACAAACGCAGCCACTCTGGCCTACTGCATAATAAGAAGTAAAACCCGATCCTCAGCCTTCAGGAAAACACTGCTGAGGGTCAGATCGACAGCTTGGCCGGTCACCTGAAGGAATTTCTTTCAGATATGGTCGGAAAGGTGAACCCACCATTTGTTTTATTTGTTTTTTATTTTTTCAACTTGTCTACCACGAGCAGAATGGGAGCAGCTGCTATTCTTCCCCTTCCCCCGGAACTGTTCAGTATTTCCCCTGCCACCGCACAAGTCCGATACCTTTTATAAAGTCACGTCCTCACAGAGAAGGGCACCCTTAAACTTCCCCATTTCCATCTTTATCACTCTACTTCCAGAACCATCCCCCGTGCCAGCTGCCATCTCACTATAGAAGAGGGGAGTGGGTCACTGAGAAAGAATAAAATTTCATCCTTTTTTATTCTAAAACTTTTTACAAGGAACAGCGATAAAAAAAAATTCTGATACTGGGATAGGCATAGGCACTTAGACAAATGGAGTAAAAATACAACATTAAAAAATAATTTTCAACAAAGATGCCAAGACTGTCTATCCATTGTCTTTCTAACAATTGGTCTTGAAAAAATTAGATGTCTGCATGCAAATTGATATTTATCTTATATACTGTACAATCATAATTCAAAGTAGATCAAAGACCTAAATGTAAGAGCAAAACAATGCTAAGTTTTTGAAGAAAACTTATGACAGTGATTTGCTAATGTACTTGTAACCAGAGTCCTAGGCCAGAAACCCAACTCTGGGAGTTCCCAGTCAAGTCTAACTACTTGCCCTGAGGAAAGCAACCAAAAGGAATGGTGAGGAAAAAAAAAAAAAGACAGATTTTGATCCAAATGGTCATTTGGAAAAGATGTAAATCTCAGACATCTTCAGGGCTCTCGAGTGCCTGGAAGATAAGAGAAGGCTTAGGATGATGGATTTCTAGGTACCACTTAAGGAGTCTGAGAAATTTTCTATTGTCCCTTTCAGCCTCACTTGAAGCCAGTTAGTAAGAATGGCGGGAGGAGGAACAAAGCAGCAACGCACGTGCTCAGGGGGCACTCACTGCATATGCACAGGTCACTGCCGCTAGCATCACCAGAAGATTTCAGGTTGGCAAAGGGGTCTGTATGTTCGTAGAATGACCTCTTCCTCGGCACATAGGGCCTTATCTTGGCCCCAGGTGGGCAGACTTGACTTCTGATGATATGGCCAACATCTCATTTTGCCCTTTAGCTGCAGGTTTGCTGTCTTTCTGGTGACTCCCATACGCATAGATTTTTTTCCCAAAACCTACTTTATTTGGAGTTCTTAAACCCTTTAACCTCAGTTCTAACCCACTGACCAGAGGAAGGGGGGTAAGAATGTTAATAGAAAGAGGGATGTGGACCTGTTTAGACATAGTTCCTTGGGCCAATTCCATTCTGCTTTGTCAGGATACCAGCAATCCAGTCCAATAGGCAAACAGCAACATGAAACCGTGATGGTGGGCATGATCAGGTAGAAACAGCAAGGCTCCACCGAATTGGCACAAGCCAACAGAAGGAGCCAGAAGCGACCAGAGAGTATCAGGAGAAGTTCTCTGGAACGTTTCTCTCTGCAAATCGAAGACCAGCGAAGTGGTGCCTGGGCAGGGTAGCAATGCAAACGCCTCACCCCACGGTCCATGGGGTTCTACATAGACTCCTTCAAAGCATCACGTGCCCACTCACATGCCTGCTCCCAACAAAGCATCACATGGCCTCTCACAAGACATCTCTCAGCAAAACACCACATGGCATAACTGAGGAACCAGAAGCCTCCACTTCAGACTCCCACTCTCTCCTTTCCACCCATCACCATCCTTTGATGGCCCAGGGCTGGAGGAGACAAAGAGGGATCCATGATGTTTCGGTAGGTCCATCTGCAATGACAGACGCACACCCCTTCCCAATTTCTCAGCCAACCGGTCTTTCAAGCCTCAAAACACTTAAACCACTCAGATCTACTTAAAGGCGGCTCAGAATGTTCTGTAGAGAACATGTACCACTTTGATGGAAAATTTAAAAGTTAAGAGTAAATGAGGAAATTGCAAGAGTATCCATTGGCGATCCTCCTTTCTATTTTTAAATGTTCTGTTTTATGTTCAATGTACTCTTTCGACTGTGCCCTGGACTTGAGGATTTAAGGAATGCCTGAAATATGATTAATATTCTATTCTTTACAGAATAGAAGGTTTGTGTAAGAAAAGGGCATACATATTACAACAGCACTCTCTGAGGGTTGAGGTACAGCCCAAAGAAATTTAGAATACGTATCAATGCAAACGTCCAGGTATGGCATCTCAGGCACACGAGCAATGTAAGTGCCACTCATTTGCCATGTTTCATTAGTATTTTTACCTCCAGGACTAACACCAGGTATACGACCATGAAAGTTTAAGGGAACACAAGAGGGACATCCCTGCACAATTTGTCTCATTTGTGTAAGCAGTGTTGTACCTGAAGTTTATTGTCATTAGTGTGTAGGTATTGATGTTCCTGTTCCAGAGAAGTAAAAATAGAGCACACTAATGCATCAGCTTATTTATTTCCTTCAGCAGTAAGACCAGGGGGTTTAGGGTGCAGAAGTATGAATGATAAACAAATATGTGTTCAAATTTTAACCGGCTATCTAAGTCTCTCTAGTAATGGAGGCATAATTTCTCCTGCTGCTATTGCTGAAAATCATCTTACAATACAAGCAGACTCTGAAACAATATTTAAGTGCACACAATTGCTCCAACCAAAAAGATACTCATTACAATATGAGGTAGTGGGCCCAGAGGGAGCACAGTCCTTTTTTAAATCTTTCATTTTATCATCACTTATAAACATTCTGGTTTTTCTGAAATTGTACTGGAAATAGCAAGCACAACTCATGAGTAAATGATTTAGTAAATTCCATTTTCCTGCTGAGCCCTGAGGTTGTACACTTAGCGTTTTCACAGCTTCTCTAAGTCCTCATCAGGAGGTGGAGAGAATTCAAGATTAAATTGATAGGTAAATTCCTCACTCCATGCTTCTGGGCCATTTTCAGGCAACAGGTGACATGTACTTAAAGGAAGTTCCAGTGAGGGAGCTGAGGGAGTCATCGCTGACATAGTTATTGGTGGAGCTGTTTTTAATTGTGATTTTTTTTTTCCTGAATGGGGGAAAACCTCTTTTTTTTTTTTTTTTTAAAAACCTCTTTTATAAGGTTTTAAATTCGACGATCCAGCTTATATTCATTCAAGGAATTGGCCATCTCTTTCTCATGATTAGTAATATCCTCCTTACCTTTCTTAAGCATTTTGATAACAGTCCAAATTAATGTCCAAGCGACCCAGATTTGGAGGGGAATCTCTCCCCCTTGCTTATTTTATGCTTTTTCAGTATTTTTTTCAGACTCCATCCCATACTTCATCTAAAGTTTCTTCTTCTGGGAACCAGCGATTATAACCATAATCTGCAAGCAATCTACCAGTTGTGGTTTTAATGCTGGCGCTCCATCTTTCTTTAAAAAAAATGACACCCAAGCTTGACTTCCCTGGCTTCGGAGGCCACTGCTCTCACTTCTTACCCGCGGTGTGGGATGCCCCCATTCTTACCTTGTCACTAACTTCACTGCTCCCACTTACCCGCTGTCTTGGCATCCCCCCATTCTTACCTTGTCGCCAACTTCAAGTTTGTTTACTGCTGTAGAGGTGGGCGGACCTGGGAGAATGGAGCCCATCAAAACTCACGCAGGAGCCAGGTTTATTCAGAGCACCAGACAGTTCACACTCTGAGGGTTAAAAAAGAGTCATGTGAGCAGAGTGACCAATCGCAAGGGCAAGCCTCACATGGCAAAAACGTTTTTCCCATAGAGGCAAAAAACAAGTAACAGTAGCCAACTGTACAAATAATCTGAAGTAAACTGCGCTCCGTCTGCTACACCTGGGAGGGGCGTGGAAGCACAATCGAAGAACAATTCCTTTTTTTTTTTTTTTAAAGAAACTGCGGGGCTGGAGAGATGGCTCAGAGGTTAAGGGCACTGACTGCTTTTCCAGAGGTCCTCAGTTCAATTCCCAGCAACCACATGGTGGCTCACAACCATCTGTAATGTGATCTGATGCCCTCTTCTGGCCTGCAGAGCACTGTATACATAATAATAAATAAATCTTTAAAAAGGGAAAAAAGAAAAGAAAAGAAACTGAGGTCATAGGACTTTTTTGGTTTCAGAGTTTTTCTCAGAAGCACTCAGAAATCTCACACAACTCCTTTCTTGGACCCTGTTTTAACAGTGCAGGAGTGCTTTTCCCAGAAAAATTTCCACAACAGTGTCTTTGCTGTGAAATGTGATAAGAAGTACTACTTTGTAAAAGAATCCATTCGCTTTCTTTTTTATTAGCCTATATTTACTATTCAAACAACAGAGTTCATATTCTCTCTCTCTCTCTCTCTCTCTCTCTCTCTCTCTCTCTCTCTCTCTCTCTCTCTCCAACCCTGTGTGTGTGTGTATGTGTGTAGCATGTTGTGTGGGGGGTGTAGGGTATAGATGAACCCATACATAGTATATATATGGAAGTTAAAAGACAACTTCTGTTTTGGTCCTTGGATGCCTTCCACTTTGTTTTTTGACACAGGGCCACTCATTGGCCTGAAGTGTTACCAAGTGGGTTAGGCTAACTGACCTGTGAGCTTCCAGGGATCTACCTACCTGTCTCTACTTCCCAACTCCACCACTGATGTGATTTACAGGAACATCTACCTACCTGTCTCTACCTCCCATCTCTACCACTGATGTGATTTACAGGAACATCTACCTGCCTGTCTCTACTTCCCAACTCCACAACTGATGTGATTTATAGGAATTTGCCACCGCATCTGACTTCTATGGGTATTCTGGAGCTCTATAGTGTTGGAGCATCATCTTCAGCCTTCTATATAATAAAAGATCTTCTGGAGGAATCTCCATCCTTGATCTCAAGCTGTACTATAGAACAACAGTAATGAAAACAGCATGGTACTGGCATAGAAATAGGTTGGTTGATCAATGGAATCAAAATAAACCCACATACCTATGGACACTTGATTTTTGACAAAGAAGCCAAATTCATACAATGGAAAAAAGATAGCATCTTCAAAAAATGATACTGGTCTAACTGGATTTCTACATGTAGAAAAATGCAAATAAACCCATATTTATCACCCTGCACAAAACTAAAGTCCAAGTGGATTAAAGATCTCAACATAAAACCAGACACACTAAATCTGTTAGAAGAAAAAGTGGGGAAGAACCTTGAAGTCATTGGCACAGGAGACAACTTCCTGAACAGAACACCAACAGCTCAGGCTCTAAGACCAACAATTAAAAGTGGGGTCTCATGAGGCTGAGAAGCTTCTGTAAAGCAAAGGACACTGTCAACAGAACAAAACAACAGCCTACGGGCTCAGAAAAGATTTTCAGCAACTTTACGTCCGACAAAGGGCTAATATCCAAAATATATAAAGAACTCATGAAATTAAACACCACCAAACCAAATAACCCAATGAAAAAATGGGTACAGAGCTAGAGAATTCTCAACAGAGGAATATTGAATGGCTGAGAAACACCTAAAGAAATCTTCCCTAGTCATCAGGGAAATGCAAATCAAAATGAGTCTGAGATTCCATCTTGCACTTATCAGAATGGCTAAGATCAAAAAACTTACGTGACAGCACATGCTGGTGAGGATGTGGAGAAAGGGGAACACTTCTCTATTTCTGGTGGGAGTGCAAACTTGTACAATCACTTTGAAAATCCATCTAGTGCCTTCTCAAAAATTTGGGAACAGTGCTACCTAAAGACACTGCTGGTCCACTCCTGAGCTGTCGATGCTGCCCCCAACCAGCAGGAAAGACACCAACACCGGGAACTCTTCTTGCAGCAGTTTATTCAGGAACTTTGACTACTGGAGTGACCTCGGGAAAAGCTCCCACAAAACCTTTATAGTGTGCCTGGTCCTATCAGAGACTGCCACGTTGTCGCTCTTGGTTGGTGCGTTCGGATCATGCCACCTCATGCTATGCCTTGTTCGGATCATGCCACCTCACGCCATGCCTTCAGGCATGCGCATAAGGGGCTTGCTCACTGCGCATGCGCAAAAAGGGGCGCACTGCGCATGCGCATAAGGGGTGCATTGCGCCAGGGGGCGCTGCTATCTGTGGCTCTCCACAATGTTCCGCCATACAACAAGGGCATTTGCTCAACTATGTTCATAGCAGCTTTATTCATAATAGCCAGAGTCTGGAAACAGCCTGGATGTCCCTCAGCCAAAGAATGTATCAGTTAATTGAAGACAGGAGTGCCTTTAGTCCTGTTGATCTCAGGGTTCAGGTGCTAGCCAGGACCTGAGCACAGCAGTGAAGGGTGGGAGTTTATTTATCCCTGAAGGAACAGAACTAGGAACTATATAGCCTTGGCTAGCCTGGGACTTGATGTGTAAACCAGGCTGTTCTTGAATTTACAGAGATCCTCCTGCCTTTGCTTCCAGAATACTGGGATTTAAATGCATATGCCACCACACCCAGCACAAGACAGTCTTTTAGGAATGAACTGAGCCTGGAAAAAGAAGTGCTACCATTTGCAGGCACATCCCTAGAAAAAAGGCACAGAGCATGCAGAGGCTCCATCCCTACTCTGCTCTCACAGGGTGCCCAATCTGGATTCAGGGGGAGCAGCTTCTCCGCACATACATACCATAGGTCCTAAGATTTCAAGCTTGACCCACCAGCAGAGCCAGTCGGGCAAGCTTGTGTGATTGGCTAGTGTCACATGACCAAGTAGGTCACACAGATCAGGACTTACTGTTAAAACCCCAGTATGGGGATAAGGGAGAGTTGTTGAGACAGTTGATGGGCACCTTGTAATGTTGAAGTCAAAGCTTTCACTACAAAGATACCAGTGCAGAGACCAGTAAAGCAAAGCCTCATATTTAGGAAAGCTGCTTCTTGGCTTTATTCAAAACTCAGATGCTTGACACCACTTACCATTATCCTGTTTGCTTTCATGCATGAATCCTCCATCCTGGCTTATTTAGTGGCTTTCTAAGGCTACTTTGGATTGAGTCTTATGCAGTGGTTCATTGGCTCTACAGCCTGGCTCCATAGAGTACCATAGGACAGTGAAAATCTGGATCTTGAACCACCTGCCCCCTCAGTGAGGCTCCCTGTGGATAATTTGTGTGGCTCAGACACTCTGGCTTCTGACTTTCAGGTTTGTGTTCCCACCCCACCCACGTGCTTGCTCCTCAGGGGGTGTATCAGTGCTCTGACTTGCTGCATGTGAGAAGAGGAGCAGTAATTCATAGGGCCATGAAGCCAGCGCAGTCACCAGCTGCCTGCCTGTATATTCCTATATATATGCTACTTGAGGTGACAGGGTAGCCACTAGAGGTGTTTCTGAACTTTTATTTAGCATATCCCATAGATGCCTACCTCACAGCAGAGGAAAATGAGTCTCCAGTTAGCTGAATCGCTTACTCTTGGAGTCCGGGCGAATTTGGTTAGGGCAGCCTATAAATTCCGAGCCAAGCCTTTTGCTTCCAGCCGTAGTGCCTATGGTGACAACCAGCTGAGTTCCTTAGAGTTCAGAGGTCAACTACAGAGCTCTAGGCAGCCATCTTTTCTATTCTTGGCTCTGTAAATTCTTTTGGACTACATGTTCTGCATGGAAGCTTATTTTTTTTAAAAATATATTTACCATATGTCGGCATAAGTGAGATGGGGTGTGCGAAGGCAGGGTGCACGTGTCCGAGGATCATTACTAAGGACTGCTTCAGGCCATCTTCTCTCAGGAACTTCTCCCAGGACGGCAGCAGGACCAGCCAGGACCAGCATGCCCTGCAGATAGAATGTGTGTGATGCCTTCTGTCTATAGCTACACTGTAGTTTATAACATAATGGAATGGAATGCTGAAGCCTTTCATCTATAAGGAGAAGGGCCCAAATAAATACCAATGAGACTTAAAGGAGTAAAGAAATATTTATCATCTGAAACATGTAAGAAGTGCATGGGTGTTATTTCTAAAGCAATGCTATCCTGAAAAAAAAAAAAGAAAAGAAAAAAGAAAGAAAGGAAAGAAATGGGAACATTATCTTGGGAGCCTGTACATATTCACACAGGTTTGGATTCCATTCCTGAAGATGCTTAATAAGGGAGTACACTATAGCCCTGAGTGTGCTCAGTGAAGGAGTGCACTATAGCCCTGAGTGTGCCTGGTGGAGGAGTACACTATAGCCCTGAGTGTGCTCAGTGGAGGAGTGCACTATAGCCCTGAGCGTGCTTGGTGGAGGAGTGCACTATAGCCCTGAGTGTGCTCGGTGGAGGAGTACACTATAGCCCTGAGTGTGCTCAGTGGAGGAGTGCACTATAGCTCTGAGTGTGCTCAGTGGAGGAGTACACTATTGTCCTGAGTGTGCTTGGTGGAGGAGTGCACTATAGCCCTGAGTGTGATCAGTGGAGGAGTGCACTATTGTCCTGAGTGTGCTTGGTGGAGGAGTGCACTATAGCCCTGAGTGTGATCAGTGGAGGAGTGCACTATAGCCCTGGGTGTGCTCAGTGAAGGAGTGCACTATAGCCCTGAGTGTGCCTGGTGGAGGAGTACACTACAGCCCTGAGCGTGCTTGGTGGAGGAGTGCACTATAGCTCTGAGTGTGCTCAGTGGAGGAGTACACTATTGTCCTGAGCGTGCTCGGTGGAGGAGTGCACTATAGCCCTGAGCGTGCTCGGTGGAGGAGTGCACTATAGCCCTGAGCGTGCTCGGTGGAGGAGTGCACTATAGCCCTGAGCGTGCTTGGTGGAGGAGTGCACTATAGCCCTGAGCGTGCTTGGTGGAGGAGTGCACTATAGCCCTGAGCGTGCTTGGTGGAGGAGTGCACTATAGCCCTGAGCGTGCTTGGTGGAGGAGTGCACTATAGCCCTGAGCGTGCTTGGTGGAGGAGTGCACTATAGCCCTGAGCGTGCTTGGTGGAGGAGTGCACTATAGTCCTGAGCATGCTCAGTGGAGGAGTGCACTATAGCCCTGAGCGTGCTTGGTGGAGGAGTGCACTATAGCTCTGAGTGTGATCAGTGGAGGAGTACACTATTGTCCTGAGCGTGCTCAGTGGAGGAGTACACTACAGCCCTGAGCGTGCTTGGTGGAGGAGTGCACTATAGCCCTGAGTGTGCTCAGTGGAGGAGTGCACTATAGCCCTGAGCGTGCTTGGTGGAGGAGTGCACTATAGCCCTGAGCATGCTCGGTGGAGGAGTACACTACAGCCCTGAGCGTGCTTGGTGGAGGAGTGCACTATAGCCCTGAGTGTGCTCAGTGGAGGAGTGCACTATAGCCCTGAGCGTGCTTGGTGGAGGAGTGCACTATAGCCCTGAGCATGCTCGGTGGAGGAGTACACTACAGCCCTGAGCGTGCTTGGTGGAGGAGTGCACTATAGCCCTGAGTGTGCTCAGTGGAGGAGTGCACTATTGTCCTGAGTGTGCTCGGTGGAAGAGTACACTATTGTCCTGAGCGTGCTTGGTGGAGGAGTGCACTATAGCCCTGAGTGTGCTCAGTGGAAGAGTACACTATTGTCCTGAGCGTGCTCGGTGGAGGAGTGCACTATAGCCCTGAGCGTGCTCAGTGGAAGAGTACACTATTGTCCTGAGCGTGCTCAGTGGAGGAGTGCACTACAGCCCTGAGCGTGCTCAGTGGAAGAGTACATTATTGTCCTGAGCGTGCTCAGTGGAGGAGTGCACTATAGCCCTGAGCGTGCTCAGTGGAAGAGTACACTATTGTCCTGAGCGTGCTCAGTGGAGGAGTGCACTATAGCCCTGAGCATGCTCGGTGGAGGAGTGCACTATTGTCTGGAGCGTGCTTGGTGGAGGAGTACATTAGTGTGAACCAATACGGTGTCTTGGCTGCTCTAGTGACTGTAGTGACCTGGAAAGGGCAGCATGGCCAACCTTTGTATGAAGCCAGATTACAAATGAAGCCCACAAACCCATCAAAACTGAATAGAAATGTCTCCCAGCCATCTCTTTGTAGGAGAAGGCAGCATGGACCCACAGTCTACAGCCTCAGACAGACTCTGGGAGCCAGTCTGAAGGGCTCACTGCTCACACACCGAGGGAGCAGGCACAGCAGTACCCAAGCCCAGGGTTAAGTGTGGAAAGCCCTTTCCTGGTCCATCACTGATTACATCACTAGAAATGTGATTCTGCCCCTACAAGTCCTGCCTAACCATTTAGGAATCAAGGAAATATTTATTTTTCCCAGGAGTTGATTCCTACTGCAAGAATAGGGTCTGAGAAGTCCAGATGAGTCTTGAGAATTGTGCTTCCTTGTTTTCTTAGATGATATATATTTTATTAATTCTTTGGTAATTTTATGCAACATGTTTTGACATGCTTACTACATAACCCACTTTTTAAAAATTTTTATTTTATTAATTTATTCTTATTACATCTAAATGGTTATCCCATCCCTTGTATCCTCCCATTCTTCCCTCCTTCCCATTTTCCCCTTACTCCCGTCCCCTATGACTGTGACTGAGGGGGACCTCCTCCCCCTTTATATGCTCATAGGGTATCAAGTCTCTTCTTGGTAGCCTGCTGTCCTTCCTCTGAGTGCCACCAGGCCTCCCCATAACCCACTTTTTAAAAATACTTAGTCATTCACTTTACATCCCTCCCCTCCCTTCTCCCACCCTCCCTCTCTCTTCCCCTTATGCCGCCCTCCCCTACCACTCAGAAAAGAGGAACCCTCTGCCACCAACCCACCTCTGCACCTCAAGTCGCATCAGGCCTCAGCACATCCTCTTCCCCTGTGGCCGGGCAAGAAAGTCCCTCCAGGCGGAAGTGATTAAAAAGCAAGCAACAGAGTCCTTGTCAGAGACAGCCTCTTCCCCTTACTAGGGGACCCACATGAAGACTGAGCTGTCCATTGGGTACATCTGTGTAGGGGGCCTAGGTCCAGCCCATGCATGGTCATACTGTCACACATGCTCTCAGGGGAGCCAATGGAAGTAGAGAAACACAGATCTTTTACTTACAAAGTGAAAATCACTTTTCCGATTACAAAGATACTCAGTGCTGCACCTTGAGAGGATATAGAATGTCCTTCTCCACTCATGCCTGCATGCCCACCCATGGCTTGCATGCCCTCCCATGCCTGCATGCCCACCCATGGCTTGCATGCCCTCCCATGCCTGCATGCCCACCCATGCTTGCATGCCCATCCATGGCTTGCATGCCCACCCATGCCTGCATGCCCACCTATGCCTGCATGCCCACCCATGCCTGCATGCCCACCCATGCTTGCATGCCCATCCATGCCTGCATGCCCACCCATGGCTTGCATGCCCACCCATGCCTGCATGCCCACCTATGCCTGCATGCCCACCCATGCCTGCATGCCCACCCATGGCTTGCATGCCCACCCGTGCCTGCATGCCCTCCCATGCCTGCATGCCCACCCATGCTTGCATGCCCACCCATGGCTTGCATGCCCACCCATGCCTGCATGCCCACCTATGCCTGCATGCCCACCCATGCCTGCATGCCCACCCATGCCTGCATGCCCACCTATGCCTGCATGCCCACCTATGCCTGCATGCTTACCCATGCCTGCATGCCCACCCATGGCTTGCATGCCCACCCATGCCTGCATGCCCACCTATGCCTGCATGCCCACCCATGCCTGCATGCCCACCCATGCCTGCATGCCCACCTATGCCTGCATGCCCACCTATGCCTGCATGCTTACCCATGCCTGCATGCCCACCCATGGCTTGCATGCTCTCCCATGCCTGCATGCCCACCCATGCTTGCATGCCCACCCATGCTTGCATGCCCACCCGTGCCTGCATGCCCACCCGTGCCTGCATGCCCACCCGTGCCTACATGCTCACCCGTGCCTGCATGCCCACTCATGCCTGCATGCCCACCCATGGCTTGCATGCCCACCCATGGCTTGCATGCCCACCCATGCTTGCATGCCCACCCATGCCTGCATGCCCACTCATGCCTGCATGCCCACTCATGCCTGCATGCCCACCCATGCTTGCATGCCCACTCATGCTTGCATGCCCCACTGTGTTCTCCCTTAGCATACCACTGATTCTATAGCACCTTATTTAACACATGGAGCTCTAAGCCAGTCTGCTTTTAGCAACTCAAGAGTATTAGTGGAAGTGATTGCCACCAGTCTCTCTCATTTCTTTGACCAGAGTTGTGGAAACTCCCAGCCATAAGATTATTTCGTTTCTACTTCATAAATGTAATTTTGCTACTGTTAGGAATCATAATGTAAATATATGACATACAGAATAGTTGATATGTGATCTCTGTGAAAAGGTCATTTAATGCCCAAGGGGGTCATGACCCACAGGTTGAGAACCACTGTATTTGAGGGAGTACAATTGTGTTTCTGAAACGAACAATCTGGCCCAAAGCAAAACTTCCTGGCATCATGTCAGACTTTTCAGCCAGGCAAACATGTCAGAATTGGTTGAGTCCAGTTCAAGTGTTAGGATGCTTAGTCACCATGGGGTGGAACTCTTTGAAAGAATTAGGAGATGTGGCCTTGTTAGAGGAAGTGTGTCACTGGGGGTTGGCTTTGAGGTTTTAAAAGTCCATGCCAGGCTAGTCTAAGGAGTTGTCATGGTAACTGTAGGGCCAGTGAAAGAACTCACATGTTGAGCCACTTGAGCTTCCTTGACTAAACACGTATGGACCACACACACCACTGCCAGGCTAGCAGCCCCTCCCCAGACCTTAGGAGGCCTCAGCAAAGAGGAGAACCTGACAGCTGGCAAGTCAGACCCCTGGTGAACTTTGCTGCAAGACCCCAACACCAGGCCTGTTCTTAATTCCATAGATACTTGAGCAGCAAAGTCCAGTGCTACACAGATGTACAGGCTGCTGTAGACGTGGAGTTGTGGCCAGATACAGGGTCTCAGGAGAGTCTCTTGTAAGACTGGACTAAGAAGGCACTTTCTTGTGTGTGTGTTTGGGGTGGGTGGGTGGTAAAGGCAGGGGAGTCTTTTATGTATCCCAGGCTCACCTGGAACTTACTGTGTAGCTGGGAATGGTCTTGAATTTCTGACCCTACTATCTTCAAAGCCCTAGAACTATATAGGTGCTGTTCATCATCATACTGTGTTTACACAGTCCTGGAGATCAAACCTGGCTTTTTCATGCTGGACATGCACTTTACAGACCATCTCCTAGGACTGAGGCTGTAAGTGTCCACAAGATCCTTTTGTGATGGAAGTCCTGTTGCATGGGCAGCAAGGGCACTCTGCAGCTAGTGAGCACAAGTTCGTTTGTACTAGCAGTGAGAGTCCAGGACGTTTAGACACCACCAGGATTAGAAAGAATTTGCACTAAATCTCATGAGCGCTGTCTGGTTCTTGTGGACCTGAGGTCAGTGGGAGCTCTCCTCCTTATTGAGGGCTCTGGAGGCTGGCGTGGGCAGCATTGTGAGGCTTCTTCATTCCTGCTGGCTACACACTCTGTGCCTGGTACAGCTGCAGAAAGAATTGGCTCAGAACCCCACCCCCCCCCTTTTTAAAAATTTAAATCTTCCTCGATTACTAAATCCAACTAAACAAACAAGGTTACATTAAGTTGGGACCACTAAAGTGTAGGCAGAGACAGGTGTAGTCTGGGCTTCAGACGTGAGGGACCAGGTTCACCGGGAGAGTGGAGCCTCTGGGAGGTGATGTTGGGTATTACCTCAGGGTAGAGATCTGAGCAGTAGGCTAATGCTTAGTTTTCTTCCAGGCACTAGAGCCACTTCTGTCTGCTTTTCACCAATGATCTAGCCCTGCACATCCATGAGGCAATTAGCCACAGGGCACATGTCTGTCCCAACCCCACAAAATCACTTGACACAGTCCACCAGGTTCCCTGCGCATTGGCTCTTCTTCCCTAAAGTCCTAGAAATACTGCTGGCTCTAACTCCACGAAGAGGTCCTTGCTCTCTTGTACTTGAAGGCCAGTATAAAGTTCTACTTTCCATGAAGGACTTGGCATTCTCTAAGGCAGGGACAGTCTGCAAGGCCAGATAAGCTTCCCTCTTTTCCCAGGGTGCATCCTGACTCCTCAGCATCCTGGCGGTGCACGCCCCCATTTCCATGCCTTTTTCTCAAGAAGAGTTTCCTTGAGCGCTTCATCTTCTCCCTTTTGAGCTCTGGTGGCTGACTCAGGGTAAGTCTGGTCCCTGGGGGATAAGGCTACAAAGGCAGTGGACTCAGAGCTGAAGGAGGATGAGGTTTTATTGGAAGGCTTTTTAGGCTTGTTCGGGTAGTGGCAGTGAATGACCAGAGATGCTGAGGAAAAGAGGGAAGATGGTAAACTAAAGAGTGGAGGCTGTAGCTCGCAGAAGCCTAGGCAAAGAATGCCTAACGACCTGGTGCTCCCCCTGGGGCCTACTGTGGGGACCTGGGGATAAATAACAGCAGGAACCAGATTTGTGCAGCTGTGAGGATGCTGAAGGGCATTGGAGAGCCAGCAGCCCTCAGAGGCCTGGGCTGAAGTTCTGTGTGAGGAGATACAGATACAGGTTCTGGAAGTGGAGTGAGTCTCTTGACTTGGCTGATCCAGTCAGTGAAGTAGGTGACCCTGGTGAAGACGCTGGGGTAAATGGGATGCCGGCAGTCCAGGCCCCAGCTGGCCAGTCCTACCAGGACCCATGCACTGATGTGGTAGCAGATGAGGGGACCCCCAGAATCACCCTGAGGAGAGAGAGTAGTTAGTGTGAGATCTGCTTAGGGCTAAAAATACCAATTGCATGTCAGAACTGTACATAGCCCCATTAGGCAAAATCTAGGGGAGGGACACTGGGATTGAACAGCGAGAAGTTTCCATGTTAGCTTACCAGGTGGGTGAGGGCAGAGATCAGGCTATAAACATATGGCCCTCCCCTTTGCTTGCCATACCTGATGTCCAGAAGGGAATGTTTAGGAACTTGTAAGCAAGCTGGTTCTGCTAAGCGCTACATGTAGATCCTGGCTCTGTAAACCTTGAGCTGTCACATATGTCCAGTCAACTCCTCTGCTTTTGGTCACCTTGGCCTGGAATATTTTATCAACCTATGCATTTGGGACTCTTGAAAAACTATCCTTTGCCTGGCTGGATGAAGATAGCACATATCACCAGGCAATAGGGAGGGGTCTCCAGAACACTGCCAAGAGCGACTGGAGTCGTGAAATGCCTCTAGTAAAACCCCTCGGGGAAACCAGGCTATAAGATGACTGCATCAGCTCAGGAGGCCGAAGCCTGTAGAGATGGGAGTGACATTAAAGTCCAAACATCTGGGCCCGGTTGTGACACTCCAGACTAGACATTTTGCCTCTCTGGAACCGTTTCCCCCAAAGAATCCATTATGGCCAATAGTGAACTTACGTCTATACCAAATAAAAAGCCCTTGTAAGAAACCGATAACCCAACAAAAAATGAGAAACTTAAACAAAACCTCACAGAAGAGAGCATTTGACAGTGAACATGTGAAATATTAGAGGCAAGAAAGGAAGATGAGTACCAGGAACATGCTGAGCCAGCACTGCAAACTGCCATTTACTTAGACATTACATTTTTGTATATATGTTATGCCTTAATAAAAAATACAAAACATGAAACAAAAATTGTGTTTATAAGTGTGTGTGTCCATGTGAGAGCATGTGTTGTGTTTGTGTGTGAGTACGCATGTGAGCATGAAAACCAAACAAAAAATGATGTTAGGATTTGCTAAAGGAAGAAGTATCCTCAAGGGGACGACTGAGGAGCGAACCAAATAAAACAAGTAGAGGTAATGAAACAGGAAGTGTGGGGTCGCCACAGGGACTACCTCTGGGGGGGGAATAGAACAGGCGCGGGGAAAACACATGACTGCCTTACTCACATGACAGATGGACTTTCCAGTAGAGAGGCCCCCCGCACACAACATTTCCTCATGCACATAGTTCCTGCTTTGGCCTGGTCTTTGCCCATACAGGGCGTTACAGAACTCATTCCCAATGATGCCCACCTCACCCTCCTGGAGTGAGAATGGTGGTAACAGTTTTGCTGTGAAAATAAGGAGGAGGTCAGTGATGGACACTGTGGCTTAGTTGGCAAAGTCCAGGCTACTCTGACTGATGCTCACCACAGGACAGCTGAGCATTAGGCTTTGATTCCATCTTCTGTCTAGTTCTCATGAGCTTCCCTCCTTTTTCTCAGACACGCTCATCATCTTCACCTCTCTCATAGCAACAGATCACATACTGGCTGCGTAAAGAGGCAAACCCACTAACACAATGTGCCCAGTGCTGTTCAGCAACCATGCATGGACACTTTCACCTTCATGAACAGTCCTGTCCCTTCTCTACGATCCATCGCTAACCTTCAGTCTATGTCTTCATCCACCCATTCGCCACAAAGCCACTCTTTTTTCATTCCCCTCATCAGTCTGTCCATTTACCGCACCCACCCTTCCATCCATCCATCTTTTCATTCCTCTTCCTAACTACCGACATTTCTATGCACAGCGTGCATGCAGCCATCTTTCTTCCTTTCTCCCACTCACTTGGCTCCACCTCCCTCACCCAAGTGCTGACTGTATCACAGTCTATTCATCATTTAGCTCTGCGCTAGGTAAAATGACACAAAGAAACATTTTTAGTTGGGAAGGTCAGATAAAATAATTACTCACTGGTATCAGAGAAATACCAGGAGAGGCGACAGTACAGATTGTCTACTTTAGCTCATGAAATTAAGTAAAATTAAGATGGGAGACTGTGAAAAAGAAAGAGAGTATGCCAAGACTTGGGGGCGGGGAGCAAATTATATAGAAAGATTTAAAGCACAAGTGAGAAGGTGAGGGATGGCCTGAAAAGGGAAAGGACATGACTATGTTTTAAGGTCATGCTGATAGCACATGCAGAAGCACACAAGAACAGAAGTAGGGGACCATTTTGGAGACCACAGTCAAGAAATGAGAGTTAACTATGCCAGAGTAGATAGCAGCAGCACAGTACAATCAGGTACTAGATTGGTCAAATAAAATGTGGGCTCTACTTTCAAGGACATGGTGGGGGGTTGAGGGGGAGAGAGAGAGAGAGAGAGAGAGAGAGAGAGAGAGAGAGAGAGAGAGAGAGAGAGAGAGAGAGAGAGAGAGCGAGAGAGAGAGAGAGAGAGAGAGAGAGAGCTCATGCACATTTAGTGGACAAGAACAAAGATGCTAAGCAAAGTTCCTCAGGAAGACATGTTCTTCCCCAAACATACAAAGTGTGTCTTTTGAGAAGAAATGTGCCAAATCATGATCCTATAAACAATTACAAATCTACATTCCTTTTTCATTGACATTCCATAAGCATATCACTGAAGTCATAATCCTTCAATAAATACTTCTTGGTATGACTGCATACATTTCTCCTCTTTCAATATAAAACAATAAAAACATGTGGTTCTTAGTGACTCACTGTTAGACCCTGTTTCAAGTGTGTAGGACACTGGGACCAATCCCAGTGCTAGAAGCAAACAAAACCAAAAAAGAGTTCTCCATCATCACTTCAGCTGGCCAGACTGTGAAACAGGACATGAACCGGCTGAGGTTAAACGCTCTGGAACTGCACTAGTCCTCATTTGATCATGCATTCTCAGTGGTCAAAAGCCATACGCGATTTTCTTTCCACTTTACCCAAGTACCTTCCAAGATATTTGGCAATGGTATGTATTGCACTTTGGATAGTGTTCAGGCCAAAGTGTTCGAGGCTCTGTTCTCAGCCTGTGACACTATTGGTAATAGACTATCCTGCTGGTAAGAGATAGATCCTAGTAGAAGGAAATTAGGTCATTGGGCATGTGTGTCTTCCTCTTCCTTTGCTTCCTGACCACCATAACGTATGCACCATTGTCCTAGCACACATTTCCTCACCACACTGCGCTGCATCACCACTGGTCCAAACCAACAGGGCCAAGTGACCAATGACTGGAAGCTCTGAGACGATGAGCTAAAATAAACCTTTCCTTGTAAAAGTTATTACCTCTGATGCTTTGTTAGTTCTGGAAACCTGATAGCATGGAATGGGCTGACCACTGCATATGGCCTTTGAGCTTAATCAAGGCCCCTGAGACCCATGACTGATTAAAATCTTAGAATAAAAAGATCGTTAATAATCAAACAACCCAGATTCTTGAAGGCGAATGTCAACAGATCCCCCACCTTCAGAACCTGAGCTTCAGAGGGGTTTGCGGCTATGGAGGTGAGGTATAGAGGACAATATCCAGGGACTTCAGAAACAAGCCTGGCTCTCCTGTCAGCTGAGCCAACTCTTTCCTTCTTCCTCTTACACCTCGTTTCCCTCCTCTCCCTGCCCTCGCTCCCTCTCCAACTTTTCTTTCCCTTACTGTCTTCAGAAAGCATTCCCCAACCAGTTATCCAACAGGACATGTTGTTGGGGAGCTGTGTGTCTTTGGATGGGAGGCAGGCAGGTACAACATAGGATGTGAAGTTTACGGGCAGATGCAGCTGCAGCATTGCAATGTCACTCCCAAAGGAATGAAATTTCTCAAAGTCTGGGTGATTGATGATATGGCTCACAGACATCTTCTGGGTGTGCTTTGTCTTCTGGTACAGCTGAGTATTTCCCAACAGGACTTGATAGTCCTCTGGGGCCTGGGATTTGCTGTAAGATAAAGAAGTCCATCATCACTGTGGTGGTTTGAGTAGGTTCGGGCCCCACAGGAGCATGTGTTTGAAAGCTTGGCCCATGGGGAGTAGCACTATTAGGAGGTGTGGTCTTGTCGGAGAAGGTGTGTCACTGTGGAGACGGGCTTTGGAGTCTCAGATATAAGCCCAAGCTATGCCCAGCGTGGAATTCCAGTCTCCTGCTGGCTGCCTTCAGAAGCAGATCATGGTACCATGTCTGCCTGCACACTGTCATGCTTCCTGTGATGACAATGGACTAATCTCTGAACTGCAAGCCAGCCTCCATTAAATGTTAGCCTTTATAAGAGCTGGTCATGGTGTCTCTTTACAGCAATAAAGCCCGAAGACAACCACCGTTATCACTGGCCACTCTGCCTTGATTCCATTCAGCTTGGTCTCTCCCTCTGTGACAGTCAGAGGCTGTGGTGGGATGAATGAGAACAGCCCCCATAGGCTCTTCTGGTCCCTCATTGGTGGAACTGTTTGGAAAGGACAAGATCTTGCCTCGCTGGAGGAGGTGTGTCACTAAGGGTGGCTCTGAGGTCTTAAGAGCTCAAGTAGTTCTCAGTTACGGTTACACTTCCCCTCTCCCTGCCTTGGGCCTGAATATCCAACGTAAGCCCTCAGCTACTGCTCTGGAGCCATGCCTGTCTGCCATGCTTTCTACCACGATGATCATATACTCTAACCCCGTGTTAGATCATGGACGGGAACCATGAGCTGATTTGAATATAGTGTATCATCATGACAACAGAAATGTAACTAAGACAGAAGTTGATTCCAGGGAGTGAGCTATTGCTGTCACAGGCTTGATCCAGGATCTACCACATTCTGTTTCCTAAAGGGTCTCAGGTGAATCAACATAGAATCACATTAAGCTGGAGTTTCAAAACCAGTGAGCAAAGCTTCAGCTCCCTGACCTGGACTGTTACAGTAAACTGTATCGGTTTGGCCTAAGAAGCCAATAACCGATACAGGGAGACTAACTCGTACTTTAAAGCTGCAAGCACTACCCCGGGCAGAATCTAAACTGATTCTAATCTACTCATAAACTAACATAAACTACTCTAAACCTCATAACATACATATATCCCAAGCACTTGCCACTATGATCCTAGGACGCTTCTTTCTCCTTCCTCATCAACTGTCAAAACTTCTCCCTCTTTCCGTCAACTGTCAATCTTGGTTCCTCTCCAGGAAGTACCGCCTTCCACCTCCTGCCCTTCTGCCCAGGTGATTGGCTAAACAGTGCTTTATTGACTGTTGTTACATCCACTCAAGACATTCCTCCACACGGGACTGTAGAGCATCCATCCCTTCTAGGTTCCTCCATGTCTGATCAGCAGCTAGACCCTCAGTCAGATTCCAGAGAGCCGGAAGAATTAAGACTCTTGACTATCCATGTCACTTGTTCAGGTCACTTCCCATCCATACAGGCTTATATGGCATAAACATTACCATGGTTTTTCCCTTAAGACTCTGTTTTATAAACTGGCTGCTGGTCCTATGTGCTCTTTGCTTAGAATCTGGCTCACTGGAGAGTAAGGGACAATGAAATATGCTGAGGTCTGCAGGCAGACAACGAAGCATGGCCAATCATTTTGGGAAATATCTGTGTTAGTTGGCAGACACAGAGAGGGAGTAGAGAGATCCCTATAGGGGCTGAGAATGAAAGATAATAGGACCTGGGCAGATGAAGGAAGTTCTGACAGCACATGGGGACAAGCCAGGTAGAGAGCATTGTGCTCAAGGAAGGACTAATGTGTCTTTGGTAGAAGCGATCTGCTCTATAAAAAAGCTCAGGGGAGAAAGCTATGTTGCCTCCTTTCTCCTCTGATGCCATGTTTCTCACCACCCAACCTCTCTCTGGGGGCTCCAGATAAAGTAAACTCACTTCCGAAAGCAGTGGGCTGTGGAAAGCAGCCAGTGGGAGTCGATGAGGACAGCTCCACAGAGATGCAAGCCCCGGTACAGCAGACTGGCCTGCCATGGCCACTGGCCAGCCAATGTGTCCTGGCCACCAAACACCTTCCCAACCATCTTTGGCTTCCCACAAACTGTGGAGACACCCCACGTAAAATGTTAGCGACACGGCTGGGGGCTGGGGGTGGGGTTGGGGATGGGGTGGACACAATCTAACACCCGAAGGAAGCTCCTCCTCCACTTCACAGATTGGAAGACCATGACAAAAGACAGTGATTTATGCAATTGACTTTGGGCCACCCTGGTCTCTGCTTTCACTGGCCACCACCTTGGACATGAAAAGTTCAGCTGACAGTTCATGGAAACAAAGAGCCCAGGAGTCTGGGAAGATGGGATGTGTAAGTAAAAGAGTAGCCACAGCAGCCCATCCTTAAGTGGACAGAAGAGAAACCCTGATGACTTCCTGCCCTCAACTAACAGCTCTGTGCTTACTTCTCAGATCAAAGAAGTCTCACAGGACCTGATGTTAGTTGCTCAAGGCCATGGCTTCTCCACTGTCTGTCCCAACTTGAGTCAGCCCAGTATCCCAGGGAGAGAGACTTACTGGCAGGGCTCCATGGTGCTGATTGGGTGGCCTAGGAAAGTAGCTTTACATTTCTAAAAGGACACTGGGTGGGGCCAACATTGACAACTTTGTTTCTAAGATTCACCTGGAAGGGGGTTCCTGGGCCCAGATCTTGGCAGGTTGTACTTACTTTCTCCCAAGAATGGACACCCCAAGCCTCGGAGAGCTTTGTCCCCACCCCCAGTAATCCCACGCTCTCTACTACCACCACTGGGTCAGCCCTGGACACCTTTTTAGTCCCACAGCACTGCACCAGGCTCTAGGGTGTAAAGAGTCAGTCCGAGAGGGGAAGGAAGCCTAACCCCTCTTTGGCTGGTATTTTCTTTGGGACCACCTGAGGAGGAGAACCACTTCCGGTGCCTTCCCTGGCCTTTCTGGCCTCCACCCATCACCCGCTCACTACCTTTCAAACGGACCTTCTCTGCTCACAGAATCCTGGTGCCTGCTGGCCAACGGTTCCCAGCCTCGCTGTGGCCCTGGTCTCCCTGGTGCTACTTCTGGAACCTCTGAGGTACTGGGGACACCAAGCTTTGGGACAGGGCCGGCTTTAGGGCTCTGGGACAGCAGTAACAGTAGAGGCCAGAGAAGGCTGGGCCCACAGGGGTTCCTCACCGCCACAGTGCCCATCCCAGATGCCAGGACCTGTGGTCCTGACCTCTCCCTGACCCAGGCCTGACCCCAGCTGGGTCAGTTATTGAGACAGCCCCTCCCCTCCCCCAAGCCCTTCCTACCCACTCACACCCAACGCAGGCTCCTCCAAGACCACGGTGACTCTGGCTCTAATTTCTGCCATTCTCTGCCTCTAACTCACATTTAGTGTAGCCAGCAAGAATGCAATGGAAAATTCCTGAACATTGATGAGTAAGAAGCAGGGAGTCCAAGCATGGAAGATAGGAAATAATACGAAAAGGCAATTCAGGGTAGGGATGTAGGGAAATGAGGGGGAAGCAAGTTACCAGGGCTTCCCTTGCACTGACACACAGAGAGTTAATTCAAGGAAGAAAGGCAATGAAAAGATTCTCACATTAGAAAAATGTAATTAGCTATCAGGAAAATAAAGTTATGAAAAGGATAAATTCTAGCTGTCAAACTGTAGGAATGAGATGAGACTTAGTTTCCCAGGCAATTCCTCCACATTCTATCCCCTTCCCCCAAGGCCATGGCAAATAGCAGTTCCTATAGTCTGAAGTTTATGCCTGAGTGACGAAGGCTGACGTGAATGTGAGATGTGAGGTTCTCAAATAAATTTAGATTACGTGTGGGAAAAAGAATGGAGTATGTCTTTGACAGTCAGATGCTTGCCACCACTGTGAAGAAAAATTACTGAGTAATGAAGGGCAGGTGTGTCTCAGCATGGCTCGATTCCTATCATTGTATGTGGGCCACCCATATGAGTGGCTTTTAAAGCAAGGACCGAACAATACTAGTAGTATATTTTGGTGGTGTGAGGGGTAGGTATCCAAGGCCTGGGCCCAAACAGTGCTTTTGGTATGCTGACTGGGGTGTCCAGGAGGCCCTGGGCCCTGGTAGTGGTGTGAAGCCTCTCCCACATGTCATCCTGAATACACTGCTCAGTATCACTCCTGCTTAGCTCCCCTTGGTCCTCTACTATACACTGACAGGAGTTAGGCCATCAACACTGGACTCCCCTGAATGCCCCACATACCTTGGTTGGTATTGATTTGTGATACAGTTTCGGTTGTTATTTGACCACATCCAGAACCAAGTAAAACCCAAGCTGCTGGACACTCCTGTGAGGGCTTTCCTTTTGGGTTTTTTGTTTTTGTGGTTTTTTAATTTTATATTTTCTTATTTTATTTTTTGAGACAAGGTTTCTCTGTGTAGCCCTGGCCATACTGAAACTTGCTCTGCAAACCAGGATGGCCTTGAACTCAGAGACCTGTTTGCCTCTGCCTCCTGAGTGATGGGATTAAAGGCTTACACCACCACCACCACCACCCAGCAAGGAATGGCTCTCCTTAATGAGAGTATTTGAAGCAGGAAAGGACACCCTAAATGTTGGTCTCATCTTCTGGTGGCAGCCCATATAAAAGGACAAGAAGGAGTCTTTGCTTCTTGCCCATTTAGTCTCACTCATGCTGGCAAGTTCATCTATCCTGTTACTGTTGTCGGTAGGGTTCCAACATACACAGAAGGCCAGCAGCTCTCCAAGAATACTCGGGGACTACAGCACCAGATGTGTCTGCTGAGACATCCAGACTCAAGGACTGAACAACCACCCGCTTTCATCCCCTCCACTGCAAGACAGCCATTACTGGAACATTCAGACCACATCCTGAAGCCAGTTTAATAAATCCCCTCCTCAGTATGAACACACACTCAATAATAAACTCCAGCCAGGGAATATCAGTGCTCTGCTCAGCCATCATCAGAGAAGCTTCCTCCTGCAGCAGATGGGAACAGAGACAGAGACCCACAGCAGACATTACTCACAGAGTTAAAAAGACCTTGGAGCACTCAGCCCTAAGAGGAGATTACCATCAAATCCTTCTCCTCAGGGCTCGGGGAGGAAACACCAAGAACACTAGGCCCTCTGTACCAACAAGATCAATACACATATAAACTGCAGAGACTGAGGCTGCATGCCCAGGGCCTGAAACGCATGCCGACCCCTACCTAACCCAGGGATCTAAGTCTTAAACTTACTGTCTGTTCTGCTTTTAGAGAAATAACTATTTGGGCCTATTTGGAAGTCTTCCTTTTCCTCTGGTGGTAAGTGCAGATAAGCACAAAGCTAGGAATTTCTGAATGAGGGCGACTCCAGGAACCTTCTTGGGGTCTCCACCCCTAAGCAAACTGAGATAGAATAACCGGAACAGGGAGAACGTAGAAATAGTTGACAGACTCCGACTGGCCAGGAGAACTGGTAACAGACTCAAAGCCTCTTTCTACAGTACACTTAGAGCTCTCTAAAAATGTAGTTTAAAGACAGGGGAGAGTATGGATACACTCTTGGAGGAACAAAACTGAGTAAATAAGATTGACTAAAATAACCTTTTCCTACTTAACAGTGTAGACGATGAAACGGTATAAATAAAAGGATTTGCAGCAGAAGACCCCATTATTTTGGAGGCACTAGTCCTGTTCGGTCCAGATCTCAGGGTTCCCAAAGACCACACTCGGGAGCCACTTCCGATGCAAGTGCATGGGGGCTATTTATTGAAGCCCGGGCAGGGACTCCCTCCCTCACCAGTGCAGCGGATTGTGACGGGAGCCCCGAGCTTAGAAAGTGTGTGGCTTTTATAGGTTTTAGATAAATGGGTTTTATAGTGTATGATTGGATGACACTTGTGGAGGAATATTGCCCGTTAAACTGATTGGTACTAGTCTGGTACAAGTCCAGTGCCAAACCACAGACGATTAACTTCTAAGGAATAACTTTCTGGGAGATCGGGGGCAACGTCCGGACTTTCAGTACTTTCCTGTTTTCCAGCTGATTGGTTACTCTATATCTCTGTGCCAAGTGTATCTTCTATGGGTTTTTCCTGATCCAGAGTTCTGGAGTAGGTCAACCAGATGCAGAAATGCAAGTTTTAAGCAAAATGGAGTTACTTTGGTCTGTCAGTCCAACGGGATGACCACCATTAACAGCAGCAGCAGAGTGGAGCCAGCTGGAGCTTAGAGGAGACGCTGTGTGTGCCGCAGAGGGTGGAGCCCCTTAGTGGAGCCCAAATATCCTGAATGAACCCCAGACACTGGGCATTGAGTTATTTACATTTTTGGAGTTTGGTTTTTATTTGGTTATGATTGTACCCTGGTTCTTCCCTCAAGAAAGTATTTAGTTGTGATTTTATAGGAGTCCACAGCTGAAAGACTGAATTTTTAAATGACTGGACTTTAAGAGATTGCCTGTTTTAGAGACTGAACTTTTAATGTGTTTGAATTTATAAAGACTGTGGGATTTTTAATTTATATTTTTAATGTGAGATCTTGGGAGTGAGTGAGAAAGGAAAAATGGTTAAACAGTTAACAGCAATGTGTTTGTGTGTCGTGTTGTGGGTAGTTTTCTGTCAACCTGACACAAGCTGAAGTCACCTGAGAGGAGGGAACCTCAACTGAGACAACGCCTCCGTCAGACTGGGCTGTAGGCCTGCAGTGTGTTTCCTTAATTAGAGGTTGATGGGGAGGCTGAGCCCATTGTAAGTGGTGCCCTCCTTTGGCTGTTGATCCCAGGTTCTGTAAGAAAGCAAGCTGACTAAGTCATGAGAAGCAAACCAGTAAGCAGCACCCCTCCATGGCCTCTTCATCACTTTCTGCTCCATTTGAATTCCTGTCCTGATGTCCTTCAGTGATGAACAGTGGTGGGAAACTGTAAGCCAAATAAACCTTTTCCTCCCCAGCTTGTTTTTTGGTCACGGTTTTCCATTGCAGCAATAGATACCCTGAGTAAGACAGGTGTTATCCAGCAGGGTCTGACACCAGCAGTACATCTGGCATAGTGGCCTTGGGTGGAAGTCTCCAGAAGCCCCTAACGTCTACAGTTTCTATAAAGTGACAGGATATTTCTAGAAACATAGTAATGTATATTGGGCAACAGTAGGAATGTCTGAAGGCGTCAGATCTCCCGGGTTGCAGTGCCTGAGCCTCCCAGTGTGAGCCCTGGTCGCTGGGCATTGAGCTCCTTCCTTAGCAAGAGCAGCAAGCATTCCCTCCAGCCCTGGTTTTGTTGTTGTTTTATTTGTTTATTTTTGTACCTGTAAGCTATCAGGAACATGAAGAGGTATTTCCAGACCCACGGCAGCACTGCTCATGTTCTTATAAATATGACATGCTTGATGGGAGATTTTTAAGAAACTGTTAAAGCCATTTTTAAACCCATTTTTAAGTTAGCTGAAGGATTACCAAAAAAAAGAGTAATAATAGAATTTGTTTTTAAGACATAGGTATCCATTGAAAATTTATTATGCATTAGGAAGCTTAACCTAAAAACCAACAGCATAGTAAAAAGATATGTTATATCTGTTCATGGCAGAACAGGCTTCAAAATATATTTTCCTTTAAATGTATTCAGTCAGTACATGATCCTTTATAAAAGTTGTATATATTTTTCTGTCAATACCTTCATTATCTATAAATACAAGATTTACACAGCACCCCCTTCAAAAAAAAATTAAAATCCTTAACAAATATCTACATGTTTTCATACCTATAAAACATTCAAAGGAGTGCTTTGTTAAAGAGAGACCCAAGTTAACGGTCCATTTACTATGCAGCAAAATATAAAATCTGTAGTTTTCTTTGTCCATAAAACATCTCAAAAATTAGCAAGACACTTATCATGAAACAGAGCTTCACTAACCCTCATATTTTAGAAAGGAATTTGATGTGGGCATTCCTATAAGATTCTAAAGTCAGAAAAACAGACTGAGAGACAGATTAGTCAAGAATAAACACATTCTACATTAACAGTTAAGGCAGGAGTATGGTAAGGAAAACAGAAGGAGGACATAAGATACAGGAAGAAGCACATAATGAACACGAACTCAGAAATAAAGTCCACTGCTATCTGTTACTCTCACCCTCTTTTAGGGATGTTCAAATTTTTAAAACAAAACAAAACACTTCTCTTCAAGTATACTCCAATTTCCTTGTCGCCACTAGAATGCTTCAGGGTTGGTTGTTTTGCTTTGAGACAGGATCTTAGTATGTTGCTAAGGCTAGCCTCAATTAGGACACAAAGTCCAAGAATCTGAGCTGCTTGTTCAACATAATTTAAACTTTATAAAAAAGATTTCCTTTATCTGATAAGGTGATCATTGATCAACATTATTAATGTCCATTTTCAAGAAGCTTAAGAAGTAGAGAAAATAAAGGGAAAGCAAAACTAGGTTTTCATGCGACCTTTGGACAAAGTCAGTAGATCCCTGATACCAAGTGACTCTTAAGAACGGCCACTTATCAACATTTGCAGACTCAGAGGGAATAATCCACAGAAAGAGAATGAAGAGGCAGGTAACCCTATCGCCCCCCACCTTCTAACAAAAAGGACATAATTACTGAAGGAACAGCCTTTCCTACCACAGACATGATTTTTTCTATTAAAGTTTTATAGTCTAGATTCTAGATACCCTTGAAAGTTTCATATTATTTTCAGCAAAGCATTTTCAATCTTTCCTAAAATAAAAAAAAGGGGAAGCGTATGGGAGTAAAAGAACAAAAGAGGCAGAAGAGTGAAGGGCAGAGGCATGAGAAAAGTCACTCATTAAACTTGGCCCAAAGGATGCTGCTAGCATCGCCCCTCCAGCACCATGAAGTCTCCACGTGGTGCAGCTTCCTCCACGGCTCTCAGAGACGGCGTGGTGTCCCCAGAACCTTCCTTACTGCTGGGTTACAGCTCAGTGCTCTGGTTTCCAGGCTCCTCAAAGGAGAGGTCCCAGATGCTGCTGTCCCGCAGTAACGGCTCGATGTCCTCATCGCTGCCCCGTTCAGGTGGTGTGCTCAGGCTGCCACTGATGCTGTTGTGTTTTTGAACTCCACTTGTTTTATGGTATTCGGGGATGAACAAGGCAACAAAAAAAGACATAAGAACTATACATGCTCCAAATAAAAATGGTGGGCCTGGAATGAAAGCTCCCTGATGGATAAAAAAAAAAAACAACAAGAACAAATGAAGACAGAAGTTTGGTTAAGAAGCTTTCTTTTCTTTTCTTTTTAAGACAGAGTCTTGTGCTATTTAGTCCAGAGTGGCCTTGGCATCACAATCTTTCTGCTATATCTCCCAAGGGCCAGGATTATAGGCAGGCATTACCTACCATACCCAACTCAGTTAGGCTCTTTTTTAAACTCCAATCTACTTTTGAATAAAACCACTATATAGTTAATTGTTTGCTAATAGAGTTTAGTGTTTAGAAAATAACACAGGGCAACTAATCACCACTTTTATACCATTTCTAATTAATCGAACCTAACCCATAAACTTACAAAGGCAACAATCTTCTTCCTGTAACCTCATCTTGTAACCTCAGATCATGCATTTCCACATATGAACCTAGTAATTTTAGGTTCGTATAGAACTCAGGGTTAGAACTCTGTATTAAATGTTTCTCTCTTTAAAAGTGAAAGCACATTAGCTCAATTTTTAACAAGTTTTGTTGTTGTTGTTGTTTTGAAGACAGGGTCTCTTGTGTCCCAGACAGGCCTCACACTTACGTAGCCAAGAATCACCCTGACCTTAAGGCCTTTATCTTCCGAACGCTATAATTACAGGCACGCACCATCCACTGGTGAGTTTCATACATTTTAGACAAGCATCTACCAACTGAGCTACATCCCAAGTCTCTTTAGTTAGATTTTTATGTAACTTCATATCTTATTTAAATCGAACTTAGCCAGATAATAACATACCAGTCTAGTGACTATATAGGAAAAAAAGAGAATCTAAATAAAGTACAGATATTTTCTTTTCATATAAGACATTAAATCTCCATTGTGAGCCCTTTCTGATCACAAGTAATGACCACAGAATTGGCTGTTGTCAAATACAACGATAATAAACAAATAGGAATGTAAAGCCACAAGATTACACTACAATCAAACACAACCAGTATTATAACACAGATCACCAAATTACCTGTAGGGCATCATCAGAATTCAATTTTGGTCCCATCTCGCTCAGTTCAACATGGAACATGTAGAATATGAAGCCGTACAGCGCTGGGCCCAGGCCATTGCACAGCCCTCGTATTCCAGTTACGATCCCCTGGGCCACACCTAGAGCACAGCAACAGAGGAGTCAGGCTCTAGAGAAGCCTCACCCGTGGTCACCAGTGCTCCCTACAGCATGACACACAGACGTGGCTGGACGGAGTCACCCTCCTCTAGGCTAGTTATCTTACACCATTTACAACATTCATAGGTTTCATCAGGGTGTTTCTGGTCATTATACACATGCTTTCTTCGTTGTACTGTCTACTGAATGGTTAGTACTCGCTGTACTAAGGTCTACAAGGAAGAAAAAGCAAATTGTTTCCAAAATCCTTTTGGACTTGATCACGCAATTAATGGAAAATAAATATAAAATTATTATTTTATCAGGTAATTTCAATGTTCTATGGATTAAGACTTCCTTCCTTGTCCCATTTAATTGTTCATACACAAAAGGAATATGTCTTCCCCTCAGATGATGTAACTACAAAGAGGCCCTTGGGTTGCCATCTGCAGCCTTCCATCTCATGCAGACCACCACTCAAAAATTCTGAAAGCACCAACTTCAAGATATCTCTTCTTTCTAATATGGTACACAAAACATATGTTTGAATATGAGCATGGATGTATGTGAAATGTGTATTTTTGTAAGCCAAAGACAGGCAAGTATAACAGTAGTCACCCCAGCTGAGTTACTGCATTTAATAGTGACACCCAAAAGGTATCATTTAAAAGTCCATAAATCTAAGAATGATACTTATAATAGAAAATTCACTATGTGGATAACAGGTATGATAATAATGGATAAACTATCTTTTAAATTTTAATTTTTGTTGAAAAATTTAGAAGTCCTCTCAAGAATTAAAAAAAAAAATCCCCTTAGGGATAGAGGTATACCCTATATAGTCTAGGCACTGGGTTTGATATTGGCATGAAACCAAACCAAACCACTATGCACATGTGTTGTTTTATTACATACACATACACACACACGCACACCATTTGATATATCCTCTAAAATTCTCCATTTTCCTGTAACACAAATGAATATTACAATCAATACTTATAAAGAAATAAAAAACATTAAATGAAATAAAAATCTACTTCCTGACTATAGTAAGGTGTGCCATTAGAAGATGGAGAAAAAGGGGTTAACTCTGACATCAGAACTGGCTGAGAGGAAAGAGGAATAAAGTCTGTTTTCTACACAGCAGTTCTAACTTATCTCTCTATATATGCAAATATTGACAACCAAAGAAAATTTTCTTTATCCTTTCAAAGATCCATTTCTTAAACTATGCTAAAACTCTGAATTATTTCAACTTAACTTTAGTGACTAAATAGATATTCCATTGCTAATTTGCTACTCTTACTTAATAGAAATCTGCTGAAATAAGATTATAAGCTGATTAACCCTGATGGAATATATAATCAGAACTGAGACTGGAAATGGATCTTTGCTATTTCTAGCTCTTACTAATAACCTGAGTGGCTGCGTCTGCATCGCTAGAGTGTGAGTGAGAGCAAGGAAGAGCCCTACACTGACAACATGAGCAGGCGTGCTCCTGTGCAGGGCCTACTGCTGTCAGCTGCTGTGGAGAATGGAGATTTCACACTTCAGGGCAGAGGCTCCAGCTAAAGACACAAAGTGCAAGGAGCACAACCCTCACCTTGCTGGTCTGACTCTGCATTCCGAGAAATGAGGGCGCTGACTGCTGGGAACGTAATACTGGACATGGCGGCCACGGTCCCTGCTGCCCACATCATCCTGCAATGAAAAAGGAGGACGCAATTTGGTCACTATGGTCAGTGGTAACAGTACAAATGCTTTGTGTTTCCTTGTTTCCATTTTATTTATTTACTGGGCAAGCCATGGCTTTCTCAATAATCCCAGTGAGCTCAGCATCCAAAATGCTCAGGAAGCAGCAGCACGAGTTCAAGGCCAGTCTGGGCTACACAGTCTGTGTGTGGAAGAATTCATGCCATTAAAACTGATCACAGGTTCTCCCATCGCCATCTTCAAGTGCAGGCTCAATGAAGTTCTTAAAAGGATATCTGTGGGTTTTGTTTTAAATAAACACCGCACTCTACCTGCCCCCACCTCCCCACTGAGTTTCTGTATTCCTTGAAAATTCATCTTTTACAACTGCCCTTGGGCTGTCAGCCTTGACAGCACTGTCTGCTTCAGACCTTTGTCCTTTTCTCAGTGAAGAAGAACACTATGTCACAACAATGTCTGAGAATAGGTAGGTCCAAAGGCTCTTTAAAAATTTATTTATTTATTTATTACTATGCATACAGTGCTGTCTGCATGTACCCTGCAGGCCAGAAGCACCAGATCACATTACAGATGGTTGTGAGCCACCATGGGGTTGCTGGGAATTGAACTCATGACCTCTGAAAGAACAGTCAGTCCTCTTAACCACTGAGCCATCTCTCCAGCCCGGCCCACAGGCTCTTGTGCCCCACTGAGCTATACTTCCTTGGGGATGGTCTTGACTGAAAATGAAAAATCTCATAAAGCCTTTTTAACACTTAAAAGTGTTTTGACTAGCTAGATAACTGAAACAGAATTCACAGGACCAAAAGAAGAGGAGGAGGAGGGCAAAGAAGAGGAGGAGAAGAAAAGGAGGAGAAAAAAAGGCGAAAGGAGGAGGAGGAGGAGGAAGAGGAGGAAGAGGAGGAGGAAGAGGAGGAGAAGGCTCATCGCATCTCTTAATTCAGTTTGTTTGTGTGTTTGTTTGTTTTGATAATGTGAACTAGGGGAGGCTTACCAGGCCTGAGATCCAAAACCATACCAGGCAAGTTGGAGTATCTGGAAACCCAAGCCAAGCAGGACAGTGTTCTTGTTCCCTAGCGACCTCATCAGTCTGCTAAGGAAGACAGTCTGCAAAGGAAGGAAGATACTTCTGATAAGTCCTATGTGCACAAACTCAAGTTCAGAGCGCAGGCTCTTTTAGTCAAGTCCACTCAGTGATGGCCAAGGACCTTTAAGGGCACACTGTCTGTCTATGACCCCCAAGGGCAGGCAGTGGTGATAACTCTTCAGGGATAGGGTTTTAAGGGGCTCCAGTGCTGGGCTGGGGTCTGGAGCCTTTGCCCTCCTGCCTGAGAAGTCTCTCGGGCTGCTGCTCTGCTTGTACCTCCCAAAAGGCTAACAAGGCTACACCCTAGTGATTGTGGCTAAAAGAACTACATCTTAATCTTCTGGAAAAAAGGTCAACAAGCACTTAATATTCAGCAGAATCTTACACATGTAAATGTTCAGCAAGGGTTAATATTCATTCACAGCTAACACTTTCACAAAATCAAGAATGATATGAGCTTTGTTTTAATAAATATAGGGACAGTATGAAAAGGAAGATAAAGACAACTAAGGGCAAACAGCTCAGGTTAATGTAAAAAATAAATGAAAATCATAATCAGCTTAGAAGTTTAACATAATTTGCATTTCTAACACGGCCAAAACAAAAGCAGCAAGGAACAGCCTTTACTTGCACGCACTGCCAGGAGCCTCGCTACTCTCTCATTTGGTAGGACCAGTTAGTTTCCTCAACTTCTCATTTTCTCTATAGAGTTGATCACAGAAGAACACGTAGCTTGGCCTAGGAACAGACTTCAGGCAATGCACAAAAGCTTCAGGGAATGCCCCTAAAGGAGAGCAGGACACACATCCTTGCCTTTCTGGACTGACAAGTTAATAGGCTGTAAAGTGGTTGCTGCTATTCACTCACTGTGTACATCCTAATGTGCTGACTTATTTGTTTAGTCCTGGAGACAGTGCATCTAGAAGAAATTTATTTCTACCTAATTTTCACCATTAAGGAAACACTAAAAGGCATTCCTCTGGTTAATTTTGCAGTATCTAATTGCTTTATTTCACCCTTAAAAAAGTCTTTATATCTATCTGCTGCATGTGTACACATGTCCCAGCAAGCAGCTTGTAAGAATCAGTTTTCTCCTCTACCATGTAGGTTCAGGGGACACCGGGGTCACTGCTTGATGACAAGTGTCTTTTACTGAGTCATCTTGCCACCCCTTTCATCTAGTTTTGGAAGTAAGGAAAAAGATTTGATCTAGCACAAATTACAAATAATACTCTAATAAAATTTGTATGAATTTCTACTGAGTCCCAAGGACCTGAATGTTCTATGAGTGACAGTTCTGAGTTGTGTCCCTTTCAGCTTCCTGAATTTGGTGCATTTCTCTACATGAGCAAGATGTATAACCCTGAGGCAACAGTTTGGAGGAACTCTAAAACCTGTATCCTTGGCTTCCTATAGGTGTGAGGTTATCAGGATTGAGGTGGGGCTTGGGGGTGAGGGGAGCTTTGTCATTTTAATCCACATGTTACAAACAATACTCACCTGAGCTACAATGGACAGAATTCCTACCATAGCTATGAATGCTACTATTTTCACAGATCCAAAACCTATGACCTGCAGAAATGAAAAAAACAAAACCACTTTTGTAATAGAGGTATTAGAGATAAAATTAATAAGAAATGATTTTTTCCTATTAAGATAGAAAAATAACTGAGAAAAGTTGATAACAGCAGTAGAAATTAGGACAGTGACAGAAGCTGAAAAAAATTAAGATGTAATTTATATTTAAATTTGACATAAAATAGTTGTAAGTTGTAAATTTTGTGAAAATTGTATTATGCCTATTGTTTATTATTTCCTCTCTTAACTGGTCTGTCTCAGTTTGAAGACAATGAAAGCAGTAAAGAGAGTATAAAAGAAGGCAATTGGACTTTTAATGTAGCCAACCCTAACCCTGAGTTTTGCTGCATTTTAAAATTATGTGGGCAACAGAGAAAAGGAAAGAAGAGGAGACAGGGGAGGGGAACAATAGGATGTCAGAGCCCGGCACTGAGGTGAGTGAGTTCTAAAGAGCTCCACACACACCTACCAAGTAAGCAGCCAACCTGACCACAGCTGACCTCTGAGCCTCCAACTGTGACGCTAACTATGAAATGACTAATAACTTTAAAACAGGATACATTACTTTGAACTCCACAATACAGGAAAATGCATTAAAAATAACTTTAGTCTTCTTACTTCATAAATAAGTACCTTCCCCCCAATCACAGTTAGACAATAAAGTACCAGGGCTAGAACCTCTGGCTTTTCTATTACTACCTAATCATATTCAATTATAAAATCTGGACCTGGTAGGGGAGCTCATGCCTACAACCGCAGCACTCAGGGAGGTACAGGCAGCCTATTAACAACCGCAGCACTCAGGGAGGTACAGGCAGCCTGTTATTAGCTGTATTCACTACAGCATGGAAGCAATACCAAGAGCGACTTATGAGAACAGACTGAATGGTGCTAACGCACAGAAGCAGTTAGGCTCACAAGCTGCACCGAATGAACCACTCTGGTGCCAGCTGTGTATCTGTGGGGAAGAAACATGACAGCTCTGTATCTTCTCTTAATTTGGTTCAGTTTAAATCCGATTTTAGAAAAAAGAGTCTCAGAGCCAGACTTGGTGGTGGATGACTTTATGCACTTGAGAGGCAAAGGTAGGTAAGTTTTCTGTGAGTTTGAGGTGAGCCTGGTCTACACAGTGAATTCTATGCCAACTAAGTACACACACACACACACACACACACACACACACACACATTCTCATTCTCTCTCTCTCTCTCTCTCTCTCTCTCTCTCTCTCTCTCTCAAAAGCTTCAGAATTTTGTTTCTGATAATTCTCTTTATTAAAGGAAATCTTCTACAGTAGATGTCTTACTATGTTGCTCACACTGTTCTTAAATCCTGATAGAGCAACAACCTCAGCGAGAAGCTAGGCATGGTTACACACAGCTGCAGTCCCAGCTTCCTGTAAGGCTATCACTGAATTACAAGAGCTTTATGAAGTCTCTAGAAACAAATTCATGGTTCCCTTTTTACAATGGCTTCCCCAACTTATCTTAGACAAATGTCAGTCTTTGATAGTCTACATGTTAAAAGGCTACTAGGGACCTACTACTCACCTGCCTGAGATAGAGGAAGAAGCTGGAGTACTGGCCAGCTTCAGGGAGGTACGAGAGGAACACTGTGATGCAGATGAGTAACACAGTAGAGTCTTTCCCAACTTTCCTTAGCGACTGGGAACAAGCAGAAAGCAGAAACACGCAGTCAGTGCTCTTGCGATACTGACTTCACCATTTCCTGTATCTTCTTCAAGAGTTTCTGAAAAACTATTTCTACACGGCTCTCTAAGAAAAATCCATTCTTTCTCTGGATTTGTAAAATAACTTCTTTTTTAAGTGATTTTAAACGTTTTCTTCCTTTTTCTGACCTAAGGGTTCATATTAGCCAAGGCTTGCCTCAAACTTGACATGCAGCTGAGGCTAACCTGGACACTCTCGGCTCCCTTTCTGCTTCCTCCATAGCTTTCACTATACACAAATTCACTGTATCCTTCACACTGTTGATATTCAGGTAGCCTGAAGCCAAGAAGGCAGTTAGTACGTTCTAACACTGTCATTTTAACAGTGATACTGAATGACAAGCATCACAGAACTTTTAGGGCACCGTCTACAGCCTTTCTAGAACATGCCCCACACAGCTAGTGTCTACTGAACCTTGCTACACAAGGCATTAGACTAGTTAACTTACACATGTTAACTGGAGTCCTTACAGCTGCCCTGAAAAATAAGCCATAGTAATTCCATTTCACAGAGAAGTTTCTATGTGTAACTTGATCATTACAAGGCAAAAAAATTTTAATGTGTGTGTTTTCCCATTCCTGCATCCTTCCCAAAACACCTCTCTCATCAATTTGACAACCTAACACAAAAGAGGAACAGACAAGCTCTCCAGGAAGTAATCTGCATGATCATTTTAGAAAACAATTTCAAGGGATAGAGATGTTTGCTAAAATTGCTGCTGTACAATCATAAGGAGCCAAGTTTGATTTGCAGTACTCTCATAAAAAGCTAGGCATTATGGTGTGTGTCTATAACCCTAGCACTGGGAAGGCAGGGACAGGAGGAGCCTTGCAGCTTGCTGGCCAGGTAGTCTTGCCAGACTGATGAGCTCCAGGTTCAGTGGAAACCCTGACTCAAAAAATAAGACATGAGACATCCTCCTCTGGACTCCACAAGCTAACACTATCTGCTCTACAATTGTTCTATAAAATTAGGTGGGGGCGGGTGGCAGGTGATATGGCTCACAGGTTAAGAGAACTGGTTGCCCTTCCAGAGGTCCTCAGTTCAATTCCCAGCAACCACACGGTGGCTCACACCACCACAATGAGATCTGGTGCCCTCTTTTGGCATGCAGGCATAGATGCAGGCAGAACACTATATACATAATAAATAAATATATCTTTGAAAAACAAAAAAAGTAGGTGTGGCAGGGAAAGAGAGAAGTAAAGATACTTTTCTCAGTACTATTTCATATTAGTGAGATATGCCCCCTAATACCACCCTCCCCAACCATCTTCATTTATTTTATTAAATGAAAAAAACACCACCACCACCACATCCTTGAGTATAACCTGGATATTTATTTTTGTCTCTTATTATTTATACAGCTTAATTACTAAGTTTATGTATGTCTAAGTTTCTCAGTCCCTTACTTATAATTAAAGTTTTCTATTTTTACTGTAAAAGAAATGAATCAACAACTATTGGGAATCCTTGAGGCTGTATATATAGTCTTATTTTCTTAGACAAAAGAGATATATGGAAGTAAATATTTTCATGTCTTAATTTACCGCAAAAGGGTCCGCTTGTTTCCAAGAAATCTGAGCTCCCCAGGAAGCAGGTCTAATTTTCTCAGGCAGCGATTCTGGAACTGCCAACAAAATGAAGCAGATGTCTAGGACAGCCACCACTGTGGCTACCAGCACAACAAGGCTGTCTCCATAATTTGTAGAGAGGTATGTTCCAATGGCTGGACTGGTAACCAGACTAGCTGCAAAGGTGGCTGAGACCTATGGGGAAAAGCACATCATTTAGGAACTTGACTCAGTGGAGAGAACATGTTCTCCCCTAGAGTCCCGCAGATGCAGGCACACAGCTGCAGCTATCCTCTCCTGTGTTTTTAAAGATTTACTTTATGGGTGAATGTCTAAACACTATGTGCATCACTGGTACCCACAGAGGTCAGAAGGGGAACTGAAGTTATGGATGGTTATGAGCTGCCGCTGGGGTGCTGGGAACCAAATCTCATTCCTCTACAAGCACAACTGCTCTTAATTGCTAAAGCATCTCTCCAGCACCCTCTCCTGGTTTCAGCAAGACAGATGTATGCATACAAATTTTAAGAGTAAAAGAGAAGGAAAGCAGTTTTTCTTAAAAATGTATTCACACACTGTTAAAACTAAGTGGAGATATGCTGGGGAGCTATAACTAAAACATGAGTCCGGGCAGTGGTGGCGCACGCCTGTAATCCCAGCACTCGGGAGGCAGAGGCAGGCGGATCTCTGTGAGTTCAAGGCCAGCCTGGAATACAGAGTGAGTCTGGGACAGCCAGGGCTACACAGAGAAACCCTGTCTTTAAAAAAAAAAAAAAAGGCTGGAGAGATGGCTCAGCGGTTAAGAGCACTGTCTGCTCTTCCAGAGGTCCTGAGTTCAATTCCCAGCAACCACATGGTGGCTCACTGCCATCTATAATGAGATCTAGTGCTCCCCACTGTGTACTTTAATAATAAATAAATATTCAAAGAAAGAACGAAAGAAAGAAAGAAAGAAAGAAGTTAATATTGTAGGAACTTTCCTCATAAAGCATTCACTGTTTTTGGTTTAACTGGAAAACAGAGATGTGCAAAGAAGGGTTTGAAAACAAATCCTGCAGAGCCAGGGTTATAGCTCAGTGGCATGGCACTTGCCTAGCATGTGGCACGGTAGCTCATGGCTGTGATCACAATACTTAGGAGGCTGATGTGGGACTGATGAGTTCGAGGGCAGTTCTAGGCTGGAGGATAAGACTGTCTTGAAAAACAAACTCTCTGAAGAGCTGATGATGAACTCTACAAAGTTCTCAGGTACTGTATGTACCTGATTCATCCGAAAACACTCACTTTTCCACACACCCATTTCTTTCTATATGACCATTTCATTAACCCAGTGGGGGTAAAAGTAGCTGGTATTTTAAGAGAAAAAGGTGTAACCAAAATGAACAAATAAACAAAAATAAAAGAATGAAGGCTGGGGATGGATAGCTAAACAGTGGACCATGTGACGTACTCAGGGTGTAGCCCTTAGCACCACTCACACCAACACCCATACCAAAGAAAAGAAAAAAGATGTGTGGAGAAGTTGAAGCCTGGTTAGAGGGCAAGACTGGTGAGCCATATTACATTGCATTCCTATGTTCTCGATTTAAAATATAATAAATATTTACTCTCTAAATTATAAGCAGATTAGAGTATCAAAAGCATACTGGTAAGTTATTAAAACTAGAAGATTCTATCAGAAACAAAAGAAGTCACATAAGGACTGAGTGAGTTAAGAAAATAAAAAATAAAAAAATATATATAATAAAGAGAACATGAAATTAGAAGATATAATATGGGATTTGGGGTGAGTATGGGATGGATATGATCAAGATACATGTATGAAATTTTAAAGTAAGTAAAAGTGTTATTTAAAAAGAAACAAGTGGATCCCTGTGAGTTCGAGGCCAGTCTGGTCTACAAAGTGAGTTTAGGACAGCCAGGGATACACACAGAGAAACCCTGTCTAGAAAAAAAAGAAAGATAGATAGATAGGAAGAAAGGAAACAACAGAAATCATTTTATCTGACTATGATTCCTAATAAGCCAATGACATTCCTACAACTGATTATAAAAATAAATATATGCAACATTGAAAAGTTTTAAAAGCTAAAAATGATAGAAAAAGACTTTTAGGCTGGGGAATAAAGATGTGAGAATTTTAGTTGGGAAACAAAAATTCCTGAAATTCAGTATTTATCAAGTACCTAATGATGACAGAGATCCTACCAGTTATATTTTTTAAAAATTTAGGCAGTTGTGTAGCTGCACCACAAGCTGCAAAGACATGGAAGTAGCTACAGGAGCGGTGCTTACCTTCCTAAGGTGCGACTGAGCCCTGGGGAAGAGCCTCAAGTGTTACAGGCACAATGTTACTTAGGTTTGTATGAGGCCACAGATCTCACAGCATCTCAGGGTACTGCCAAGTACGCTACTTTATGTGTTAAGAAGGACAACACTTTTGCAGTTGTTGTTTTGTTTTGTTTAAAATTATCTAACCCCACATTTAGCAACATTCATTCATCAGGACTCTGTTGTGGTAAGGCTAAAGAGATTCACTCACTAGATGCAGTAGTAGTATTCATTGCTACAGCCCTTAAAGAAAGTCTTTCTTGGTTTCCTAAGTTGCAGAAAGGAAAGCATATTTTAATATAAACTGGATAGATATAAAAAAAATGCCCTTTAGAATTTAATTAACATACCCTGGCAATAACTGGCAGTACATGTTCTGCAAGACAGGCTGTGAGGGAGTTACAGGCAAAGGCCCTGGGCCTGAGGCAAACCCAGTAGCTCACAGCTGAGCTGCAGGAGCTGAGGGGATCGCACTTCAGAATGGCACTGTGTTAGCCGGGATGGTCACTTGCTGGCTCCTTGCCAGGACTCATGAGCGAGCACTGACCCAAGTGCCATTTTACAAGGAAGAACTGAACTAGAGATTAGGTGATTAATGTCACTTCTGGTGACTGTCAAACCCTTTCCATAACTAACACAGAACCACTGTAAACTATTTTTCCACTGAAAGTAAAAAATAAATAGCTACTAAAAATTCCACCATGAGGAAGATGGCTCAGCAGCTAAGGCTGCTTACTGCACAGGCCTGGTAACCTGAGTTTGATTCCCAGAGGGAGACAGAAGAATGGTGACTTCTGAAAATTGTTCTCTGACTCCCACATGCATGCTATGGCGCACACACACACACACACACACACACACACACACACACACACACACACACACAGAGAGAGAGAGAGAGAGAGAGAGAGAGAGAGAGAGAGAGAGAGAGGGAAGGGGTGAAGAGAAGGGAGAAGGAATAAACTAAATAAATAAATGTTTAAAAAAAGAGAAAAATATTTTACCTTTTAAGGAAACAAAATGTCTAACCAATCAGACATTATATAACATATATGCATCTAATCTTATGAGCTATCTTCTATTAATATTAATATGTACAACTTTTATGTCTTTATGTCTCCATTAACATTTTCATAGACTAATCACACTGCAGGGAATTAGTATGTCCTTAGGCATTCCCATGACAGAGAAGGTGGAGAAGAAAGCTACACTTTTATGAGGTTCAGAATCTCCGTGCTCTTCACAGGCCTGGTGGCTAACACAGCCCACCTTGAATATTTTGCCTTCTTTGAAGCCTTTCTCGTCACTTTCTTTTCTAATCTGCACATCACTGCACAGGTGCCTTCAACTTAAGATGAAGCATGAACGACATTCACAGGAGGAGCAAGGAAAGGAAAGGGCAGACAGTAGTCAGAGGGGAAGGAGAAGCTTTCTAACCAGGAGAGTCACAAGTCCACAAATAGTGTTTTGTGGAATCGTGGTAACCTGTATGTTGAAAACTCATCAGTGAGAATACTCATTTAATCAGTCAACATGAATAAACAATTAGCTCTGTTCTAAGAAGCAGTATTTAAAGACAAGGGTACAAGAAGGAAAGTAATTCTCTGGGTTTCTGGCATTTACCCTTCTTTAATCTACTGCTCTCCACTGTCTGCCAGATCCCTTTCCTTATCACGCACACAAACGCCCTGATGCTGAGCGTGTGCTACGACTGCTCATCAATTGCATCCCTAACCGTTTGAAAGTAACTTGTAGAAGAGGAAGTTCTGACGCTGAGAGCCAGATCTACACAGCGAGATCCAGGTCAGACTGGGCTACTGCTGCCACTTTCTAATAGTTCTTTTTTCTCCTACATAACTATAATATCATCATCATGTCTGAGAAAATGAGACTGTCTAATGTCAAATTATCAAAGCTGGCTCCTGTAACTCTTGACATTTATTCAACAACTATCTAGGCTATTCTTTCTCCTACAGGGCTATGTCTCAAATGAGTGCCCGAGACACATTGTTGAGAGTCTCACATGTCTCAAATTTATTTCTGATGTTATTTTAAACCTCAATTTCTGGTCCACTTTTAATAAAAGGCAAGTTATTACTTCATTTTTAGAAAGTCTACAAGCCTGTAAACCTTGCACTCTCAAAGTTGGAGGGAGGATCTGAAGTTGTTTGAACCTAGCCTTTCCTAAGACCCTACCACAAAATAGCAGAAAGCTCTACACACCCATAATGGAGCCCTCAAGAGACAATGAAAAGGAGGTTCTAAGTCTGAAGTCAACATGGCCTATGTCAGCCTTTGTCTCAAGACAGACAAAGAGCCGCCATCTTACCCATCCGTAAGCAGTGCTTCTCTCGTGCTCCTGAGTGAAGTCAGCGACATAGGCAAATATTACAGAGAAAGTGACGGAGAAGACTCCAGACACAGAAATCATGCCAAAGTACCACCTACAAAGAGATTGTTTTTAAAAGAATATGATTAAGAACATCATCTTCTACCATCTAAAAGATTATTTTAATTACTCAAGAGTTTTATAATCAAAGTCAAAGATATATGACTATTATGCACTAATGAAGATAAACTCAGATATCTGCATATATACTTAAAGACAAATATAAAATTAACTGAAATTTTGACAATACTGAAAGGAATACATGTTGCCCCCTCCAAAAAAAGGCAGAAGAAAAAAAGAATAAAGGGACTAAATAAAATTATACTTTTAGGTATAGTTATGGTTTTAAATGTTATCAATACAATGTTTCAAATTTCCACTTTTAAAAATCCATACAAAAACAGAGTGTATTAAAAAAATTCAACCCTAAAACGTCTATAAGATGCATAAATACATTGAAAAAACAAATACTTAAAATAGCAAAAGCCAGAATCTTACAGAACACAAAATGGAGTTTATTCTACAACATAAAATATATTTTAATATTAAAACATTTACTAAGTAATTACTTTAATAGTCAGTAATATAATTAATCATATTCATAGTTCTTTAAAAGTTTTGTTATCACCGTTTTGCATTATGTATGTATGCATGCATGTATGTATGTATGTACGTACGTACGTACGTACGTACGTACGTACGTACACACACACACACACACACACACACACACACACACACACACACGATATGTGAGTGAGTACAGGCATGCACGTGGCATCACGTCCTGTACAAGTCAGACAGCAGCTGTTCTCTTCTTCCCTGTGGGTTCTAGGGATGGAACTCAGGCCCTCAGGCTCACACGTCAAGTGTTCTTGCCAGTGAACTATCTATCTCATGGGCACTGCAACAGTTCTTAAGGGTCCAAACACAACAACAGCAACAACCACAACAAGCCACCTAAGACAAAACTACTAAAATCTAGCTAACTCTTGATATAAATTCTCATATCTAATTAATAAATATTTTAAAAGAGAAAACCCTTAAATAAAAAATAAATAAAGGGCTGAACAGATGGCTGCTTTTCCAGGACCTGGGCTCAATTCCCAGCACTAATATGGCAGCTCACAAATGTCCCTAAATCCAATCTCAGGGGCTCCAACACCCTCCTCTGGCCTCTGCAGGCACCAGGTGTGCACATGGTGCATAGATACACATAAAGGCAAAACACTCATACACTTTAAGTTTAAAGAAAGAAAGAAGGAAGGACGGAAAGAGAGAAAGAAAGAAGAGGGGCTGGAGAGATGGCTCTGGTTAAGAGCACTGCCTGCTCTTCCAAAGGACCTGGGTTCAATTCCCAGCACCCACATGGTGGCTCACAACTGTCTGTAACTCCAAGATCTGACACACTCACACCAACACACATAAATTAAATAAAAAATATTTAAAAAGAAAGAAGGAAGGAAGGAAGAAAAGAAAGAAAAGAAAAGAAAAAGCTAGCTTGAGGACTAATGGAAAATTACAGCAGTCTTTAAAAAATAGAAAAAGGGCCTATAATCATCACGTTAGTTAAACATTATTCACTAAGAAAAATTTAAAAAGCAGTGAGTAGCATAAAACTAGAAGGAATGAGGTAAAATTATTTTCAGATGACATTAATAAACCTAGACAAAAGACAATTGGGGCCGGAGAGGTTGCTCTTCAGAGGACCTGTGTTCAATTCCCAGCATCCACATGGCAGCTCACAACTTTATGTAACTCACCCAGACATGCAGGCAAGACACCAATGCACATAAAATAAAAATAAAACATTTTTAAAGGTTTTTAAAAAGCCTAGCAATTAGGATAAAAGACATTTTGTACTACAACATGAACAGAATATACAAGGATAAAACCAACAACTGTTCAGGATTTAAATAAATTTTAAACTAGCAAAGTTTTTAAAAAATCTCTAACTCACTAGAAAGGCATGACACACTAGTATTCTACAAAAATTAACTATGTGGTAGAAGATAGAACTGTTATGGTAGCCAACAAATTTACAAATATTAACAAGAATTCCTGACAATCATATCAAAGTATTATCACATAGGAAGAGTATCTCAGCACCAGGAATATTGGCTTAGATACTATCCTATGATCTACAAAATTAAATTAAAAAAAGAAAACAACATCAAAAAGCTTGAGCAAATCCTAACCCTCTATGATAATTAAATTACCTAGATTCACCATACTGAAGGGAAAAATTAAGTCAAAGTCCTATCATGACTTAGACTAAGGTTAGGGTGTTTGTGGAGTGTACAAAGAGTGACTCCTGCCTATTCTTACATAAGCAACGCTCATTAGGTGCTACAGTGCAATGAGCTGACAAAGACAGTACATTCACAAGTCAGCGAATGACAGCGGCCAGGGCACTGACATCACAGCACCAACGGCTGCTCTGAAGGACAGATTAAAGAGTGCTCTGCAGATCAAAGTAAAAGTTGAGTTCATAAACGATTGGAATTGAAGGGTTTTGAATTCTTTTTCCTTTTGGAAATATGATGAGATCTTAAGCACAGGACCCAAGTGTAAAATGAAAATCATCCATATTCTATACACCTTAAACACAGTCAAAAAGTCATTTTATACAGTATTTGAGAAAAACTTTTTATTTATTTAACTTGTTTACTGTGAGGTAAAGTTTGTATACATTTGAACCAATCAGATTTGTGCTCAAAAAGTTTAGGTTTTTAGGTCATTTCATATAGTGGGTATTTGGATTAGGAGTGGTGACCCATCTGCCTTTATTTACACAGGACTCAGAGCACACCGTACGCTAGTGAAGAGCTCAGCAGCTCACCATGGGTTGATCCTCATCAGTGGGATGGGGAAGCAGGTGAAGAAGACTGTGCCCAGGAGGAAGGGCTTCCGGCCCCACACGTCAGAGAGAGCTCCGATGAGCGGGGCGCTCAGGAAAGACAGCAGGCCCTAGAGAACAAACAGGCGGAGTTGAGAGTTAAAATGTGACCCTCAATTACTTATAATTCTTCCTTTCTACATCTATTTTGCTTCAATTCCTCTTATTTCTCACTGAGTTAGGAAGAAGAAAAATAATCCAACTCTGACAACAGAACTGAGATTAAGGGGAAGCAAAACAGAGAAACATCTGTTACGTGGCCATCATTGGCCAGGCACTACTAGCCACTTTTAAATCATTCTCACCAATAAGAAGTAGGCGGACAGTGGACAGATGAGGCAGGGTACGAACTGGGTGATGAGTATATGAGTAGTCATTGTACTATTTCTGTATTTAATTTTTATAACTTATTTTTAAATTCTCTACATATCATACAATTAAGATTTCCCAAAATCTGGCCCTTACACACATCCTATGCCATCACTACATGCAACACTTGCAGTTTTCTGAACATACACGTTCTTCTGTGTCAACAGGCTTATGCATGAGCACCTCTGATGTCCTTCCCATTCCTAAAGCCAGTAAATTGCTAGGCGGTTTTGTTTGTTTGTTTTTGTTTTTTATTTTGAATCAGGAACAAATAGCATTTCTTCTTCTATTTAGTCTCTTAGATACTGGAGCAGAGCTCTTTACAACATGAAGAGGAAGGGCATAGCTTCTCTCACCTGGCATCTATTTCTTTTACTGTAATTCCAATATTCTACCACAAATTCTTGTCACTTTGTCTATTTTCTCTGCTGGATTAAAAGCAGATTAATGTCACAGAGTGCAGTTCCTTTTCAACTCTGTACTCTTGATACCTGTAACATCTTATAAATAGCAGCTTTCGAAAATTAGAGGCAAATTAGACTTTTAATAGGAAGTCAACTCAACAGAAGTTTCTAAAATCACCTAACTGAGAAAAAAAGAGGAACAGGTTCCAGCATTCCACAGACAGCATTTGAAGGCCCAAGACAGCAGATCCAGGTAAACTGAGGCAAGGGGAGGACTCAATGGAAGAAAGAAAAGATGAATACTTTGGGGCTCTTATCAAATTAAAAGAAAAAATTATTCATAGTCAAGCAATCAAATTCTAAGATTCCTGCACCACAGTATATTTCAAGAGAATTTAATATATTAAGAAAATTAATCAATTTTCCTTCTGTTACTGTCATATGAACAGCTAAAAGACTGCAAAGATTACAGAAGAGGACCTTAGATTAGCACCAATCAGCGTCATGCATTTTAGAAAATCTGTGGGGTTTTTTCAATTTACTTTTATTTATGTATATGTATATGATTCTGTGAGGTTTTGTTCACCACAGGTGTGCAGGTATCTACAGAAGGCAGGGGCATCAGATCTTTTGGGCTGGTGGTACAGGCAGTCGTGAGCCACCTGATATGAGAGCTGAGAACTGAACCTGGTCCTCTGCAAGAGCAGAATATGCATTTAACCAACTGCTAAACCATCTCTCCAGCCTCTTATAAAATATCCTATGCTGTTTAAAATTAAATAGGAAGACCTAAATATCTAGGCAGCTAACAAAACTGATAAAGAAAATAATATGAAAAAAAAGGAAAATGAAAATAAATAAACTACCAGGTGGGAGGCAGAGGAAGGTGGATCTCTGTGGGTTCAAAGCCAGCCTGGTCTACAAAGTGGGTCTAAAACAGCGAAGGCACTTGTTACACAGAGAAACCCTGTCTCGAAAAACAAAAACAGGAGCTGGAGAGATGGCTTAGAGGTTAAGAGCAGTGACTGATCTTCTGGAGGTCCTGAGTTTAATTTTTAGCAGCCACATGGTGGCTCACAACCATCTACAATGTGGTCTGATGTCCTCTTCTCACACTGTATAATTAAATAAATAATAGCAAACAAACAAACAAACAAACTATATACATAAAATAAAAATAATCTAAAAAAAAAACAAAACAAAACAAACAACAAACAAAACAAACAAACAAACAAAAAAAAAAACCCGCCAAAACCAATACAGAAATATTGTAAGAATGTGCTTTTGTTTTAGTCCCAGGTGTAGGGATGGAGGGCTGCTTCAGAGTGTCCACAGCAGCCAGACATGATTTGCCTCATGCTCTAGCAGAAGAATGGTTTTGCCAGCTGCAGATAATTTCTTGCAATTCTGGGAATTTTCCAGAGGGCATATAAATGCTAAAGCTAAACTGTGGTTGGTGGCCACTCGGGGTGTGGGGTGTGGTTGTGGTTTGTTAGTAGTCATGCACAAAGAAGAAAGAAATTAGATTCAAGGATCCCAAACCACCACCACCCTGCCTGCCCCATTCCTTGCTTCTCTCCTATTTAATGTTAGGGGGAAAACTAGGGAGATAAAGGGTGGGAAAAAGAAGAACCCACAAAGTAGCAAAGACCAGCTACAACAACTCCTTGCAAATACTAAGACAATTTAAAAGAGTTATGTTTTACTGCAGAGTTCTAATTTTATTATCTCTACCCCCAAACCAAAACAAACCACCCAGTTACTGAAGTGGTTAGGTATAAATTACTCTCTACAGTTCAGTATTACAGTATAGCAGCTACTGAAATTTGGTTTTTATTCATGCCATTGAATAAACCAAAATTCTACTTCTATTTGTCTTCTAGAATAACATTACTTTACATTATGATAGTCAGAATCCTTAAATTGTCTTTAAAAAAAAAAGACTACAATTAGTTATAATTAATGTCAAATTACTAACGTGCAACTTTAGTTTGAATGATGCTGTTTAACACAGTATAATGCACACACAAGTACTGTATAGGTTTGAAGGGCTATACACAACTGTCACATACTTTAAGGAGAAACTGTAATATACAGTATTTTAATCTTATTCATAAATTTCTGATATTAACACTGAAATGACAGGTTAATTAAATCAAGTCAAGGAGAGCTCACTAAGCAGTAGCCTGGCCAAAAGACTAAAATCTCAAACTGAGATGTTTCCTTCTTCCTTAGTCTCAATGTCCAAGAAGACAGCAGCAGTTACCCGTTTTTTATATAAGTAAACTCTTGCAGACTGTTGTGTATATATAGATAAAAAGTTATCTAAGGCTTTCAGTGTATTCACTGAGTTTTTTTAACGTTAAATTTTTATGCCTTACAAGTATTTGTGTTGTGTTTTACTCTGACTTTAACTAGAGACCCTGATTTTGGGTCATTCTGAATTCTTCTTACCTTTACACCTTGAATGAGGCCATTCATGAGGAATGTGTGCTCAGGAAATGTTTCATGTAAAACCTATAAAAGCAACAAACAAGATATATTCAAATACAAATTAAAGATAAAGATTTCTTTCTTTATTACTGGAAGGCTAAGCAAATAAGATCAACTGTAAAAAATTATAAATTGCTAATGAAATCTGAAAAAACAAAACAAAACAAAGAAACAAAAAACACTTCACTACAGAGTGAAACTTTGTCTCAAAAACAAAATAAACACCTTGAAGACATGAGAAGGCAGTAACATAATAAAATACTATTCAAGACCCAGACAAGGCAAGTCCCAGCACTCACAGGTGCTTTTGTCATAAACTGCAGTGAAGGGAGTAGCCAATAAAGAATACAAACTCAGGAGTGGACTCATGTTCATGCCTTAGGGCAGTCCTCCAGAAAGTCATCACGCCTTAAACGTGCATTGTAGCAATTCTAGTCTAGCTAGTAACAAACTCAAAACAGCTTTTACAGAAACATTTCCCTCACATATAATAATCAGCACCTGATCAAAGATAACCATATATATAAAAAATATATAAAAAATAAAAGACACTATAAGTAATAAACGCCAAAAACCCAATTTAAGGAGAGAGAGAGAGAAAAAAAGATGAGATGGCTCAGCAGTTAAAGAGTATCTGATGCTCTTTCAGAAGATGCATAGTTAGTTCCCAGTACCAATATGGGATAATGTACAACTAACTGTAACTCCGCTTCAGTGGAACCCTTCTCTGGCTTCTGTGGGTACCTGCACTCACATGCACATACCATACTGACATGTACAATTTTTAAAATCTCTTTAAATGTGACCCAAATATCAAAGAAAGGTACATACCCCTCGTCAAAGTTGACAGTGAACTACACATATGAAAAAGTACAGTATGTCATTTAAAAATGTACACAAAACAAGATATCTAAACAGTTATCAAATCTATAAGAGAAGCCATTAGATTTATTAGCCAAGAAAGATATAAGCCACAGAGGCTCTCATTCACTAGTAAGAATACAAAATAATGCAGTTACTTTGGTAGTTTATTATAAAGCTAAACACACATTTATCATATGATCCACCTCTCACGCTCCTTGGCATTTGCACAAAGGACCTAAAACTGTATCTACACAAAAACCTTTCCACAGATGTTTACAGTAGCTTTGATAATTTCCCAAACTAGGGAGGAGTCAAGACATCCTTCATTAGGTGAACAGATGGGTAAGCTCTAGTAAACAACTACTGCTGAAAGAAAATGGATTATTAGGCTATTATAAGACAAAAAGGAACTATAAATGCATACTCCCAAGTAAAAGAGACCAATCTGAAAAGGCTATATTCTCTAACACAACATTCTGAAAAAGAAAGACCGCAGAGAATAGTAAAAAGATGACTCCCAGTGTCATGGACTGCCACTGTGGTAACTGACTTTGATAAAGGAAGGTGCTTATACCTGTCACGGCAGGGGAATATAGGAAATCTCTCTACCATCCTCTCAATGTTCTTATGAACTTAAAACAGCATTAAAATTCTTTTAAAAATGAAATTAAAATATGTTCATACTCTGGGTCTGGGTTACCTCACTAAGGATGATCATTTCTAGTTCCATCTATTTACCTGCAAATTTCAGGATTTCCTTGTTTTTGATAGCTGAATAGTATTCCATTGTATAATGTACCACAGTTTCTTTATCCATTCTTCAGTTGATGGACATGTTTCCAGAGTCTGCTTATTATGAATAGAGCTGCTATGAACATAGTTGAGCAAATGCCCTTGTTGTATGGTAGAACATCCTTAGGGTATATGCCCAGGAGTGGTATAGCTAGGTCTTGAGGTAACACTATTCCCAATTTTCTGAGAAAGCTCCAGATGGATTTCCAAAGTGGTTATACAAGTTTGCACTCCCACTAGCAATGAAGGAGTGTTCCCCTTTCTACACATCCTCACCAGCACGTGTTATCGCTTGAATTTTTGATCTTAGCCATGAGGATGGGTGTAAATGGAATCTAAGAGTCATTGTGACTTGCATTTCCCTGATGACTAGGGATTTTGAGCATTCTTTAAGTGTTTCTCTGCCATTCGATATTCCTCTGTGGAGAATTCTGTTTAATTTGGCACTCCATTTTTTAATTGGATTATTTAGTTTGGTGGTATTTAATTCCTTGGGTTCTTTATATATTTTGGATATTAGCCCTTTGTCGGGTGTAGGGTTGGTAAAAACCTTTTCCCAGCCTGTAGACTGTCGTTTTGTTCTGTTGACAGTGTCCCTTGTCTTACAGAAGCTTTTCGGTTTCATGAGGTCCCATTTATTAATTGTTGGTCTTAGAGCCTGGGCTGCTGGTGTTCCGTTCAGGAAGTTGTCTCCTGTGCCAATGACTTCAAGGCTCTTCCCCACTTTTTCTTCTAACAGATTTAGTGTGTCTGGTTTTATGTTGAGGTCTTTAATCTACTTGGACTTTAGTTTTGTGCAGGGTGGTAAATGAGGGCCTATTTGCATTTTTTTGACCCATAGACATCCAGTTAGACAGCACCATTTGTTGAAGATGTTGTATGGGTTTGGTTTCTTTGTCAAAAATCAAGTGTCCATAGGTGTGTGAGTTTATTTCTGAGTCTTCAATCCAATTTCACTGATCCACTTATCTGCTTCTATGCCAGTACCATTCCGTTTTTATTACTGTTGCTCTATAGTACAGCTTGAGATCAAGGATGTAGATTCCTCCAGAAGAACTTTTATTGTATAGGATTGCCTTAGCTATCCAGGGTTTTTGTTTTTTCATATGAAGTTGAGAAAGACATGCATGGTATATACTCAGTTATAGCAGATATTAGCTACATAATACAGGAGAACCACACCACAGTACACAGACCCAAAGCAGCTAAACAACAAGGAGGACCCTAAGGACAATGCTTCAGAGAGGCAAATAGAACAGACGCTGGAAGCAGCTGAAGGGTAGGAACAGGACAGCAGTGCACCACAGAGGTCCTCTGAAAGACTCCACCCCGCAGGGGATCGAAGCAGATGCTGACACTCACAGACAACCTTGGGATAAAGCACAGGGAGTCCTGTAGAAGAGTTAGGGGATAGAAGGACCTGGAAAGGGCAGGAGCCCCACAAGGAGACCAATGGAGCCAACAAATCCAGGTGGAGGAGGATGCAGAGACTGATAACACCAACCAAGGACCATGACCCTCTGCCCAGATGTAGTCGATAGGAAGCACAGTCTCCTTGTGGGTCCCATAATATGCGGAGTGGCGACTACTTTTGACGTGGACTCTGATGCCCACTTGTTGATCATTTCCCTCTGGCGGGGCGGTCTTGCCGGGCCACAGAGGAAGAGGACACAGGCAGTACAGATGAGACTTGATAGGCTGAGGTCAGGTGTTATGGGAGGTGGGCTCACTCTTTCTAAGGAGGAGGGGAGGAGGGGGGGAATGACAGAGGAAGGTAGGGAGGGACCGGGAGATGAGGGTGCAGGCTACAATCAGGATGGAAAGTGTACATACTATTAGTAAAATAAGAAAAAAATTCATATTGTATTTCCAGTCTTGATATTTAAAGATCTACTTTTTTCTATTGAAGAAAATAATGGAGAATCAACATTATTAGAAAATTCTTTTAATAGCAAATTTCATCATTTAGAAGGATGTAGAACTTTTTAAAGAAAAAAGGAATACCAATCAAGATCAGAACCATCTAACAACTTAGTTTGTCACATGAATCACAAATTTCAAAAACCACCACAGTTTTTAAAAACTAAGGCACCAGCCAAGGACAATACAGGCGGTAAACTTTAAACCCCTACCCAGATCTAGCCAATAGGCAGAACATTCTCCACAGTTGAGTGGAGAGTGGGGTGTGACTTTCCCACATACTCTGGTGCCTCATATTTAACCATGTCCCCTGGAGGGGGAGACCTGGTGGCACTCAGAGGAAGGATAGCAGGTTTCCAAGGTTACCAAGAAGAGACTTGATACCCTATGAGCATATACAGGGAGAGGAAATCCCCCTCAGGCACAGTCATAGGGGAGGGGAATAAGGGGAAAATGGGAGGGAGGGAAGAATGGGAGGATACAAGGGATGGGATAACCATTGAGATGTAACAAGAATAAATTAATAAAAAAAGAAAATGAAAAAAAAGTGTTGTCTGATCACTAGTATGCCACTTCTTAATCTACCCTCTTTTTGCTGACTCCCCACTCCCCATTCTCCCTTTTATATTATATCAGACCCTACTGGCTTCCTCTTAGCTTGTCAGTAGGAAGCAGAAGGTGACAAACAGGACCGGCCTCAGCTGTCAAAGTGACAGTGGGTAACTATACCCTATCTCACCCACGTCCTTAAACTTCCAACCTTAGATCGCTACTGAAACAATTCTCTGATGACAGCTGAATAGGCATTCTTTTTACACAGATAAAGCAAATTAGACTAAGAAACTATCACTGATCAAGTCATACGCATGCATAAATAGCATGTATTTACTGAACTGCACAGTATACCTACTATATTTTTGTTAGTAAATACTGATTCTGGGCAATCAAGCCACCATGCAGGCTCTAAAATTTTTCAATCTAAATTTTAAAAATTTTTTGTTCTAGACATGGTAGTGCACACCTTTAATCCTAGTAGCACTTGGGGGGCTAACGTAGGATTCAGAGTTTAAGGCTAGGCTAGGATACACAGTTAGACTCTATGTTACACACACACACACACACACACACCCCGCATCACATAAAATTCTACCCTTTTCTGTTTCTTTCTCCTTCCACAAAAAGGGAACTATAAGATCTCACTGGAGAAATAAGTATAACAAACATTTTTTCCCAAAGGAAAAAAAAGTCCTAAGACAACTTTTTAAAAAGGGACAGTATTTAGACATTTTATGACAAAATCAAAATCCAATATGATGTAAATAATTTGACTACAAAAGATAACTATAATAGAATAAAGTAAACACAGTGATAAAAGGTGCATCAATTATAATCTCAGGTACAATCAAGGCTCTTAATTTTAACATTTCCCTAAGAAAACCAAAGACAAGATAGTCTTTAATTAGTATTTTTAATTAGTTTTCTATGTATGGATGTTTTGTCTGCATGCACCATGTGTGGGCCTGATGCCCAGGAAGGCCAACAAAGAGCATCTGATACCCCGGACTTGAGTTACAGACAGTTCTAAGCTGCAACGTGAGTGAGTGCTAAGAGTCAAACCCAGGTATTTTGAAAAAGCAACAAATGCCCATAACTGCTGAGCCATCTTTCCAGCTTCTTTAATTATTCTTAGGAAGGAATATATATAAATCTATCAGTCAACCAATCAATCTTTTCCCTACCCCCCCCACAAAGTACTGTTTCTTATTTTTTCAAATAACAACTGAAGTTAATTAATAAATGATAATGAAAAAGACCTTTCAATAAATTAACTTTCCAGATTCCCAAAAACTCCTAAATAAAGGTAAAAGAAAAGACAGCTATAAGAGAATGCATTCTTTAAAATTGGTCACAAAAAAGAAGCTCCCAGATATACTGTTGTCAATCCTGCTAGCCTTTGCAGTTGGCCCCAAGATAATAATCATAAGCATAGTCCTCAAAGTAGGACACTTACAGAATTAAATGGGGGTGGAATTCAAACCAGACAGTGCTCTAAATTACTTAGAGCTGCTCAAATCAAGATTTTAAAACTACATTGTAAAGTACCCAGTATTCTAGAGGAAACCTGAGAGTGCCTCTATCTTTAAGGAAGGAGCGTGTCTACTCAAGCAAGCTAATTGGCTGCTTTGTTGGGGAAGCAGGCAATGGAGCTACAAACCCAGCACACTCTAACCCAACTTCACATACTCACATGATTTGCCTAGTCCAGAAAACATCTCTCTCAATCCCTCATTTACACTCTCACTTGTAAATATAAAGAGATGACAAATTAGGCATAAAGATTAAGAAAAGCTGTTGAAATGTACCAAAAACGACTGACAAAAAATAAAAAGATAGTCTACTTCACGTCAAAAGGTTCAAGTAAAAGAAGCCTTAAAATAAAAATAAGTGTTCCTTTCCGTCAGACTGAAGATCTCCACCAGATGACAAACAATACTCTACATGGCAGAACCTCATCAAAGTCACACAAAACAAAAAGGTCTTTGCAAATCAATTACAGAAGAAAATACAGAGCTTCATGGAGAAGAAAGAGTGCCAGGATGAAGAATCAGGGAAAATCCAATGAAGTATTAATTAAATTAAAATACTAATATATTGTTTTAAAATAACATTTGGCTGCTTTCTACCAACTAACCAAAACTATAAAAATCATTCTAAGCACACAAAAAAACATGCTAGCTATGGTCCTGAGACTGCATTACAGACTGATTTATGGGAACGAATTTGTATCAATGGCTGTCTTTATTTCAGATGTAACTGATACCAGAGGCCGTATAACAATGTAGTAACAATGTTGAAAAATCTGTAGCAAAATCAGAATGCACCCACAACTGTATATATCCCAAATTGAGAAGGGTGAGTCATTAATAGTTATTTTATACTACCTTGTCACTTTACACATACACACACACATACACACACACACACACACACACATGGTTTTTCAAGACAGGGTTTCTCTGCGTAGCCTTGGCTGTCCTGGACTCAATTTGTAGACCAGGCTGGCCTCAAACTCAAAATGTACTTATCAGCTATTATATTCACTAAAGCATTAACTTGCTTACATATATAAAAATATGTGACAGAGCCAGAGAGACGGCTCAGCAGATAAGGATGCTCACTGTTCTTATGGAGAATCGGGGCTCAATTTTCAGCATTTGCATCACAGGGCTCAAAACTACCTGTAACTCCAGTTCCAGAGTCTCCTACACTCTCTTCTGCTCTCCACTGGTACTTGCACACACATGCACAGACCTAACCCTAACCCCAAGTAAATACATTTTAAAAATGTGTAACAGACAAAAATATGTTAAAATTTATTAATAAAAGAAGTAAATGCCAAGAAAAGCTCATGCCATCTGTTTGATTAGATTGGTGTTCTGTACATTGTCAGTTATGCAAGAGTAAACAACAAATAATACTGATTAATTAGTGAGTGTACTTATGACTTTAATTATTATCATTTAGATAAACAGGCCTGTAGGGAGCAGAGCTTAGGATAAGCTTTGGGGAAAGCATGGCTGTCAATCATGTGGGCCTAATTTCTTCAACAGAAGGAAGGGAATGATTCCTGCTCACCTGGAATGCTGGAGTGAACATCCTGGTTATCCTCTGCTATTCCCTCAGGAGCCAAGCTCCATCTGAATGTCCCCTAAATCCAGTTCCCTCCCCTTCTCTCTCCCTCCCCCCACCCCTCTCTCCCTCCTTCCTGTCTGTATATCAGAACATACGCTCTTAGCTACTGCTCCCATGTCATGCCTGCCTCCCTGCTGCCATGCTCCCTACTGTAATGGCCATGGAGTCTAACCCACTGGAAGTGTAAGCCTTTATAAACTCTGTAAGCTGCCTTGGTCATGGTGTCTTGTCAAGGTAATAGAAAAGTAACTAAGGGGCTGGAGAGATGGCTCAGTGGTTAAGAGCACCGTCTGCTCTTCCAGAGGTCCTGAGTTCAATTCCCAGCAACCACATGGTGGCTCACAGCCTTCTATAATGAGATCTGGTGCCCTCTTCTGGTGTGCAGGTGTACATAAAGGCAGAGCACTGTATATGTAACCAATAAATAAATCTTTAAAAAAAAAGAAAAGTAACTAAGACATACTTTAAATGCAAATATCCTCAACTCAGCAAGTAAAGAGGCAGACTGATGAACTGGATTGAAAAACAATACAACTGTATCTGTTGTCTCCAAGAAACATACCTCACTAGCAAAGACAGCCATAACTAAGAGCCAATGGTTATATGTTAATATATCAAGCAAATGGAAGCTTTAAACAAGACACAGGTGTTCCCAGATATGAAAAAGTAGACTTCAAACCCAGACTAGTCCAAAGATATAAAGGGCATTACACGTCAATAAACAAAATAAGTCATCAAAAAGATATAAAAATGATAAGTATTTATGTGTCAACTACTGGAGCACCCGGTGTCATAAAGTAAACACAAAAGGGCATGAAAGTCCATAAAAAGTTAAGACAGGCCCTGATGGAGCTAACAACGTGAGGTTCACATGCCACTATTCATCTTTTGGGAGGTCTTCCAAGCACCATTCTCTCTCTCTTTTTTTTTTTTTTTTGGTTTTTCGAGACAGGGTTTCTCTGTGTAGCCTTGGCTGTCCTGAACTCACTTTGAAGACCAGGTTGGCCTTGAACTCACAGCGATCCACCTGCCTCTGCCTCCCGAGTGCTGGGATTAAAGGCGTGCGCCACCACCGCCTGGCTACCATTCTCATTTTTATATGGAACTTTCTCTTGAGTTTTAATTTGGACAGCTTTAGTTAAATCATATCGCCCATCTTTTGGACTTAACATAAAAAACTGATGCCTAGAGAATATTTCACATAACGGGTAGGAAATATTCTCACCAGTTGCCTAGGACTATTCCCAAAATTTATCTTATTATAGGCCACAAAACATACTTTGACATAATACAAAAAAAAAAATTATCTCCTCTAATCATGCCAGTCCACAGTATAATAATCAGTATGAGAAAACCACAGAAACTATTCAAATACTTGGAGACTGAACGAAGATCATTGAGAAAACCCAAAAAGGAAAAACGTTCTAGAATCAAATGAAAATGACAAGGGCTGGAGAGACGGCTCAGAGGTTGAGAGCACTGTCTGTTCTTCTAAAGGTCTTGAGTTAAATTCCCCAACAACTACATGGTGACTCACAATAATCTATAATGAGATCTAGTGCCCCTTCTGGCGTGCAGGCACACATGAAGGCAGAATACTGCATAAACAATAAATACATAAATCTCTTTTAGAAAAATGACATTTCTAGAATATACTGTTCCATAGAGGTAAGAACACACATTAAAAATTTAGATCACAACCTAATGAAGTCCTCAATGTTCTAGAAAAATAAGGCAAGAGATAACAATATACAACAAAATTAGGGTAGAAATTAATAAAATAAAACTAAAAAATACATATATAATTAATAAAGAGTAGTTCTTTGAAAAGATATATAATATTGACAAACTCACAGTGAAATTAATGAAAAGAAAGTAGACCAATTTACTAACAATTGAGATGAAAAGGCATTTGTTACCATAGACTACAGTGACTCTAAGGGAACTTTAAAAACTTACACTCCAATTGCTATAAGGAGCAAGCCAGTACTTCATATGCTAAGTTTAAACAGATGCATGAAAAACTAAATAATGACAAAATAAAAATAGGGGCCCTGTTAAAAAGTCAGAATGTGCCAAGGATTTTTGGAATTTTGGTATTCTTCACTTTTCTTTCTTCACTGTTCTCTGGCCTACACAAACACAAATACACATGCATGCACACTAGCAGAATAGTAATAATGAAATATTATTTATAAAAATTCATGCAAAAGTCTTCTAACTGGCTGAAGTCCACCCTGTAAACCTCTGTACTTTCAAGACTTAACTTTAAGACAAAAACTGAATGTATGAAAAGGAGCTTTCTGGTATGGCAAAATAACGACTAAGAGGAGGCAACTATTAGTGATTTTTTTTTTCCCTTTAGACAGGATTTCTTTGTGCAACTCTGGCTGTCCTGGAACTCACTCTGGAGACCAGGATATCCTCAAACTCAAGTGTCCACCTGTCTCTGCCTCCCCAATGCTGGTGTACCACTATACTTGGCCTATTTGTGGGTTTTAAAAATAACTAAGACACGGCGGGCGTGGTGGCGCACGCCTTTAATCCCAGCACTCGGGAGGCAGAGGCAGGTGGATCTCTGTGGGTTCCAGGCCAGGCTGGTCTACAGAGTGAGTGCAGTACAGCCAACACTACACAGAGAAACCTTGTCTAGAAAAACAAAATGAATGAATAAATAAAACAAAAAATAACTAAAGACAAGTGAAACTTAATTTGAAGACATTTAAAACTTATCCAAGTGTTAAATAATTCTTAAAATCTGTACCCCCGCCCCCATCTTTTCTCTGGCACTTGTGTCTCTAAGCACACATCAACCATCTTAGCTCTCTTTAAGAATAAAAGCTGGAGAGACAGCTCAGCAGTCAAGAACTCTGGCTGCACTTGCAGAGAACCCAGGTGACGCACACCGTCTAGAACACCAGTTTTGGGGACTATGATGTCTCTTGCACTGGCCCTGTCTCCAAAGGTCGGCAGGCAAGAGGTGTCTAGATATACATGCAGGCAAAAAGGCCAAATACGTAAAATTTTTAAAAATAAATATTAAAAAAAGAGAAATTCAATACTTGGTTTTAAAAAGGGCTGTAGAGAAGTTATCAAAACAAGGAATATGTTCATTCTTACATTCATCATTACAAAGAACTTACCAATTTTCTGTTTATTAGGTCCTCAAATCAAAGGCCACTAACATCCAAATAAAGATACAATTTCAACAATGTCTTATATTTCATACACAGCATGTCTAAAGATGAAAGACTCAATAATACTTACAGTTAACATTGGAGTTGTCAACAGGCCCCATGCAAAGAATTCAAGGAAGATGACAATAGCAGCATGGTAAACACTTGGCTGGCCAAAGCCTTGTAGCTGAAAAAGAAAGAAAGAAAGAAAGAAAGATGTTAGAAACAATAGTAAAGAAAGATTCATAAGATATTATCATGAGGCCAGATGTGGTGGCGCATGCCTTTAATCCCAGCACTCGGAAGGCAGAGGCAGGCAGATGATGTGAGTTCAAGGCCAGCCTGGTCTACAAAGTGAGTCCAGGACAGACAAGGCTACACAGAAGAACTATGTCTTGAAAACAAACAAACAACAACAAAGCCAAAAAACAAAACAAAAAAAATATATAATATTATGAAATGTCATGGGGAAATATACAGACTTTGGATCACCTATATCTCTTAAGATAAAACCACACTCTAGGGAACAGGGATACTGCTTTGTATTAGTTATTTTTCATCACTCTGATAAAAAAAAATGACCAAAAGCAATTTATGGAAATTTGTTTGGCTTAAAGTTGCAGAGAGTCTTTAATGGCAGATGGTGGGGAGGGGAGGCATAGCAGAAGGCAGCTGGAACAGACAGCTGAGCGATCACTGCAGAGACTATCAAGAGCTTCTTACTAAAAACACCATGACCCCACAGGCCATTATCACAATGCAAAATGTACTTAGTCCAAACTGCTCAAGTCTAGTAGCCTTTACCAGTTTCAATACCATTTAAAAGTTCAAAGTTGACAGGCAGCACAGTCCCCTGTGGGTTCCATGATATGAGGAGTAGGGACTACCTCGGACATGGATTCTGGTGCCCGCTAGCTGATCACTTTCCCACAGAGGAAGAGGATGCAGGCAGTCCAGATGAGACTTGACAGGCTACAGTCAGATGGTAGGGGAGAAGGGCTCCCCCTTTCTGAGGGCTATGAGAGGGCGGGGAGGGTGGGACCAGGTGGAGATGAGGGAGGTGGCTATACTCAGTATGTAACATGAACAAATTAAAAAAATAAAATAAGGGGGCTGGAGAGATGGCCCAGTGGCTAAGAGTGCTGCCTGCTCTTCCAGAGGTCCTGAGTTCAATTCCCAGGCACCACATGGTGGCTCACAACCATCTGTAATGAGATCTGGTGGCCTCTTCTGCAGACAGAGCACTCATATGCAATAAAACAAACAAACAAACAAACAAACAAACAAGAGTTTTAAAAAATAAAATAAAAGTACAAAATCAAAGCCAGGCATAATGACACACACCTTTAATCCCAGCACTGTGGAGACAGAGGCAGGCAGATCTCTACAGTGCTAAGCCAGCCTGGTCTACAAAGCAAGTTCCAGGACAGCTGAGGCTACACAGAGAAGCCCTGCCTTGAAAAAAAAAACAGATAAGCATTAAAAGTTCAAAGTCTCTTTTGATACTCAAGGCAATTTCTTAACTGTGACCCCTTTAAAAATCAAAGGGCAGGATACACACTTCTAACACACAATGGTGTAGAATGTACGATTCCTTCTGAAAGACAGGAACAAAGTAAGGCCCCAAAGCCAGCAGACATCAGCACACCCTGCAGACCATGTCTTTAACTGACACCGGTTTCAAGAAGCTTAGATGGCCCAGCCCCTCCACCTTTGCTACCTACAATCTCTCTCTCGGGCTGGCTCCACTCCATCTACGTGACTCTTCTTGGCAGAGGTCTCATACCTCAGGGATCTCCAACATCTCAATGTCTCCACTGTAACGCAGGCTTCTTGCCCAACTTCCCTCAATGGCCTGCCAGGGTACGGCTCCTTGCAGCACAGATGCCTGGCCTCAGCAGCTCTCTGTAACTATGGAGGAAGAACCCAGGACAAGCGCACTCTGCTATCTTTCATATCCCCAAAGCCAGCACAGCGTGGCTTACAGTACTAAAGTCCTGCTAATTCTACTTCCAGTTGGGAATGGTCACTTTTGACTACATTAGCTGCAGGTTTTGTAAACTGAAACAACTGCTTTCCAGGAGGGGAAAAAATTTCCCTAATACAGTGGTTCTAAATGTGTGGGTGGAAATGCTTTGAGGGTTGAACCCCCCCCCCCCAGACCATCAGAGAACACAGATATTTATGTTATGATTCATAATAGTAGTAATAATTACAGTTTGAAGTAGCAATGAAAATAATTTTACGGCTGGGGTCACAGCAACATGAGGACTGTGTTAAAGCGCTGCAGCATTAAGAAGGTTTCGAACCACTGCGTTGGGGTTTCAAGTCCTGCTCCTCTGGCCTGAGCTCCTGCCCCTGAGTGTCACTGTCATCCTATCTCAGGACTGCTGGTATGCTAGGCAGGACTCTATGCACCAAGCCACATCCACAGCCAGGAGATTCAAATCAATCTCCTTTCTCTGTTATACATTAGTATTCGTATTTTTTAAAAGATTTATTTATTTATTATGTACACAGCATTCTGCCTGCAGGCCAGAAGAGATGGCTGTCAGCCACCATGTGGTTGCTGGGAATTGAACTCAGGACCTTTGGAAGAGCAGTCAGTGCTCTTAACTTCTGAGCCATCTCTCCAGCCCCCTAGTATTTGTATCTTTGACTGGCCTATTTACTTATGCCACTTATTGTATGTCTAACAATTCAACTCATGCACATGGCCTCTCCAACACCCACATTCCAAATGCATTACGTTTGGAAGATGCTGACATTCCTTGGCTTTGTCCCAGACTGCAGCATTATGTTGGCAAAGTTACCAAAGTTCTGAACTTCAAGTTTCCAATAAAAAGAGGGAAGAAAGGACATTAAGAGGCTGGAAAATCCCAGGACTATGGTAAAGTAACGGTACCGTACTTCCAACATTAAAAAATACATAAATATATTCTAACTGAAAATAGCCACAAAGATTCACAGAAACACAAGCAGGAAAAGAAACTTTACTTGTTATCTATCTAGATTAATTAGCACTACTACAAGTGTTTTCTCAGCATTGCATTAGGGTAGATGTTCTTATTATGTTGGATAGATTATACATTCATTAAATACTTCTAATCACTCTTCAGAACTTTTCAAACCAACCACTTGCCACCAACCAACAGCTTCAACAAACCATAACACCAAGAACTAACTCTGGAACACTCCTTCTCTACCATCTTTCTTTAACAGTAAAAATAGTCACATGCAAGTGACTAACTATTAATATTAGCTAGAATCAATGATGTACAATGGAAGAAATAATCCCAGCTCTCACACCCTGGAATATAAAGTTACACATGCAAATATACTCACTGAAGAGCAAGAAATAAAGGCTAGTGAAAATATTATGATAGGCACTATGCAAAACCAGACAAAAATTACCCCATAACAATAGCAACAACAGACCTGGCCTAACTAAATCATGTAATGTATGAAATTATATTATCCTCGCTGTAACCTATGAGATGGAAGCAATTATCTTCATGAGAAAACTCAGATATAAAACAGTAAATGACCATCTTTAATCATGATGGTCACACGTCTCCAAACTGTGTGTGTCCTATCAGTTACAGCACACTGCCTTCCTCGGTCACACATCTCCAGAGTGTGTGTGCTCCTATCAGTTACAGCACACTGCTTTCCTCGTAAGTTTGATTATCTACAAATAGAATCAGCATAGACAAGTGCCAGGCAGCCTGCACCCCATAAGACTGAGCAAGAACTGACCAGAATCAACACTTGCTAGCTTCTCAAATAAACAAAATTCAGATTTTCACCTAGCATGCACCCTCCTTTCCTACACTAAGTGCCTGATTACTGTGTTTTGGACAGAAGGTCTGTTCCCAAGGATGCTTCTAGCTCTTTCTCAATATAACCTGAAAAGTTCAGATTAACTGGGGCATTGACTTTTCTTACTCTGACCTGTCTGTTGAAAAAGATCGTTGTTCCCGACATGGTTCCCAACCTTATGATCCAAGGACACAGTAAATCCTAACCTCACCAGCACGGACGACAAGAGAGATGCTGTCACTTTCATAGCATGCAGTCACTAGCTATCTGTCCGTCCTGCCACCACACTCTTTCTTTCTCCACAGGGTGGCTAACACTAACAGACAGACAACATAACCACTTCAATAAATCATATGCATTTTATGAGATAAAACGTTATTATTTGTAAGGATATAGGAGGGTAGAAATATTTTACTAGTAACAGATAAAATGTTATGGTCTCTTGAAGGAGCCTATATTAATTATTAAAAAGGACTGTCCTCAGAACTTCAAATATTATATGATTGCAAGCTTTTTTTAAACTATTCTTTTTTAAAATATTTATTTATTATTATATATACAGTGCTCTGCCTGCATGTACACCTGTAGTCCAGAAGAGGGCATCAGATCCCATTATAGACGTTTGTGAGCCACCATGTGGTTGCTGGGAATTGAACTCAGGACCTCTGGAAGAGCAGACAGTGCTCTTAGCCATCTCTCCAACACATGGATTTCAAGTTTTGTAATCTAAAAATTTTAAAATAGCTATGGGAAATAAAGTTCTATAAATCTGTTGTAATTTGTAAGTTCCACATCCATCCACAGACTCAACTATGGCTTGAAAATATTCAAACTAGAAATTCAGAAATTCTTCTCAACATTACTCCCTAAATAATAAGATATAGCTATTATTTATATAGCATTTATATTGTATTATCATAATATATATATATATATATATATATATGAATGAGATAGGGTTTCTCTGTGTAATAGCCCTGTCTGAATGTCTGATACTACATAATTTATTTCTATTAATTCCTATTTTGACTTTATAATTGTCAATGCCTGAGAGATGAGAATGTGTGCTCAGGCCTACGTGCTTGGGCAGCAAGCACTCTTCCTACTGAGCCATCTCAAGGAACATCCAATGCCACTAGAACAATGCTGACTGTGTGAACCTCCTCATCAGTGCTCTTCACTGAAATCCAAGTCTTGGGTTCTTAACGTCCACTCCATGGATACCTTGAATTATTACACTATACAACTTACGTTGATGATTTAGTGCAAAGAAAACATTAGATGCTCGAGAATAACTAACTGCACAACAGGGCTGGAGAGATGGCTCGAGCTGTTAAGAGCATGTACTGCTGTTCCTGAGGACTCTGATCTGGTTCCCAGCACCCACATGGTAGTGTCCAACCATCCATATCTCAAGCTCCAGGGAACCCAGTGCCTTCCTCTACCTCTGCAGTGACCAGGCACGCATGTGGTACACATGACTGTGTCTACTATTCCCAAAGATGAAGAATGATTGGGAGGAATTTATTTACCTTTGTCCAAAATTAGATGAGCATTAGGATGCAAAGATAGGTTAAGAATAAATGGAGTCTAGGTTTCTTTGAATAAATATCCCACAAAAGTTCCTCCTTTAAGTATAGTGGTTTTAGATTGGGGTCTGGTTCCTTTCTAAATTATAAAGTGGGAAAGAACTGAATATTTTTATAATGGTAAGGGCTCACATATGTAATATGACCGTTCAAACTTCACACATGGGCTGGGAAGGGGGCTCATTCAGTAAACACCTAACATGCAAGCAAAAGGATCTGAGTCCGGATCTCAAGCATATAAGTAAAATGCGGGGAAGAGACAGAAGGATCCTTGAGACTTACTGGCCAGCTAGTCTGATAAATCTGTAATCTCCAAGTTGAGAGAGCTTTTGTCTCAAAACATAAGGGGTGCTCCTAAACCCCCACACATACATTATACATATACACTACATATATAAAATAAAATTTTTTTTAAAGATTTATTTATTATGTATACAATGCACATCAGATCACATTATAGATGGTTGTGAGCCACCATGTGGTTGCTGGGAATTGAACTCATGACCTCTGGAAGAGCAGTCAGTGCTCTTAACCACTGAGCCATCTCTCCAGCCCCCTAAAATGAATTCTTAACAGGTAGAAAGAAATAGAGAAAAGACAGCCTACACTGACCTCTGGCTGGACCATACATATGCACGTACATAAACATGTATATACAAATACATTATAAACTTTAAAAAAAAAATCACACATGCAAGAAATACCAAGAATATCCCCCAAATATTTATTTAGGGAATATCAGGTGCCAGGCTGCAGCAAGTCTCACACCCTATGAGGTACACACTACTATTTGGAGAGGTTATATAACTCACCCAAAGAAACATAAGTAAAAGATGGAAACTGGAATTCCAAGCACGGGCAGTGCTAAGATGCGTCCCCCTGGCAGTTTACTTCTTCTGTATGCCAATGGGACCCAGTTGGGGAGAATATGGGGACATGGCGCTACCAATTAGCACGCTCATCTCACTGACCAGCAACCTGGAGGAGGGTAGACTGGTGGCAACAGGGTCTCAAGAGACAGGGGCAGAAAAGGAACTGAACCCTGGGGATACAAAGAAGAACACAAGAAACTAAAATCTGTACACATCTATGCAACGTTGAAAGTATGGGAAGGGATGAAGGAAAACATTGCCCAGGCTACTGGCCTGTCCACTAGTTAGTAATTGCTGTCTGCCCTCTGGTGGAAGACACAAGGGGAACGGGTGATTTAGTTTCGTTTTAAGAGTAGGAAGAGCTGGGTGGTGGCTGCCCACATCTGTCATCCCAGTACTTGGGAGGCAGAGACATGTGGATCTCTGTGAGTTCAAGGTCAGCCTGGTCTACAAAATGACAGACAAGGCTACACAGAGAAACGCTGCCTCCTGAAAAACAGAGAGGGGGGGGGAGGGGGAAGTGTTACCTACTTAATAAGAAAAACCAATTTTACAGAACTCATCCTACAAGGTAAGCTTTGGAAAAGCCTTAGCTTTGAAAACATGGCACAAACTCGGGCACACCCACTTCTTCAACACACACTCATTTTACAGATCAGGCAGTGAGTGGCAGAACTCTGGTAGAATAAAAACTAGAAATCAGCTCTAGTCTGGGTCCAAAACACCAAGGAAATGACCCACAAGAATGCACACAGAACTCTAAAGCTTTGTACCTTGCAGACTTGTGAGGACTGCTGCAATTCTGTACCCAGTAAGGCCTCACTAAATACTACAGTTGTTCTTTACCGCAATATTTCTGCATGTATGAATTTTGACCGACAATTTCAGTCTGCATCCTGCTTCTAATTCTCCCCCCTACCAACTTTAACAAAGGTAAGGTCACATACTCAAATCCTCACTTGTAACCACTTAGTATTCCTTAACAGAAATTAAATATGCAAGCTTGCAAACCAAGAAGGATGGCCGCGTATGTCTTCCTTTAAATTCCTATTTTCTCACTGAACACACGTTCCCATAGCGGTAAGAGTTTGTTCTCTACTCAATGCAACAGTTTATGTTTCTGGTCCTAAGTAGACCCTTCCCCCAAAAAATCCTTTTTCACTTAGGACTGAAGAATTGACATTCCCTGTGCTTAATTTCCCAACCAAGGTGGCACTGATACGACCTGTATTGCAAATACAGGTCAATGTAAATAAGGCTTCCTATGCTATCAAAATCATCTCGTGTGTCGCGGAACTTACTCTTTTGGGTGCAGAGATCATCAGTTTCCTCACAGTACACCACCTCTCTCTGGCAGCCCAGAGGAGAAAGGATCAGAGAAGAGGGCGCCACCCACTTCTACCTCCGTCCAGCACCCCAGTAGGCTATTCAGGAAACAGGACCAAATGACGGTTTTAAGAACTCCCTGTCCATTGTCTAAGTTGCTTTGGACAAGACCTACACCCAGAAGATTGTCAAGCGACAGAGAATGGACAACTGTGAGATACGCAAATCACTTATAATTATTGCCCTGTGATGTCTGGCGGCTCTTAAGTCAATAACCACATCTCCTAGAGCTTGGACTAGGTAAAGCCACCTTCTCAATGAACCCGGCTCCTCTAAAAAGGCCGAAATTCCAGAATCCTCTCCCGAAACCAGTCAAAACTCACCCAGCTGCCGCTGGCGGCCTGAGCGCTCCCGCGCTTCTCGGGCATGGCTGACGCCGCCTTGGGTGAGGCCACCGCCTTCCACCCCGGCTCCTCCGGCGACTCCCCGTCCGTACTCATGCCGCCGTCATGCCCAGGCAGGTTCGGGCCGCCCCAAGGCACCGGCGACGCCGCGACGGCGGCGGCGGGGCCCGCGGCTTCATGGGCTCCGCGGTCCGCAGCGGCCTGCCGCTCAGGAGGCGGCGGCGGCGGCGGCGCCAGCGGGGGACGCAGAGGCCGGAGCCGCGCAGGGAGCGAGCAGGGCCCTCAGCTACACCGCGGCGGCCGCGAACGCGGGGCCCGGCACGGGCGGCGAGCGCTCGTCAGCGGCACCGGAACAGTTGTGCGGACGGCGACCGGCCCAGAGCGGTAAGCAAAGGCGGGTCCCGCCGAGAACGCCCACCGGTCCCCAGTAGCTCAAACAAGCTCCGCCCCGGTCTGCGCGGCGCACCAAAAACACGTCATCGCCTGGGGACGCCAAGCCTCTCGCCTTCTCCCGGAACTGGAAGGACCCGAGGCTTTCCTGATCCGGCTCCCCTGGCCGGTGAGACCCAGGGATCGCCTGTCTCTTCCTACCCAGGGCTGGGGTTCCAACGGGCCGCCATCTCACCTTTTTATGTGCGTGTTAAGGATCTGACTTGTGTCCTCAGGCACCGAAGGAACTAAGCTCTTTCCAGCCCCACAAGTAAACGACAATTAATAATAGTTATAAAAATAGACAACCTAGCCAGGCGTGGTGGTGCACGCCTTTAATCCCAGGCAGAGGCAGGGGGGTCGCTCTGAGTTCGAGGCCAGCCTGGTCTACAAAGCGAGTACAAAACAGCCAAGGCTACACAGAGAAACCCTGTCTCGGGGGAAAAAAATAGACAACCTAGCCAGGTATGGTGGCGCACGCCTGTAATCCGAACATTCAGGGAGGCAGAGGCAGGCAGACAGCTGTGAGTTCAAGGCCAGCCTGGTCTTCAAAGCGAACCCAGGACAACCCTGTCTCAAAAAAACAACACACACACGCGCGCGCGCACACACACACACACACACACACACACACACACACACACACACATGACAACCTGACATACAGCCCCTGGATCTGGAATCCTGCAATGGGGACATGTTCTGCAATAAAGAGGTTTTCAGAAGTCTGCAACCTTGCTCTGATTAACAGATAATTCCACAGGGTAAACTAACGGCTCGGCGTTAGAGCACTTACCTGGTATTGACTAGGTTCTAGGCTCAATCCCCAGTAAAACACACACACACACACACACACACACACACACACACACGCGCGCGCGCGCGCATATTGTCCTCAGCCCTTTGCATATACAGCCCAGGTTGGCCTTAAATACATAATGATGATCCTGCCTCAGCCTTCGTATGTGCTCGATGTGGGTTTAAGCCACCACATAGGACTTTGTTCTTAACTGTTAAATATAACTGGAGATGATATGTTAAACAAGCCAGGTAAAGGCTGGGCGTGGTGGCGCACGCCTTTAATCCCAGCATTTGGGAGGCAGAGGCTGGTGGACCGATGTGAGTTTGAGGGCAGCCTGGTCTATAAAATGAGTCCAGGACAGCCAAGGCAACACAGACAGACCCTGTCTTGGAAACAAACAAAACAAACAAACAAAAAAACAAACAAAAAAACAAGCCAGGTACATTTACAGATAACTGTAATTTTTGTAAATCGCACTGCTAATCTCACAGACTCAAGGAGAAATACCACCCATTCAAAGTATGGCCAAATTAAAGCAAGCTTTATTTGTGCACACATTCCAGCCGAATCAGCAGCTGTCTCCCCCTAATTTGGAGTTCATAACACCAGCCCCCAAGCCAACTTCCCAAGCCCTTTATATAGGTCAAAACCATATGGTGGGGGATTTGCCTGTATGCAAACCAGTTACAGAAGTGAGACCAGACAATTAAGGAAAGCCATGGAGCAATGGGCATGGAGCATTCCCAAGAACTGGAGACTCTGGGAAGGGAGGGATTTACAGTACATTCTACCGTCACTGGGGTAGGGTGTATCCCAGCTCTGAGAAACAGAAACTCAAGTTTTATAGTAAACAGAAACCTAACTTGGCTACAGTCTCAAAATGACTCCTGGGGGGGGGGGGGAAAGGAGATGGGCTGCCTTCTCAATATTCTTTGATTGAGCCAAAGTTTTCCTACGTGTTTACCCCCGTTTTGTTGATTCTGATTCTGATTCTGATTCTGATTCTCCATACATATACAAAAAACATCTAATACCATTTGCTTAAAATGCTAGCTTGTACCTCTTGTCTTTTAGATATTCCTCGATTAAATTCCAGTCTGTAAAAGTCCACATTAAGTTGCAACGTTTTAGAATGTAATCCTGAGGACTGGAGGGATGGCTCAGGGCTAAAAGCACTTGCTCCTCTTGCAGAGGAGCTTCTGTTCCCAGCACTTGTGTAGTAACACACAATTGTCTACAACTCCAGTTTTGGGGATTAAACACACTCTGTAGGGCTCAGCCTGTACACACACACACACACACACACACACACACACACCACTCACAGGTTTTTGCAGGGAAAACATTTATACACATAAAAGTATATATAACCATGTCTGGTGCCTTCATGTGAATAACTGGGGTACAGGACTCATCAAGCATTCTACCTTTAAGCCACAACCCCCAGCTTGATTATTCTACTTTTCTTTATGTACATGAGTCTTAGTGTTATTATGTGAATGTATGGTGCATGTGGGTGATCACACAGTCCATTAAAAAGTAGCAGAAACCCTGGAGGTAGAATCACAGGAAGTTGTGATCCAGCCAGCATGGGAGCTGGGAACCAAACTCCAGTCTTGGCCACCAAACTCAAATCCTTTGCAAGAGCAGTGTGGAGCTCATAATCATTGAGCAATCTCTGCAGAAATACTGTTTTGTTTGTTTGTTTGCTTGCTTGCTTGCTTGCTTTTGGAGACAGAATTTACTAAGTAGCCCTTAGTGGATGGATACAAGGCTGGCCTTGAATCCACAGACACCTACCTACCTGAGTCCGGTAATTAAAGATCTATACTACCAGGCCTCGCCTCTTACTTCTTTTTTAAATAAAGTATTTTAAAGTTACATTTGTTTCTGGGCACGAAGTTTTACCTATGTGTGGACGCAAATGTGCCACAGCTCGTGTGTGGGAATTGTTTACTCTTTCACCACATGAGACCTTAGTATTAAACTCAGGCATTCAGGCCTGAAATAAATACCCCTTCCCTCTGAGCCATCTCGCCAGCCCTTAATTAAGTAAATTTTAAGAGATTGTTTATTGTATGACAGTTAAACCACAGGAATTGATTAATTGTGTACTGATTCAAGTGGACACCAGGGATTTTACACAATTTAGCACCTTACAAACTTAGAAAAGTAAGGATTCTCACTAACAAATATTATCATGTTTGATCCAGGAGTGGCTTGTATTGACTCATGGCTTAAATTCATATTAATAAAAAAAGATACACAAGAAAAAACATGCATCTTCTGGTGGAAAATAACTTCAGGTTAAGAAAAATGAAATGAAAATTATTTCTTATTAGATTTCCACAAGTCTTGTGTGTGTGTGTGTGTGTGTGTGTGTGTGTGTGTGTGTGTGTGTATGTGTATCATTATTTCCCAAATTTACTTGTAATTTCCCATTCTTAGTCTCAGAACACTGATTAATATCTTGGAGAATATGTAGGGCATGGTGTAGAAAGTAATGCTTATAGTTCTTATTTTTGAGAGGTGTGAAACCATAGAAAGATGTTCATTTAAAAACAACAGCATAAAAGGTCTGGGGAGAAAAAAAAGAGGTCTGGGGAGACACCCAGAGTGCGTGAATTAGCATTATATAAGAAAAGATATGTTGGGACAGGTGGTACATGACTTTAATTCCAGTACTGTGGAGGCAGAGGCAAGTCCAGGCCATCCTGGTCAAGTCAGGGGGTTCCAGGACCATCAAGGCTACATACTGAGACCCTGTATCAAAAGAAAGGAAAGATAGAAGTTCAGGTTGCCCAGGTATGCAAAGAGTGAATTCTCTAATGGTGTGTGAACTGTGTAAAAAGTTTCTTGCTATCACCCCAGTTTCTCATCTTTTGCTGTCCCTGCATTATTTACAATACGGGTGATACCATCTCTACACCCAAGGCAGGAGCTGTTCTTAATGTAGGCCAACCCCTCCTCTATCCCAGCCACCCGCCTCATGATGATTCACCAGACCTTACGTGTATCTCTCGCCTCCTACCCTCCTTTTCCCACTCCTACTACATCCAAGCAACCGCCGTGTCCTATTTATTACAAATCATTCTGTGCCTGCTCTTCATTGCAGCTCTGCCTTGATCCATGGCCTCCTTCCCTACATAGTGTCTCACCTTGGAGATCCATGCCCAAACAAACATGTGCTCCTCAGACAAGACAGGTCTCCCTAAAACGTGAAGGTATCTTATTGTGTCACATCTGTGCCTCATTCAGGATGATGATACTGCTAATTATTGTGACCTGTGAAGCTTAGGCCTTGACTTACTCCCATAGCTCAGCCTCACTTGACACCGTCTATACCATGTCACGTTGTTCCCTCGCCCTGGGATTCTTCCTCACTTCACATCCTCCTTTTCTCTTCTCTCTCCCAAATGGCAACAGCTCCTGTTACACTAACACTCGCCTCGGGTATCTTTCCCACCAGATCTTTCCCTGGTGGCCCTCAGTGTCACCTTCCTCTTGCTTGCACCTTCTGTGCACTTGGTGTAAGATTTGCCTTTAACGTTTACAGAATTACATCTTGGTAGAAAAATGCTTAGGAAAAGACTAAGCAGATGCCTACTCTAAATTTATCTTACTAACATATGTGATCCTCCCACCCCAAAAGGAGTTGTGACCCATAGGTTAAGAAATGCTGCCCAGGCCAGGTGTGTTGGCTCACGCCTTTAATCCTAGCAACCAGATCTCTGTGATTCCAAAACCAACCTGGTCTATATTGTGAGTTCCAGGACAGCCAGAGCTATGTAGTGAGAGCCTGACTCCACAAAAACAGAAAACACAGGAACCCATAAATATGGCTTAAAGAGAGAACTAAGATTGTTAGCGTCAGTGCACACAACGTGGAAGAGCTGAAGAGCTGGACTGAGTGGAGTCTGTGCTGCCATGGGTTGAACACACAGGCACTCACATGTAAGTTATGTGCTCTACCATTGAGTGACACCTCAGGCCAAGATTCAAATTCTAATAAACAGCTGTGATATTAGATGCAGTCCTAGTTAAACTGTAGAATTTATCACCTAAGTTTTTATACCAAAGACAATGAACTCATCAGTTTTGCCTAACTTCAAACGTTTATGGGTGTTAAATACCCAGGCCTAATAAATAATAGAATGTCAAAAATACTCATAACAGTTCTCTAAAGATATTTAAATGGACTGTTAGAAAATCATCTTCTAATGTGACATTGATCGAAATGAATGACATCTTTAGCTTATTCCTAAGTTTGTAATTTTTAAAAAAAAGATTTATTTATTATTTATACAGTGTTTTACCTGCATGTAACACCTGCAGGCCAGAAGAGGACACCAGATCTCATTGTAGATGGTTGTGAGCCACCATGTGGTTGCTGGGAATTGAACTCAGGACCTTTGGAAGAGCAGGCAGTGCTCTTAACCTCTGAGCCATCTCTCCAGCCCCTAAGTTTGTAATTTATCTTAGCACTGTGCTTTTTTCTTTTTCTTTCTTTGTGTGAAACAGACTTCACTATGTATTGCAGACTGACTTGGGACTCGTGGCAATCCTCTTGCTTCTTCCTCCCAAGTGCTGGGTTTACAGGTGTGTGTTACAACAACCAGCAGCAATGCACTCTGTAACTCACTCGATCTTGGTCCAACACTATGAACTCAAGGAACCAACAGGTTTGGTGTTGCATCTAGAGTATATATTTTCCTGGGAATAGGTAGGTGGTTTCTCAGAGTTCACATGGCCCTGAATAGCTTGCAAATAACAAATTATTAAGCCTTTTCCCTAGAGCAGTGGTTCTCGACCTTCCTAATGCTGCAACCTTTAATACAGTTTCTCATGTTGTGGTGACCCTCGACCATAAAGTTATTTTGTTGCTAATTCACAACCATAACTTTGCTACTGTTATGAGTTATAAAGTAAATATCTAATATGCAGGATGTCTGATGTGTGACCCCCCCCAAAGGAGCTGTGACTCATAGGTTAAGAAATTCTGCCCTAGAGTGTATTCTTTCCTATAGTCAAATTGGCCCCAAGAGGTGTCCTAAAAGTTTTCCTCTCCCACATCTCAGTGACTCTTCTGACAGTTCAATAATACCTCCTGTCATTTATTGTCTTAATGATGGAGCACACACTAATGTCTCATCATTTCAAGTGCCAGTCAGGAACACCACCAAAGAGAAAGCATTGCCCCAAAGAGCATAATTTTGTCTAATGTGAGACTGGCCTGTAGGCTTTGAACCTTCCCAAAGCTACTTTATTTGGGGTTCTTTAATGCTACACCTCCCTTCCAACGCACCTACCCTAGACAGGAGAGAAAAGATGTTAATGGGAAAACAGGAGAAGTAGACCTTTTTAGATTCAGTTTCTTGGAGCAATTCCACTTTTCCTTGTCAGGATTCCACAGACCTGTTAAACAGCAAACCAGCAATTCAGCAAAGGTGACTGCGACTGCAGCAGCTGGAACCCAGAATCTGAACGCATTCTCTGGAGCATTTCTCTCTAGGAATATCGTTAAGCAGAGCAACGAACAGCCAAACGGCGGGAAGCAATACATATCCTCTCAGAGTTGATGCTAGGATGTTTATCCGATGGCAAAGACCATGCCTCACAAGATGCAGTTCATGAAATTTTGAGGCTTCCAACCCTTTTCCTCTTAGTAATTGGTCAATTTCCTCATTTCCTTGTGCCAATGGACCTGGTAAACCTGTATGAGACCAAATATGAGTAACATATAATGGATAGTTTCTATTTCTGATGGCCAGCTGCATTTCCATAAATAACAAAATCAGTTCTGACTTATCAGGAATAAATCCAGCAGTTTCTGTAAGCAAAACCACTCTTTCTGCATATTGAGATCAGTAACTATATTAAGAGATTCAGGAAGATCTAATAGCACCCTAAGGACTGCATACAATTTTGATTTTCGAACTGAGGTATACAGGCTTTTGGTCACCTTGGTTACTTTGTCTGACGTATAACCTGCCATTTCCCTCTTGTTTGCATCAGTATAGACTGTTGATGCCTCTGGAATTGGTATTCTCTTTAGAATACGAGGAAGAATCCTATTAGTTCTTTTTATAAACTATATATGTTTGCTTTTGGGGTATTTGTTATTAATTTCTCCCAAGCAGTTACTACAGGCTCTTTGCTAATCTTCATTGATTACCCACAATAACATAATCTCAGCATTAGTAAGAGGCACTACAATTTCAGCCAGGTCTGTTCCTGACAGCTGACACAGTCTTATCCTACCTTTAATAATTAATTCAAAAATATTTTTCTATGTATGTCTTCAACTTTTTACTTTGTTTATGTGCTAGGAAAATCCATTCCATAATATTATCTTCCCTTTACATAATGAACCTAACATAAGAAAGAGTTGAAGGCAAAATAACCAAAATACAACAAGTTTAGGATCAATTTTATCCACATATGTATCATGTAGTCTTTGTTTTACCAGAATTAACTCTTTTTCACTTCAGACATTAGGTAGCTTAGACTGTTTAAACCTGAATCTCTCTGTAATGTTTGAAACAAGTTACTTAACTCATAAGTAGCTAATCTAATTGTAGGCCTCAACCAGTTAATATCTCCCATTAATTTTTGAAAATCACTAAGTTTGTAACTTGTCTCTATGGATCTATACCTTTTGTGACTGAATTTTTTTTTGTTAAGAAATGGTGCCCAGGCCAGGTGTGTTGGCTCACGCCTTTAATCCTAGCCCAATAGGTAATAGGTAACTTGGACTTTTTTGTTTTATTTGGGGGTGGGGTGGGGTTTTTGTTTGTTTTGTTTTGCTTTGTTGTGGAGGAATCTGTAACCCCCAGCATGACAGAATTCTTTATGTTTCCTTAAACATTTTCTCTAAAGTATCTGCATCAGATTCAGCCAATAAAATATTACCCATGTGATAGTAAATGATAGATTAAGGAAATTGTCTATGAATTATTTCTAACCATTGTTATACAAAGTATTGACATAAAGCTGCACTATTTAAAATTCCTTGTGGGGGTGTCAGGATGGCCGAGTGGTCTAAGGCACCAGACTCAAGTTGACATGAACTCTGGTGCTCCATATTTGACCACCTCCCCTTGGTGGGGAGGCCTGACGGCACTCAAAGAAAGAATAAGCAGGCTACCAAGATGAGACTTGATAGCCTATGACCATATAGTGGGGGAGGAGGTCCCCCTCAGTCTTAGACCTAGAGGAGGGGAATAGGGTGAAAGCAGGAAGGAGGGAGGAATGGGAGGATACACGTGATGGGATAACAATTAAGTTGTAATCTGAATAAATTAATAAAAGTAAATTTAAATTAAAAATAAATACATAAATAAAAATTCCTTGTGGAAGTAACTTCCAATATTATCATTATTTTTCAGAGTAGGTACTGAGAAAACAAACCTTTCTATCCTGCTCATGCAAGAGTATTGTGGAAAAAAAACTTTTAAGTCAATTACTATTATAGGTCATGACAGAGGTAACAAATAAAGTAAAGGGATTCTGGGCTGTAAAGGATCCATTGGTTGAATTACTCTAGTCACTGCTATTAAATCCGTTACTATACTCCATTTTCCTGATTTGTTTGTTTGTTTGCTTTGTTTTTTGAGACAGGGTTTCTCTGTGTAGCCTTGGCTGTCCTGGACTCACTTTGTAGACCAGGCTGGCCTCGAACTCACAGCAATCCACCTTCCTCTGCCTCTCAAGTGCTGGGATTAAAGATGTCCACCACCATGCCCGGTGATTTCTTTTTTTTACAACAAACACAGGGGAATTCCATGGGCTGGTAAACTCTCCTACATGGTGGGCCTCCGGCTGCTACCAGTTGTTCAAATGCCTGCAAGTTTTCTTTTATTATGGGCCACTGATCTCACCATACAGGTCTGATATCCATTTTAGGGTCAAGGCTATTGGTCAGCAGTGGCCCCACATCCTCTCAGAGTCCATACTAGGATGTTTGTCGGGTGGCAAAGGTCATGCTCCACAAGAGGCAGTGCCTTTTCTAGCTGGACATAGACCACGTGTCCTCTCACAAGTCTGTTTCCTGCAGACAAACACCGCACACCCTCACACAAGTTGGTTTCACATCCCACACGTGGGATCAAAACAAACACATGCTCACATCCACTACACCGGCCCTTGTCAACTCTCCTGTCAGAATACCACATTTATTTTAATTAGACCATAAAATAAGAGGTTTTACAGGATGTAGTTATAAAAATCTGTTTATATCTCAGCATTTAGGAGCTTAGAGACAGGAGAACCAAAAGTTCAAGACCAATCTGGGTTGCATGGAACCCTGTTTCAAAGAAACAAAATAAAACAAATACAAAACAAACAAACAAAAAAACCCAAGGGCTTTCTTTCAGATGGTAATTTATATTTGATTAATAAATTGATAGTGAGTTCTGCCTTTAACAAGTAGGCCACAGAATAGTAATATTTCATAAGATAAACAAGTTAAATGAGCCGAACAGTTCAACAAAAATATGTTGAAAATCTGTCTGCAGTATCCTGTAAAGTATATCCATCCATTGTATCAAAAAAAATTACAAAAAAATTTAATGGTGCCCTTAAAACTCTGTGCTCTGCTTGGTAGATTGTGTATTTCTGGCTGGCCTGGAACATACAATGTAGACCAGGTTGGCTTGGAACTCACCTGCCTCTCGCTCCTGCTAGGATTAAAGGCATGTTTCACCATGCCTGATATATGCATATACATATATGTATGCAAATACACACATGCACAGACACACATATATATATATATATATATATATATATATATAATTTGTAAAATAGTTATAACAGAAATCACTGTTTTCAAGTGCAAAGTTCCATGGTATTAAGCTCATATCACATTGATCCATCCATTCCCATAGCTTTTAAGCTTCCAAACTGGACTCAGAATCTACAAAAGACTGACTTTCTTCTCCCATTCCCTTCTTCCCTTGGGAAGTATTAGTCTTCTAACTCTTCAATTTTGATCATTTTAGATACCTCAAATAAATGAAATTATTTCAAATTTATCCTTTTGTATCACTGAGGGTCATACATTTGTCAAATTTACTTCTTTTAAACCTGATACAACTAAATATATACATTTAATTGTGCATTTTTGGTGGGCTTATTTCTACCTTTGTCTATTATTCGTAGTGCTTATGTAAACATTAATTAATATGCAACTTTTGTTTGAACACTATTTTCAATTATTTGGGATATCTGCCTAAGGAGTGGAATTATCAGCTACTTACTTCTAATTTTTTAAAGAGCCACCAACTTTTAGCCTGTGGCTCTCTTATTTTACATTTTTGCCACCAGTGTGTGTGTGGAGGTCACGTGCCTCATCCAAACAAACACCTATTATTTTCCAGGTTGGGGTATATATCAGTAATAGAGGACTTACCCAGATTCACGAGGACCTAGATTTACTTTTCAGCATCACAAAAATAAAGCTATAAAAGTATTATAGGGCTAGAGAGATGGCTCATCAATTAAGAGCACAGCATGCTCTTCAAAGTCAAAATCAAAACTGATTTAATGCAGTCCTCTATTAAGTCAGGTTTCTTTTAAGAGTATTTTGTTTTTAACACTGAACTGTAAGAATTCTCTATATATTTTAGACACTAGGCCCAGTGTCTCCTTTTAAAAGATGTGATCTTACAAAGGTCTTTAAAATGCCTCATGAAATAGATAAGACAAAAGACCAAGAAATCCCTTTGTGAGTAAAGGGAAAGCTGATTTTTGTTGGGTTTTTTGTTTGTTTGTTTGGTTGCTTTTTATCATCTAAGGCCTGATTGCCTTAGCTGATTGCAAGGGATAAGCTGGGAAAGCAGTCTTACCACTCACCAATATTAGCGAGGTAGTGTGTTTCGATCCTGGGTGGTAAGATTGCTCACTCACCTGGGAAACAGTCAATTCAAAATACAACTCAGTCCAGATCAAACTGTCCTCTGTAACAGCCTTTATTATCTGACTTATCAGTTAACATAATTGAGCTGGGCCCCAGGGTGTTGCCATCTGCCTCACCCTCTGAATTTCCCAACTGAACAGGAAATGCCTGTTTCTTGAGGCTGCAATCAATTGTGGTCACAATTTCAGATTTTTGCAGTCATATGAAGATTACAAAAGACATTCTCAAGCTGCTTTCCCATCTCAGGAAACTGCTAATAAGATTTTAAATAGCTTCTGAGAAGAACAGTGCTGTTCGTATAGCATTGCACTATGACCTGAAATGGATGTAGAAACATCTTTCCAAACAAAGTTAGCCGTTCTGTCAAAGGAATGTCGGATACTTTAAAACTAGATGGAAATAGTACAAGACTTTGAGACAGAGTCTCACCATGTATCTCTGGCTATCCTTGAACTTACTTTACGGACAAGTATACATGCAGCAGAACTTTCTTGATGATACAAGGCATAAAAACGTCAAACCTGGATGGCTGTGTGTGGGGGTGCATGCTTGTAATCCCTGGCTTCAACAAGGCTCCTGAGAACTGCAGCTATTGTGGTCGTGGGGCAAGGAGGATCCTCATGCTGCCTGCGCTGCTGCAAAGACAACTTCAGACAGCAGAGCCCAGGGCAGGCTGCCCAGTCAGCAACCATAAGGCCAGACAGTGAGCTTCATTTGTTGATGTTGTTGCAGAATCTCTAATTTTTCCAATAGTATTTTTGGCAATATTGTCATTTCTTTTGTGAATTATTTCCATACCTTTATCAAAAATCAATTCATGTTTGGGATTAATGGTGGATGACCATCATTTCAGTGCTAAGAAGGCAGAGACAACAGGATCACAAGTCTGAGCCTACCCTGGACTACAGAAGGATGCCACCTCAAAAAAAGAAACCCATCTGCCATCACAAATTTCCATCAATATGACTACATGATTAAAAAAAAAATGATTCCACTTAGTTGTAGCTTGGTAACTAATGAATTTATTGGGGTTACTTATGGAAACATGGTTGAAGGAGCTATTTAGAGAAAGTAGGGTGACTCAGGTGCCAGGAGCCAGCCATGCAGAAAGGGCCTGAGGCAAGCAAGTAAGCTTCCTGGAGGCAGCCCACCATTTTTCACATGGCTACAGCGGGTGAGCCCTGGTGAGGCGAGGCCCAGGGACTCTGTCGCTGAGTCGCTTCCCGCTGCGGACCTGCTTTTCCTATCTTGTCATTGCTGCGTCTCTCACATATCTGGCATGGCCTATAGAAATCCTCACTGCCTGTGCTTAGACGAATTGATGATTTTATAATTCCTGATAATGATGTTATAGGATGCCTGATTTGATTCTAATAATTTTAAACTCTCCTGCAGAATAGCAAACGCTGCCAGGAAGTCTGCGATTCTTCACTTGTCACTGACACAGAAACTGCATTAGGGAGAAGATGGTCTTGAGGCAGATTTATGACCAAGGTAAACTTTCCTCTAGGTCAGGTCTCAGTGTGCACTAGGACAAATAAAAATCATTTCCTTAAACTTTCAATGAACTCATAGATACCTGAGTGATAACTGATTAGATGCAGCCTTAATGGAAAGATGTGTAAACAATAACCCAGCTGTAATCCCTTGGGCCCTGTTAACCTTAAACCACGTCATGAAATACTACTGTTCCTAACATACAGTCAAGTGTAGAATGGAGACATAAATAGTTAATGCTTAGACAGGCACAAGTAATCTATAGTCCTGATGGAACTACATTCTGTCTGTTTTTGTGTTATTTTCTTTTATGGTCATTTTTCTGATGATGTAAGGACTTTGTATTATATGGTATAGAAGGACTAAAAACAAAGAATAAAGTGTGTGTGTGTGTGTTATATGTGTATATGTGTGGTGTGTGGTATGTGGTGTGTGTGTGTGTGTATGGTGTGTATGGTGTGTGTGTGTGTGTGTGTGTGTGTGTGTGTGTGTGTGGTATGTGGTGTGTGTGTGTGTGGTGTGTATGGTGTGTGTGTATGGTGTGTGTGTGTGGTGTGTGTGTGTGTGTGTATGGTGTGTGTGTGTGTGTGTGGTGTGTATGGTGTGTGTGTGTATGGTGTGTGTGTGTATGGTGTGTGTGTGTGTGTGTGTGTGTGTGGTGTGTGTGTGTGTGTGTGTATGGTGTGTGTGTGTGTGGTGTGTATGGTGTGTGTGTGTATGGTGTGTGTGTGTGTGTGTATGGTGTGTGTGTGTATGGTGTGTGTGTGTGTGTGGTGTGTATGGTGTGTGTGTGTATGGTATGTGTGTGTGTGTGTGTGTGTGTGTGTGTGTGTGTGTGTGTGTGTGGTGTTTGGGGGGCATGTGGTAGAGCGTACTCACTTGAGCTTGCTCTATCCACCACCCAAAATGTGTTGTCTGTGTACGTGTATATGTTTGTATGTAAATAGATATATGTAAATACGTATATATCTGTATACCTGCACCTCTGTACATCTGTACGTATGTGCATGTGTGATGTCTATGGGAGTTCCCTTGTCTCACTCACTGAATGAATGTGTATATGTGAATGAATGAGGATTTTCTTTTTCCTTCTTCCTTTTCACCAGCTCACAAAGAGTTAATAAGCTCAGAGCCCCTAGCAGACTGGTAGATTTGTGCTCTGAGTCAAAGAGCCAGAAAAATTTCCTCCAGCTTTTTTTAACAACCTGTTTCGAGTCAGCAAGAAGCATTATCCAGAGAAAATAGCTCTGGCTGCAGGATCATGGAAGAACCTGGGTAGAGTTGTTTTAGATGAAAATTCCAAATGTTCTATTTTACCAATAAAGACTCAGGAGCCAGATGCTGGGGTGAAAACCTGCAATCTCAGAGAGACAAAGAAAGGCCCCAGCTGAGCTTCCTACTCAGCTCACATAAGATCGAAAAGGCCCAAATGGCTCACTAGCTCAACTGACAGCCCAAAACGAAAAGGCCAAAAAGCTCAAGGCTGATGGCTTGCTAGCTCAAAAAGCCAAAGGCCAAGGAGCTGAGGCACTAAAGAGCTAAAAGCTAAAAGCCCAAGAGCTCAAGAGCAAAAGAGCTCTTCTACTTCTACATGTTGTCTTTGCTTGTTTGTTTGTTTTGTTTTTTTGAGACAGAGTTTCTCTGTGTAGCCTTGGCTGTCCTGGACTCTTTGTACACCAGGCTGGCCTCGAACTCACAGAGACCACCTGCCTCTGCCTCACAAGTGCTGGGATTAAATCTACACGCTGTCTTAAATACCCTTCAACTCAAAGTCCCTCCTACTCGTTCATCCCTGACAGCTGGTTTCTTGCTTAGCCTCTTGACCTAGGGTTAACTTTATTAAATCCTGTGTACAGAAAGCTCTTAGATTAAAGATGTGACCTAAGGCTCAACCATGCTAAGCAAAACACAGGTTTTTACAGTTCACAATCTCAGGGATCACAATGGGATCAAAAATCCTGCAACAGGGTAGTTTAGTTGGTAAAGCATCAGACTTTCAGTTTGGAGGCCCAGGGTTCTGTTCCCTTTTCAGTTCCCTGCTGTGATCAACAGAAACAAGGGTTTTTCTCTGCTAGAGGCTTCCAGCTTCAGGCCTCAGGAAGTCAGAAGACATCAGCTGCTGGCTCCCTCCCTTTTCCTTTCCCTTTGGGTTTCTCACTGCAATCAGCCTGGCAGCTTACAAATTAAAGTACAAGCCAGGCGTGGTGGTGCACACCTTTAATCCCAGCACTCGGGATGCAGAGGTAGATGGATGTCTGTGAGTTCGAGGCTAGCCTGGTCTACAAAGTGAGTCCAGGACAACCAAGGCTGCACAGAGAAACCCTGTCTCAAAAAGCAAACAAAAACAAGAATTAAAGTACAGAGTGAGAAGCCAGTCATCAACAGGGGCTAGCCAGGACCAACTGCGTCCCATCTCAGTCAAACGTGGGTGTCAGAGTTGAGCTATGACACTCAGGTAGCTACATTACTGAAAAGCTTACGCCATCACAGGAGGTAACTCACGGAAATTGCATCACTGGAGTGCCCTGAACAGCTTGCAGCCGTCCTCACTGAAGAGTTTCCTCTCTCCCAGAGAATGTCTGCTGCTTGTGCTTCCTCAAGAAGGAACTACCAGTTTCATGGGTCTCTGAATATTTTGTTTCTGGTGAGCTCTATGAGTCTCTGCCAGCCCCGCAATGTTTCAATATGCATAAAACAGATATACAGGAGCTGGAGAGATGGCTTGAGGTTAAGAGCACTGGCAGTTCTTCCAAAGGTCCTGAGTTCAATTCCCAGCACCCACATGGTGGCTCACGACTACCTATAATGAGTCCCGGTACCCTCTTCTGACTCACTTGCACGCAGAGTACTGTATAAATATAAATAAATGAATTTTTAAAAAACATATACAGGGGCTGGAGAGATTGCTCAGAGGTTAAGAGCACTGGCTGTTCTTCCAAAGGTCCTGAGTTCAATTCCCAACAACCACATGGTGGCTCACAGCCATCTATGAGATCTAGTGCTCTCTTCTGGCATGAGGGCAGAACACTGTATACATAATAAATAAAAAAATCTTTCTAAAAAATAGATATACAATATTTGAAACCATAAACCAAAATAAGGAATTCTTTTGTTCTGTTTTGTGGCAGAACAAAAGGTGACATGTTGAGGAAAACAATAACTTTTAGGACTTTTAAGAACCATTCCCTGCTTCACGATGTTGGGGCATGCCTTTAATCCCTGCACTTGGGAGGCAGAGGCGGGTCAAGGCCAGCCTGGTCTACAGAGTGAGTTCCAGGACAGCTAGGGCTACACAGAGAAACCCTGCCTCAAAAAAACCCCAAAATTTAAAAAAAAATTAAAAAAATAAAGACAAAACCATTCCTTAGCAGTATAAAAGGAGTAAACAACTGCTGGGAGAGGAAACCCTGACCAACCCAACTGCGGAGAAGAGATTTTTTTCTGACTGCCAGCTTCTTCAAGCTGAGCAAGAAGCTCCCGGGTTGAAGCTGTTGAGTCATCACTGATTCTTACAAGCAACCCCTCACCCATATTCCTGTAATCAATCGACCCCAATAAGAACTGTTGGCTCATCAACTTGGACAGTTTGCACTTTTTACTTTGGTTTGTAATGAATTTCCTTTCCAGGGTGACAAGTATTATGGTGTGTTTCCCCACGCAAAGTCTGCCATAATACCTCAACGCAGTGGTTCTTAACATTCCTAATGCTGCAGCTCTTTAATACAATTCCTCATGTTGTGGTGGCCACAAACCATACAGTTATTTCTGTTGCTACTTCATAACTGTAAATTTGCTACTGTTGTGACTCACAATTTAAATATCTGTGTTCTCCAACCGCATCCGATGTTTCAAATCAGCTGAAGGGACAAACAACAAATCCTGGAGTCAGAAGGAGAAGACCTGCTTCCCTTGTGTTATTCCCATGAATTTTTTTAAAAATGTATTTATTTATTAATTACATCCACAGTTCTCTGCTTGCATGCCTACACACCAGAAGAGGGCATCAGATCACATCATAGATGGTTGTGAGCCACCATGTGGTTGCTGGGAATTGAACTCAGGATCTCTGGAAGAGCAGCCAGTGCCCTTAACCTCTGAGCCATCCCTCCAGCCCCTATTCCCGTGAATCTAATACCAGCTACCATCATAAAGAAAGATCCAGACTTTTAAAGCTAAAGTTTTCAAGGTCAAAGAAAGCCACAGAGCATTGTAAAGTACCATCAACATGCACGACTGTTGTGGTTTCAATAAATGTCTCCCAAAGTTCTGTGTGTTAAACCCTTGGTCTCCATCCTGTGCTGGAACTGAGTGACAGCCAAGTTTTAGGGGTGGACCCTAGTGTCAAGGAATGATGTTGCTAAGAGTGTGACTTTGAAGAGGACATTGACTCTTGCCCCCCCCACACCTCATTTTTGTCATGAGGTGACCAGACATGCTCTGTTACATGCTTTCACCGTGATGAAATTACCATAGCTCCAAAGACCATAGGGCCAAGATTTGGGGGATGGTCTTGTGCACTGTGTGTGCACTCAGATGCTGGTTTATGTGCCCAGAGATCTGGTTGCAGTCCAGATGTGGGCACTGTCATTTCTATAAAGAACCTCCTGTCTCAATGTTGTGTAAACATTGTTCTCTGTCATCTCTGATTGGTTATTTTTAAAAAGCTGACCGGGCGTGGTGGCACACACCTTTAATCCCAGCACTCGGGAGGCAGAGGCATGCGGATCGCTGTGAGTTCGAGGCCAGCCTGGTCTACAAAGTGAGTCCAGGACGGCCAAGGTGCCACAGAGAAACCCTGTCTCGAAAAACAAAACAAAACAAAACAAAACAAAACAACAAAAAAAAAACCTGACCAGCCAATAGCTTTGCAGAAGAGTCAGGAGGGTCTATCTGAGACCAGAGAGGAAGGAGACGCTTGAGGGAAAGGAAGTTGACATGAGGAGGGCACTTGAGGACAAAAATGGAGCAAGAGTGGCCAGGGCACAGGAAAGGCCTGCACAGCAGATCTAGAGGCTTGGCATGAGCTGGCAGACAGTTGCCTATTCCAGGTTGGCACATGGGCCCCGGCCTGCCAGTCTAAAGCCAGAGTCAGGCAGAGGGCTGGGCTGAGCAGAGAGGGTGGAGAGGCCAGCAAACAGAACAGCCACAGCCTGAGGTCTCAGCTGAATGTCAGAAGCCAGACAGAACATGCAGAAAAAATTCAAACACAGACAAACTCCTGATCAGATAATAATGTTTGGAATTATGCTGAGATGCTAAAGAAAGAAACAAAAGCATAAACAGATATAATTTGAAATTAATAAAATTAAAAGGAATAAAAAAAGTAAAAATGAGCAAAGGCAGGCAGATTGATGTGAGTTTGAGGCCAGCCTGGTCTACAAAGCAAGTCCAGGACAGTCAAGGCTACAGAGAGAAACCTTGTCTTGAAAAAACCAAAACAAACAAACAAACAAACAAAAAAGTAAAAATGAAAAACACAATGACAGAGGGCATTTGGTTAACATATAATTTTGCTGCATTATTTCTTTCATCACAGAAATAATTATATTTTCAGTAATGATTGTAACTTTATATATCCTTTTAAAGAGAGATCCTGATAAAGCAGACTTAGATAAGGAAAAGGAATGAAAAAAAATTCAGGGCTGGAGAGATGGCTCAGTGGTTAAGAGCTCTGTTTGCTCTTCCAAAGAACCCAGGTTCAACTCCCAGCACCCACATGGCAGCTCACAACTGTCTGTAACTCCAGTTCTAGGTGTCTGATACCCTCATACCAATGCACACAAAATAAAATAAAATACATTTTTAAAAAATCCATGTAAGTTACAACCAATAGAACAAAAATTAGACAACTTGAGTTCTGAAGAAGTTTCAAATGAATCCAATCTATAGCCTACAGCGCCACCTTGTGATAAGGATGCAGAAAGGCAGTCTAAGTCTAAATCGGTTAAAATACCTAAAATGATTTTCTAAGGGAACTTGCACTGGATGAACAAAATTCATAATGCTATCAGGAACTTGGATGACAGTCTACAGAAGCACAAGACATAAAGAGATTTAAGGAAGCAGTGATGATCTATATCTTATATTTGGCATATGGCAAACACATACTTAATAACTGGACCATGCAAATGCACATAATTCCAAAAGATTGGAGATATTTTGTGACAGCCATCGTAGAGCCTGGCTCTCAGCCTACCATGGCTAACATGGTGGAAAGATGAGGCTTCACTTATGGAACAATGAAATAGGACTAAAGGCCTTGATGATGTCAGGAATCAGTTACTAGGTAAAAGTCCATATTTTGAGTTAAGAGCACAGATTACACTTGATGCCATCCCAGAACAGTGTCATACCATCGCCGTAAGTGCTTGGGACAAGCTTGAGCAACAGAGATGATCTGATCATTTACAAAGATAGCCTGGGTCTCTCACCAACTTTTTGCGGAGACTAACTAGAGCTCTAAATAGAGCAATATCAGATTCAAATGCTGGAGAAATTCTGACTGAATCGATTGCTTTTGAAAATGCTAATTCTGAATGCAAAAAGACTATTGGATCTTTGAGGGCCGGATCCTCAACTCTTTGTGGATGGATTAAAACTGCCACAGATATCAAATCCAATGCTCACAATTCAGTTGTAATTGGACAAACAATTACAGAAAATTAAAACAACAGCAACTCAAAATGCCCATTGCTATGTCTGTGAAAGGTCAGGTCGCTCCCTAAAAGACTGTAGACATACAGTTCCTAAGCATAGACTTTTTTTCTCTAATAATAATTCAGGAAGAAAGTTTTCTATGAAATATAGAAGATATGGAGAGAACATAAGGCTTATGAGTGTAAGTCATCGAAAGATGCTAGAGGCAATCTCTCTTTTTTTTTCTAAATGAAGGTAGACATTTATTACCAGAGAAGAGAAAACATACACAGAAAATCTGGATTCTTTCTCTTCATGCACTAGTTTTGTAGTGAAGTCCAAGTTCCAACTAAGAGGATATTTACCAGGATGGACTTGGCCATGTGTGTGGATGACTTCTTTCAACAGGAACCGTGGACTGCGAACTAAATGTGATCTTACAGTTTACAAGACTCTTAGAGCAACTGGGTATTAACAGAGAAGGCTTTTAGTGCAAAATAGTATAAAGGTGATACAGCTGTGTGCCTCCTGAATGTTTAGTTATTTGATTTGAACGAGGAAACGAAAAACAAGAAGAAAATGATCCAGACAGATCTGCGTTACGGTTTTTCATACTCAATCCATTCTACTCTCCCGTCATCTCCAACTACCTGACAAATGCAGGCGACCACTGTAGAAGCCTGGATACCCATCAGCATAAATGACGGAATAATATTTGTTTCCAAGGCATTATACACCCCAGTGGTGGAACCTGGGTTAATGTAGAATTTGTTTTCATGCTCAAATGCTTCAAATAAGCATAAGATAGTCCGAGTCAAACTGCCTCTGCAGCAGTGCTACGCTAACCATGTCTCCCCACGGGATAACTCGGTGTCCATGGATGAGATGCCAGTGGCAAACTGACAAATCTGTTTGGGTGAAACAGTGGCCTATGACAAAAGAAAAGTTGCATGCGTTAGAGCAGCCAGGCCAAGAGCAGCTAGAAGCACAGCATTTAGAAGAGTTTACCAGCCCTTGGAATTTGCCTATATTTGTCATTAAAAAGAAATTTAGTAAATGGAGAGTTTTGGCAGATCTGAGAGCAATTGATAAAATCATTCTGCCGTGGATTCTTTACAGCCACTGCCTTCATCGTTATGTTGCCTAAGTCACGGCCTAGTCTAGTGATTGATTTAAAAGATTGCTTTTTCACAATCCCTTTGCATGAGCACGATAGGGAAAGGTTCACTTTCTCAGTGCCTACTCGTAAAAATAGTTGTCCAATAAAAAGGTATCATTGGAAAGTTCTTCTACCATGAATGCTGTGTAGTCAAACCTTATGTCAACATCTTTATAACAGATATTAGAAATAATTCATAAAAGATTTCCTTAATACATAATGTACCATTACATGGATTATATTTGGCTGACTGATTCAAATGGAGGTACCTTAAAAAATAAATTTGACGAAGTAAAGGAGATTTTTCCTTGCTGGAGATTATAAATAGCTCCTGAATTAATACAAAGAAGAGATTTTATTAATTATCTAGGATATAAGAAATGTCTGCAAAAAAAATTCAACCACAGAAGGTACAAATCAGGAGAGATCAATTAAGAACTCTTAATGATTTTCAAAAATTGTTGGAAGATATTAATTGGCTAAAGCCCATGATTGGATCAACTACTCAAGAACTAAGTAAATTCATTTAAAACCTTACAAGTGATAAGGACCTAAGTAGTCCAAGAAAATTATCATCTAAGGCTGAGAGGGAATTGGCTCTGGCAGAATAAAATTACAATATGCACATGTGAATCATTTAGATTTAAAGCTGGACTATATTTTAGTTATTTTGCCTCCTACTCGTTCCCCCACAGAAATTATTATACAGAGAGAAGTTTATATCTTAGAATGGATATTTTTAGCACAAAAAAAGAGTAAAAAAAAAAATTAAAGACCTATGTCGAAAGGTTTCTGCATTGATTCTAAAAGGAATCAGAGCTATTCCCATATAGTGGGATTAGTAACATGTTACCTGCTTGCTCTGCAGTTTAAATTGTTCACATCCCGATTATATCCCCTCTCTCATTCTTTCCTGATCCCCCCATCTTCTGTCCCTTCCTCCCTTAGTCCTCAGAAAGGGGAGCCCCCCTCCCCTAACATCTGACCTCAGCCTATCAAGTCTCACAACTTGATAACCTAACCCTAACCTGTAACATCTTCCTCTGTAGCCTGGCAAGACCATCCTGCCAGGGGGAAGTGATCTAAGTTTGATGGCCAGAGTGCATGTCCAAAGGATCCCTACTCTCTACGTTTGGGATCCACAAGGAGACTGTGCTGCTACATCTGCGCAGCAGGTCTAGGTGCACAGGCTGCATGGTCCTTGTTTGATGTTTCAGTCTCTGTTGTAGTGCAGTTATCCTGTATTATGAGTGGGTATATACTGTGCATTTCTTTCTGAGTCTGGGTTGCTTCATTCAGGATGATCTTTTCCAGTTCCACCCATTTGCCGTCAAATTTCAAGATTTCCTTGTTTTTAATAGCTGAATAGTATTCCATTGTGTAAACATACCACAGTTTCTTTAGCCATTATTCAATTGAGGGACATCTAGGTTGTTTCCAGATTCTGGCTACTACGAATAAAGCTGCTATGAACATAGTTGAGTAAATGTCCTTGCTGCACGGTGGAGCATCTTTTGGGTATATTTCCAGGAGTGGTATGGCTGGGTCCTGAGGTAGAGTTATTCCCAATTTTCTGAGAAAGCTCCAGATTGATTTCCAAAGTGGTTGTACAAGTTTGCACTCCCACTAGCAATGGAGGAGTGTTCCCCTTTCTCCACATCCTTGCCAGCATGTGCTGTCACCTGAGTTTTTTATCTTAGCCATCCTGAGAGATGGAAGATGGAATCTCAGAACTGTTTTGATTTGCATTTCCCTGATAATTAGGGATGTTGAGCATTTCTTTAAGTGTTTCTTGACCACTTGATATTCCTCTGTTGAGGATTCTCGGTTTAGTTCTATACCCCGTTTTAGTTGGATTATTTGCTTTGGTGGTGTTTAATTTCTTGAGCTCATTATATATTTTGCATATTAGCCCTTTGTTAGATCTAGGATTGGTGAAGATCTTTTCCCAGTGTGTCGGCTGCCATTTTGCTCTGTTGACAGTGTCCTTAGCCTTACAGAAGCTTTTCAGTTTCATAAGGTCCCATTTATTAATGGTTGATCTTAGGGCCTGCGCTGTTGGTGTTCTGTTCAGGAAGTTGTCTCCCATGCCAATGAGCTCAAGGCTCTTCCCCACTTTTTTTTCTAACATATTTAGGGTATCTGGTTTTATGTTGAGGTCTTTAATCCACTTGGACTTTAGTTTTGTGCAGGGTGATGGATATGGATCTACCTTCATTTTTCTACATGTAGACATACAGTTAGACCAGCACCATTTGTTGAAGATGCTATCTTTTTTTCATTGTATGGATTTGGCTTCTTTGTCAAAAATCAAGTATCCATAGGTATATGGGTTTATTTTTAGGTCTTCGATTCGATTCCATTGATCAGCCAGCCCATTTCTCTGCCAGTACCATGCTGTTTTTACTATTGCTGCTCTATAGTACAGCTTGAGATCTGGGATGGAGATTCCTCCAGAAGATCATTTATTATACAGGATTGTTTTTTAGCTATTCTGGGTTTTTTGTTTTTTCATATGAAGTTGAGAATTGGTCTTTCAAGGTTGGTAAAGAATTGTGTGGGTATTTTGATGGAAATTGCATTGAATCTATAGATTGCTTTTAGTAAGATGGCTATTTTTACTATGTTGATTCTCCTGATCCACGAGCATAGGAGATCTTTCCATCTTCGGAAATCTTCTTCAGGTTCTTTATTTAGAGATTTGTACTTTTTTCATAAAAAACTTTCACTTTCTTGACTAGAGTTACACCAAGATACTTTATATTGTTTGTGGCTATTGTGAAAGGTGTAGTTTCCCTAACTTCTTTCTCAGCCTGTTTGGTACTTGTATACAGGAGGGCTACTGAATTTTTTTTTTTAGTTGATTTTGTATCTAACCATTTTGCTGAAGGTGTTTGTCAGTTTAGGAGTTCCTTGATAGAATTTTGGAGTCACCTATGTATACTATGATATCATCAATGAACAGGGATGGTTTGACTTCGTCTTTTCTGATTTGTATCCTTTGCTCTCCTTTAGTTGTCTTATTTATCTAGCTGAGTACTATATTTGTAAGATACATGGAGAGAGTGGACAGCCTTGTCTCTGATTTCAGTGGAATTGATTTAAGTTTCTCTCCATTTAACTGGGTGTTGGTTATAGGCTTGACGTATATTGCTTTCATTATGTTTAGGCATGTGCCTTATATCCCCGTTCTCTCATGAACTTTTAACATGAATGGATGTTGGATTTTTGTCAAATGCATTTTGACATCTAAGGAGAAAATCATGTGGCTGTTTTTCTTTCAGTTTGGTGATATGATGAATTACATTGATATATGGAAGTGTATTGACCCACCCTTGCCTGGGGAGAAGCCTGCTTGGTGATAGTGAATGATAGTTTTGATGTGGTTTTTTGTTTGTTTTGTTTTTTTGAGACAAGGTCTCTCTGTGTAGGCTTGACTACCCTGGAGTCGCTGTGTAGACCAGGCTGGCCTCAAACTCACAGCGATCTGCCTGCCTCTGCCTCCCAAGTGCTGGGATTAAAGGCGTGTGCGACCACTGCCCGGCTTGATGTGTTCTTAAATTTGGTTTGCAAGTATTTTATGGAGTGTTTTTGCATCAATGTTCATAATAGAGATAGAAAGTCTCTTTCTTTGTTGAGTCTGTGACTTTGGTATCAAGGTGACTGTGGCCTCATAGAATGAGTTTGGTAATGTTCTTTCTGTTTCTATTTTACAGAATAGTTTGAAGAGAATGGTATTAGCTCTTCTCTGAAGGTCTGATAGAATTCTGCATTAAATCCATCTGGTCCTGGGTTTTTTGTTGTTGTTGTTGGGAGACTTTTGATGACTGCCTCTATTTCCCTTGGTATGATAGGACTATTCAATTTGTTTATCTGATCTTGATTCAATTTTGGTAGTTGTTAGCTATCAAGAAAATTGTTCATTTCATTTAGGTTTTCGAATTTTGTGCCATATAGGCTTTTGAAGTAAGACCGGATGATTCTTTGAATTTCCTCAGTATCTGTTGTTATGTCTCACTTTTCATTTCTGCTTTTGTTGATTTGAATATTCTCCTTCTGCTTCGTAGTTAGTTTGGCTAAAGGTTTGTCAGTCTTGTTGATTTTATCAAAGAACCAGCTCTTGTTTTCATTGATTCTTTGAATTTTTTTTTTGTTGTTATTGTTGTTGTTTCCAATTTATTGATTTCAGCCCTGAGTTGGATGATTTCCAGCCATCTACTCCTCTTGGGTGTGTCTGCTCCCTTTTCATCTAGAACTTTCAGGTGTGCTATTAAGTTGCTAGTATGGGATCTCTCCAATTAATTTTTTTTAATAAAGACAATGCTATAAACTTTCCTCTTAGCACTGCTTTCATTGTGTCCCATAGGTTTGGGTATGTTGTGCTTTCACTTTCATTGAATTCTAGGAAGTTTTTAATTTCTCTTTTTATTTCATCCCTTACCCAGATGTCATTGAGTAGGGAGTTGTTCAGTTTTCATGAGTTTGTAGGCTTTTGGTTGTTTCTTTTGTTGTTGAGTTCCATCTTTAATCCATGGTGGTGTAATAATATGTAAGGGATTACTTCTATTTTCTTGTATCTGTTGAGGTTTTCTTTGTGGCCAGGTATGTGGTCAATTTTGGAGAAGGTTCTGTGACGTGCTGAAAAAAAAGAATGTGTATTCTTTTGTGTTTGGGTGAAATGTTCTGTAGATATCAGGTCCATTTGTTTCATAATGTTTATTAGTTTCTTTGTTTCTCCATTTAGTTTCTATCTTGATGATCTGCCTGTTGGGGGAGAGAGGAGTGTTGAAGTTTCCCACTTTTGATGAGGATGTAGTGACCATCCCCATCGCTTTTGATAAGTTTTGGTTGAAAGTCTATTTTTTAAAAAGATTTATTTATTTATTTATTTATTTATTATGTATACAGTGCTCTGCCTACTTGTACCCCTGCAGGCCAGAAGAGGGCATCAGATCACATTATAGATGGTTGTGAGCCACCATGTGGTTGCTGGGAATTGAACTCAGGACCTCTGGAAGAGCAGTCAGTGCTCTTAACCGCTGAGCCATCTCTCCAGCCCTGAAAGTTAATTTTATCAGATACTAGAACAGCTACTCAATATTTGCCTGGTGTGGCCATTTCTCAGATCCACAGACCAGGTGATCAAGAATCTGGATAAAGAACTGAACTTATTGTGAAACCAAATTACTGTAGTTACAGTAGTTCAATTAACTAAAACTCAAACACTTGGGAAGTATGAGGGAATTTTCTTAACTACAGCTCTAGCCCACAGCTTCTGGTGGCAGCTTGCATATATGAATGATTTTCCACAGGGTAGCTCTTTCTCTTTTTCTGCTTACTCTAATCTGGTTAACAATATCTTCTTTCTTTCTTTCTTCTTCTTCTTCTTCTTCTTCTTCTTCTTCTTCTTCTTCTTCTTCAAAACTGGTATTAGAGCCTCTTTCTTTCTTTCGTTTTTTAAATTCTGGTGTATAGTGAATACCAACTGAGACATGGACCAGAATGCTACTGGATTCTCCAACTTTCCATGGGTTAACGGCCATTGTTGGACTAATTGGACCATAGACTGTGAACCCTTCTTATATATCCAGTTTCTACATGTATAGAGATTCCTTCTATCAGTTCTGTTCATCTAAAGAATCTTTAATAATACAGCTGTGTGGGGTTTTTTTTTTCACCCCAGTGAGGAAGATGTGCTGGCTAACAAGAGTGCTTCATATAGTTTTTCATTTGTTTTCTGCTTTTTTCCTCAAGATTGTCTGAAGTCTCACACACACCAGGTGAAAAGGAGCTGCAGGGTTTGTTTTTGTGGGAACTGTTCAAACACAGGGAGCGCCTCGTGGCACAAAGCAGAGTTCATGTTTCTGTGGCTGGCACCAAGGGCTGCAAGAATGAACTTCCATGGGCCCTCCCCTTGACCCACTTGGGTTAGGGTCATCTTCCATCCCCACAAGGAAACCGTTCAGCTTATGTCTGAGGATGTGAGTGAGTTCAGAGAGGTACAGGGGTGTCAGAGTGCCCTGCCCTGTGTGCAGACAGACAAGCCGAACTGTAATCTAAGTGGGCATTTCTGAACATGTGGCCCCCAAATGGCCTTTCTGTGAGGCTCAAGATGGATGACTTTTTTAAAAAAATATTTATTTATTATGCATATACAATGCTTTGCCTGCAGTAGGCCTGCAGGCCAGAAGAGGGCACCAGATCTCATTATAGATGGCTGTGAGCCACCATGTGGTTGCTGGGAATTGAACTTAGAACCTCTGGGAGAGCACACAGTGCTCTTAACGACGGAGCCACCTCTCCAGTCCTGGATGACGTTCTTTAAGAAATCCCCAAGGTATCTGGAGGAACGGGGACCAGTAAAGTGGGCTGGGGAGAGGACAGTGTGGCCAGTGGTGGGGACTGGCCAGGGGAGACACAAGGGGAGTGGCCCCAAAAGGCCTTTTCCTAGGAGGTCTGCCTGTCCATGCGATGCCGCCTGGAAGGTCATGGTTCAGGCCTTTCTGGGGCTTGTTCAGGGGCCTGCATTTTTTTCGTTATCCTCCCTAGCTTCCCCTGGAGGCCTCGCTGTGTTCTTCTCAGAGCCAGACTTAATTTTTCATCTTGCATGTGCTTTACCTGTGGAACAGAAGCGCAAGGCCCGGCCATAGTCCTTGGACATGTTCTGGGGACACTACTACTCATTCCAGCGGCGGGCGTGGCCAACGCAGTTGATGTTAGGATTCTGCTTTACTCCCTTACCTATGACGTCATTGCTTACCGGCCCTGCTCAGGGCCATATAAAAGTGGTCCCTGTCTTTCTACTCTTTCTCCTCCTCTCCACTCTTCCTCTACTTCTTTCTCTCTCTTCCTCTCTCTTGCCTCTCTTCCTGTCTCTGTCTTTCTCTGGGGTACCCCTCCCCCCTTTCCTTCTCTCCCATGCTTATCTAATAAACTCCGTATAACACAATATCTGGTACCTTCAGTCTATCATTATCTTATTCTCATATATAAAAGTTGAGCTGAACCAGGGTGCTGCTCTCTCGTTCTTAGAAACATTGCAGATGCATCCAGGTGCCTCCGGGACAGAGCTCGTGATCGCACCTCACCTTCTCGTCGTCATCCTTCTCCAGTGTCCACTGCCCCCCCTCCCCCCAAAGCTACAGATCAGCGGTGGCGGCACAAGGAGCTTCGTTCTTGCCGCCTCCCGCAGCTACAGCCCCTGCAGCGATGGAGGCGCTGGCGGCGCCCGTACCCCGCTGCCCCGCAGCCCGCCGCCGCCAGGGTCCTCCGGCCGCTGCCGAGGCGGCTCCGCTGCGGCTGGCGCGCTCGCTTCTGCGGCCGCCCTTGCTGTTCTTGGGGTCGGGCATCTTCCTGGTCCGCTCACCGGGCTCCCGGCTCTCCTCAGGCGCCCGCCCGGCCACTGCGCCCCGCCATCCCCGGCTCAGCCTGCACGGACGCCCGGGAGCCCGAGGGAAAAGGCTGGTCTCGGGCTTGTTTTGGTTCGGCTGCCACGTAGCTGCAGTTTGCCTGACCCGACTGAGCAAAAAGTCACAGAAGATGACTTTTATTTTGTTTCCTAAAATCTGCCTTTAATTATATCCTTGGAACCCTTCCACCGATGGATCAGATCGTTCGCTCTGCTGCAAGTTGAACAATGGACTGTGCAATCTATCCACCGAGGTCCCAGGAGGAAGAAGAGGAAGCGCCTGCCGAGTGCTGACCGAAGGGTGAGCTACTGGAGGAGGCACAAGCGCCACTGAGATGCCCATCTCCGCCTGGCAAAGGTCGGGCTCTGGAACGGAAGCCTGAGCCAGGATCCCCGACGCTGCGTCCCTTCAGCACACTCTCTCCTTAAGGCGGTGCTAATGTCACTCGGGACTCACTGGCCAATCACGGCCTCCGGGTGAAGCCTCAGTCAGGACAGGAGGCGGGTTCTTCCGGGAGCCATGCTGCGGTTTCTGCTCCGTGGCTGAGTAGGCTTGAGCTGTTGGCGCTGCTGCTGGGTGCTGTGAGAGGAGCTCAGGCGAGCTCCTAAGTCGCGACATGGTGAGCATGTGGCCGCTGCCAACAACGGGGAGGAGCGGCTGGGCGAGCAGCCAGAGCTGGGGTCCTACCGGTGGCTGGGTGGGAACCGGTGTCCTCCCGTGAGGTCCGTCGTGGACCTAAACACTCTGTGGACCCCGGTGGCATCTGAATAACTTCACTGTGGGGGCTGCATCTCCGCAGAGCATTTGGAGCAGAGGCTTGTGTGCAGACACATCCTTTGCAGGGTGCCAACCTCGTATAGTCCTAGAGTCTATCTTCTAGAAGTTCTGCCCTTGGCATTTAACGTTTAGCTGTAAGATGCATTTGGAGTTACTCTCATGGAGGCTGTAGACAGTATCTCATGTGTTGGGGAGCCCTTTAGTATTAAGCTGTGGTGTTGGGGTGGAATGGATCAGGTAAAGGATTTACCAGTGCTTACGAGATTGTAAATCACACCAAGCAGGATTTAGCTGAGGGAAGACTGCCTCTAAAACACCCCACAGAGAAGTCGTGTGCTAACCAGGCCTGTTAGAGATTAGGGTGTTAGGACACACGTGTTTGTGGACCAGGATTGTCCAGAAACATGGCACCAAACCATAACAAAGAAGACATCCCTGATTTGCAGCCAGCCACTAGGCCCAACCCAAATCAAAGGTCAGGCCTCTAACAAGCTGCTCAATGGGACATTACTGTGTCACAACGAACACCAAAGCCTGGTGTGCCATAAAGGTCCGGCTTTCTTGAGAAATGCATAGTTCTGCCACCCATGTGGCAAGACATCTGGTGACAGCGTTTGAGAAGGAAAAATATGATTGTGTGGATGGCTGGCCTGTTCAAGCAAGGCTTTTCCCTGAGGTCCTCCTTTATGGAGAATGACAAGGCTCTTTCTGAAACCCAGGAACCGGCGTGGCAGAGCCAGTAACAGTGCCTGGGTTTAGGAGCTTTCCCTAAGGCCGTGGGGCACAGAGGGGGAAAACAGCAGGGGTCCTACTCTAAAGCCAGAAATGTGCTCAGGAAAGTTGTAATGGTCTGAGACTGGTGCCTTTGAGGAGGTCTTCCTTCAGATTCTGAGAACCCCAGTCTTCCCACCACATGGGGGTGTGGTTATCAGTGCCATGGCCACTGTGGGCGTGGTCAGGAACGTTCCTGAGATACCCTGTGTTCCCCCTGTGCAGCATTGGTGTTTTAGACCCCTCCTGAGTTTATCCCATTGTATGATTGACTTGGTAGATATCCAACTATGCTGACCTCGTGTATATCTCCCATTTCCTTCCATTTCCCGCCTGGAAGTAGATAGAAGATGCTCTTCTTCTTAAGAGGCTACTTAACATAAGACCGTTTGCAAGGCCTCCCCACACCAGCTTTTACCCTTTCTACCTTGTAGTTTTCTTGTCTTTTGCAGCCTCTGAGACCCTTAGGACCCTGTCACTGAGGAATGAACTGCTGTTTTAGGGCACCGGTGTTCTTAGGAAATAATTCTGAGAATATCTTTGCTGTGTAAAATCTCCAATCTATCTGAGTGGCTAGACTTGCTGTCTCCAGTCCCTACTTAAATTGTTCAACATATAACCTGGGGCCTGAACCTGAAAGATACTTCAGGGTGACAGCATATGTGGAATGCAAAATCTGTCCTGGGCTGGCTCCTCTTTTAACATTAACCAGAGCTGGGTGCATGCTATTGTTACAGAGATTTTTCCTAATTAATCTTTTAAATGTGTTTGGAGTAATTTCTCCCTTGAAAGGCATATTAATTCTAGAAGACTTACACCTCCAGCATTTTAGAAAAAATGTTTCTGAGACAAGCCATTTTGACTCATGGGCCCCGTCCATTGATCTCTAGGGCAATGACCTTGCTCTCCTTTTGATTAAACTAATAACTAAATTCTTAAAAGGCTGCACCACAACGGGGTTTTAGAATTACTCATTTGAGTCATGTAGGGAAGTGTCCATTGCAGTAACAGGGACAGGGTCTGCATGTACATCATGACTTCTGCCCTCAGATCTGAATAGAAGGAACAGATTACTGTGTACAGTGTGTGGTGAGACAGGGTGGGCAATAGCTAGGTCATAGATTAAAGTTCAAGGCATTCAGCTACAGGGGTCACCATTATGAAGAGGAACCCGACTGAGACAGGGTGAGTGAGTCTATAATTTCCCAGTGTGTATTATTTTATGCATGTGAACAAAAACAAACCAGATTGCTGTGTGTACAGTTTGAGGAGGTTAGCTTGAGCCTATGAATGTTGAATTTCCAGTTAGGGGAGTATTGAATGTGCATTTAGGCTTCTATTGGTTATGGAGTTGGTAAAAATCTTTTCCCGTTCCTTAGGCTGTCTCTTTGTCAGATTGACTGGGTCTTCTGCCTTACAGAAGCTTTTCAGTTTCATGAGGTCCCATTTATTAATGGTTGGTCTTAATGTCTGCACTATTGGTGGTTTGTTCAGAATATTGTCTCCTGTACCAGTGCTTTCTTTTCTGTCAGTTCCAGTGTGTCTGGTTTTATTTTGAGGTCTTTGATCCACTTGGACCTAAGTTTTGTGCAGGCTGATGAATGTGGACCTGTTTGCACTCTTCTCCATGCTGAGATACAGTTTAACCAGCACCATTTATTGAAGGTTTTGTCTTTTGTCCATTTCTGGATTCCTTACCCAAAATCATATGTCCATACGTGGTTGGATTTATGTCTGGGTCTTCAGTTTGACTCCATGAATCAATGCATCTGTTTTTATACCAATACCATGCAGTTTTTTTTATTCAGGATACGTTTTAGATATCCTGGGTTTTTGTTATTCCATGTGAAGCTGGGAATTTTCCTTTCAGGGTCTGTAAACTATTCTTTTGGACTTTTGATGGGTATTTTGTTGAATTTGTAGACTGTACTTGGTTAGGATGGCCATTTAAACTGTGTTAATCCTACCGGTCCATGAGCATGACAGTTCTTTTCATCTTCTGATATATTCTTCAATTTCTTTCTTCAGTGACTTGAAAAATTTATCATACAAGTCTTCCACTTAATTTTTAAGAGTTACTCCAACATATTTTACATTATTTGAGGGTATTGTGAAGGCTGTTGTATCCCTGATTTATTTCTCAGTCCGTTTGTTATTTTATACAGGAAGTGAAGAGGGCTGCTGATTTCGTTTGAGTTAATCTTGTGCCCCAGCACTTTCCTGAAAGTGTTTCTCAGCAGTAGGAGTCTGGTAGTGGAAAGTTATCTGCCAATTAGGATGCTTCCTCCTTTCCACGTTATAACCCCTTTATCTCCTTCAGTTGTCTTATTGTTCTCGCTAGAACCCCAAGTGCTGTCTTAAGAGCATAGATGGCCTTGTCTGGTTCCTGATTTTAGTGGAATGGCTTGGAGTTTTTCTGCATTTAATTTGATGTTGCCTATAGAATTGCTGTAAATTTCCTTTGCTGTGTTTAGGTGTGTCCCTTGTATCCCTAATCTCTCCAAGACTTTTACCATGAAGTGCTGTTGAATTTTGTTGAAGGCTTGTTTGGTATCTAAAGAGATGATGCTTTGGTTTATTTCTGTCAGTTTATTTATGTGATGGATCACATTTACTGGTATTCAGATGTTGAACCATCTGTGCATCTCTGGGATGAAGCATATTTGATTATTGTGGGTGATCTTTTTGAGATGTTCTTGGAGTCAATTTGCAAGTATTTTATATATCTATGTTCATAAAGGAAATTGTCTTTTTTCTTTGTTCAGTCTTTATGTGCTTTGGGTGTCAAGGTCACTGTGTCTTCATAAAATGAATTGGGTAATTAATGTTCCATCTGTTTCTATTTTGTGGAATATTTTGAGCAATATTGGCATTAAGTCTTTAAAAATCTGGTAGAATTCTGCATTAAAACTACCAGCCCCAGGCTCCTTTTTTTTTTTTTTTTTTTTTTTGTTTAGAGTCTTTTAATGATGTCTACTTCACTAGAGGTTTTAGGTTTTTAAAAATTGTCTATATTATTTTAAATTAACATTGGTAAGTGGTACCTATTGAGAAAAGTGTATTGTTGTTGTTGTTGATTTTCCAGTTTGCTGGGGTACATGGTTTTAAAACATGCCCTAACGATTCTCGGGATTTTCCCCGTTGTCTCCTGTTATGACACTGAGTCTATTTTGTTGATTTTTCTGAATGAGCCATCTCTGTGTTTCATTGATTGTTCATATTAGGTTTTTGTTTTCTCTTTTGGTTTTTTGGGACAGAGTTTCTCTGAGTAGCCTTAGCTGTCCTGGAATCACTTTATGGACCAGGCTGGCCTCGAGCTCCTCTCCCTAGGATTACATGCCTGGGCCACCATACCCAGCACATTGTTCTCTCTTTTAAATGTTATTTATTTTAACCCTCCATTGAATAGTTTGTTGCTGTCTCCTCTCTTTGGATGTGCTTACTTCTTTTTGTCCAAGAGCTTTCAGGTGTGTTGTTAATTTGCTGCTGTGAGATCTCTCCATTAAAAGATGTTTTTTCTTTTAATGTTGACACTTAGTGCTATCAGCAGTCCTCTTTAGCACTACTTTTGTTGTTTGTTATTGTCCCATAGGTTTGGGTATGCTGTGTATTCATTTTCATTGACTTTTAGGAAGCCTCTCATTTCCTTCTTTCTTTATGTCTTGGCCTGTTTTTTGTTGTTGTTTTGTTTTGTTTTGTTTTTCAGTAGAGAGTTGTTCAGTTTTGAAGAATTTGTAAGCTTTCTGTTTCTGTTGTTTCTATTGTTGATGATGAGCATTTTGAATCCATGGTGGTCTGATAGGATGCAGGGGATTATTTTAAATTTTTTATATCTATTGAGACTTGCTTTGCATTCAGTATTTGACCAGTTTTGGATTAAGATCCATGAGGTGCTAGAAGAAGGTATACTCTTTAGGGAAGGAATGCTTTATAAATGTGTTCAGATAGCTCTAGCATTTCTCTGTTTAGTTTTTGTTTGGAGGACCTGCCCATTGGTGAGAGTGAGATATTGAAGTCTCCCACTATCGGTGCATGAGGGTCAGTGACTTACGCTGTAGAAGTGCATCTTTTACAACTGCCAGTGCCCTTACGTTTGGGGCCTAGATGTAAGTATTGAAAGGTTCTCTTTGTGGATTTTTTATTTTTTGATGATGATTATGTAGTGTCCTCCCCATCCCTTTTTGAGTCATTTTTGTTTGAAGTCTATTTTCTTGGATATTAAAGTAGCAACAGCTGTTGGCTCTGTTTTTTTTTTTTAACAATTAGACTTTATTATACAATTTAACAATCTTATACAAGAAGGAATAAGGGTTAAAGGGAAACAAGAATAAACCTTTTGGTATCTGTTCCACGGGATGGATCCCCAGGTGTCTCTAGCCTATACGCTGGTCTGGCTTGTAAATTGGTCTCTCCCCAAATCTACGTGAAATCCTCTTCCTCCACCTGCGTCTTTTTCCGGCGTGCAATGGCTGGTCTGGGTCAGGATCCCTGCCCCTTTTGGTGTTTGATTAGAAACACAATAGCCCGACTGGAGTCCCCTGTCCACTTCTTGAATTTCAGACCCAATATGGCTCCATTCCGTCCAACCGTGGCATTTCCAAGGGGTAAAGCCTGCCAAGATTGTTTTTACCTGGGACCAAGCTTACAATCCTTCCCACAAACAGCAGCTTGCATCTTAGGTCCATTTGCTTGGAATATCTTTTTACAACTCTTTACCTTGAGGCAGTTTCTATCCTTGATGTTAAACTATATTTCTTGTAAGCAATAGAAGGATGGATCCAGTTTTGGTTTTGTTTTGTTTTTAATTCTGTTAATTTGTGTCTTTTTATTGGGGGATTCATGCCATTGATAATGAGAAATAGCAATAAACAATGATTGTTAATTCCTGTTATTTTGTTGGTAGTAGTGTGTGTGTGTTTCTCTTCTTTTTATTTTGCTTGTAGTGTGAAATTATTTATTTTCTGTGTTTTCATGTAGGTAGTTAGCCTCTTTGGGTTGGAGTTTTCCTTCTAGCACCTTCATCATGTCTCTATATGTAGATAGATATTGTTTAAATTTGACTTTATCATGGAATGATTTATTTCCTTCATTTATGATTACTCAAAGTTTTCTGAGTATAGCAATCTGGGCAGCATCTCTGGTTTCTTAGAGTCTGCAGCACATGTCTAAGCCCTTGTGGGTTTTACAGTCTCCACTGAGACATATGGTGTAATTCTAATAGATCTGCTTTTATATCTTACTTGATCTTTTTTCTTTGTGCCTTTTAATACTCTTTCATTGTTCTGCATATTTAGTCTTTTGATTATTATGTGGTGAGGGGACTTTCTTTTCTGGTCCAATCTATTTTCTATTTTGTATGTTTCTTGTACCTTGATAGGCATCTCCTTCTTTAGGTTAGGAAATTTTTCTTCTATGATTTTTTTGAAAATATTTTCTGTACCTGTTTTTTTTTTAAATAGTCTTTCTTTCTTTCTTTCTTTCTTTCTGTTTTTTTTTTTTTTTTAAGATTTATTTATTATGTTTACACCAGATTTCATTGTGAATGGTTGTAAGCCACTATGTGGTTGCTGGGAATTGAACTCAGGACCTTTAGAAGTATAGGCCATGCTCTTCACCTCTGAGCCATCTCTCTAGCCCTTTTTTTTTATGGGTTTTCAAGACAGGGTTTCTCTGTGTAGCCCTGGCTGTCCTGGACTCACTTTGTAGACCAGGCTGGCCTCGAACTCACAGTGATCCACCTGCCTCTGCCTCTCGAATGCTAGGATTAAAGGCGTGCGCCACCACTGCCTGGCTCTTCTCCTTCCTTTATTCCTATTATTTCCTATTCCAATTGTTTTCCTATCTTTCTTTGAGGGATTTATTGATTTCCTCAGATTGTCTTTCTTGATTTATTTAAGGGATTTAGTCATTTCCTCTTTAAGGACCTCTATCTTCTTCATATTGTTGGCTTTAGGGTATTTTTCTTTTTTTTAAATTTTTATGTATTTATTATGTATATACCAGATAGTGCAGATGGTTGTGAGCCACCATGTGGTTGCTGGGAATTGAACTCAGGACCTTTGGAAGAGCAGCCAGTGCTCTTAACTTCTGAGCCATCTCTCCAGACCCTAGGGTCTTTTTCTTTCTATTTGTTTATTTATTATGTATACAGTGCTCTGGCTGCCTGTATACCTGCAGGCTAGAAGAGGGCATCAGATCTCATTATAGATGGTTGTGAGCCACCATGTGGTTGCTGGGAATTGAACTCATGACCTTTGGAGGAGCAGTCAGTGCCCTTAACCTCTGAGCCACCTCTTTTCCTTATGCTTCAGCTATGTTGGAATATTCATGACCTGTTGTGGTAGGATAGCTTGGCTCTGTTGCCGACATATTTCCCTGGCTGTTATTATATTCTTGTGCTGGTGTTTATAACTCTGGGTTTGGGGTCATTATTGGTCTAGGTTTGACTTGGGTGGGTAATAGGTTTTTTTCTTTTCTTTCTTTCTTTCTTTCTTTTTTTTTTCCCCTGGGTTTCTGTTTTCTCTCTGGATTTTTAGAGAGCGTGCTGTCTCGGTATAGCCATTTTGCCTGTGTTGCCTGTGTTGCCTGTGTTGCTGATGTGTTCACCGAGGAATGCTTACTGGTATTGGAGGCTGGAGGAAGAGGTTGCCAGGGAGAGACGATCTTAGGGATCCACATAAGTGTAGGCAGTGTTCTATTCTAGTGCTAGGGGCAATTGTGAAAATTGGGTCTGTGGTACAGATAGGATGGTAGATCTGTGGGCAGGTGTGGCATGTGGTGGAGCAGGGAGTGTGTGCCTGAATAGGGTCTGACACACAGAGATGAGGTGGGAAAGGACGGTCAGGTGGGGATCATCCATGGGATGTACAGGAGGTCTGGACAGTGGGAAAGGAATCTGTCCCTGGTATTCTGTTCCAGTGCATCTGGGGTAGCAGATATTGGGGTAGGTCTTTGGACTGACCACCTAGTCTTCTGGCAGGCAGAGGGTGTCTGTCCATAGCTGGGGGCTCAGACAGAATGAGGCAGGGAGGGAAGAGCATGTGGCGATGGGTGGTCTATGGCATCTACAGGAGGTGAAGAGGAAGATGCAGCGCTAGGAGCCACCCTGAGTGTTGGGTCTCAGGTAACAGAATGGGGATGGTCCATTGGCACCCTTCTTGGTCCCATACTTAACATCTTAATACTGATGCATCAGGTTCCCAGGAATAATTCATTTGCTTCTTTATTTAAGAATTTTTTCATTAATTTGTAAAAGACTTTTCCCTTATTGAATAAAAAGTACTATGAAGCCCGAATAGGTCAGTCAGGAAGTATTCTTGGGGTTGATCTAAGTTCAGATACTAAAACCCATGTTGGGAGGCTCATTACCACCTGCTACTCCAGACCCAGGGGATCTGGCACCCTCTTCTCTGGTGTGTCCCCCGTACACACATGGAAGACATTCTCTCATGTACACATGTTCACATAAAAATGGAGACAGGCTTGCTCTCAAAAGTGCTTATGACTTATATAGTTGTGCTTGTTTTGAATTTATGTTGGAATGGATATGAGTATTCTGCCTGTGCATGAGTATGCACCTCCTGCATGCCTGGTCCTCACAGTGGTCAGAATATGGCCTCAGATACCCTGAACATTGGGTAGTGGGTACTTGTGATCCCCCCTGTAAGTACTGACAATGGAGCCCACTTATTTCCAGGACCAGCAAGAGCTCTTCACTTCCCTGTGCTGTTTATTTGTGATCAACATTTACATTGCTAATGTTTTCCTTTGTCCATTTGTAACTGTTTAAACATGCATTCCCTTTTAGTAAGCTCTTATTAATATTACAGTTTAAACTGGGACACCTCAGATTTCTGGAAGATGAATAGCAAACTGGAGTGAATGTATAATTCTTTCTAGGAACTTAAGTAAAAACCTTTGAGTTCTTTCTGTTTGTGGTTTGTTTAGTTGAATTCTTGAAGGCAAGACAGGATCTTAATATGTAACTCTGGGTGTCCTAGAGCTCAGTGCATAGACCAGGCTGACATCAAACTCAATGAGATGCATTTGCCTCTGTCTCCTGAGTGCAGGGATTAAAGCCATGAGCCAATCCACCAGGTTGCTCGTTGTTTTTTTGTAGTTAGTAATTGTTTATACAATTTCTCTGCCTTGTGCTCAGTACTGTTGATCTGTCTCTCTCTCTCTGCTTATTGGCATTTCCCTTGCAAGGCTATATCCTATTGAAAAGGTGCAGAAATTTCCTTTTAAAATGACTTGCTGATTAAATTAGAACTGTGTCAGGAAGTAAGTAGGGGAGGTACCAGAATTATATGACTGTATTATCAATGAAATATACATGTCCAATATTGTCAGTTTCCTGCTTTCTGTTGTACACATGTGTGGTATATTTTAGGATGCAGTGACCTATGACGATGTGCATGTGAACTTTACTCGGAAAGAGTGGGCTTTGCTGGATCCTTCCCAGAAGAATCTCTACAAAGATGTAATGTTGGAGACCTACAGGAACCTCACTGCCGTAGGTAAGACTGTGAATTTTCTTTTCTTATTTTCTTCCCCTTATTTTCTCTTAAAATATGGGGACAACTGTTTCTTTGTTATTGATGCTCTTTTGTCATTTCAATTGAGAAGGAGGAAGAACGAGGTGAATAAGTCAGGCATGGTTCTCAGGTTCACTGAATATAGTAACTGAAATTTCCATAATTTACAATAATATATCATACATTTTCTGGTATTATATTTTAGGCTATAATTGGGACAACCACAATACTGAAGAACAATACCAAAGTTCTCGAAGACAAGAAAGGTAATTGTCATGTACAAGCTGACACAAATACGCCTCTGAAGAAATTCTTATATGTCTTGGAAGTTTTAAGGAAAAGCAACAGTGTAAATAAGCACAGCCGTATGAGTATTGATGATTATTAAATTCTCACAAAACCATGTACCTCAATGTCAGGTATCTGATTTATGCTTGCAAGGCATTCATTCCTTTAAGAAAGAAGACATGGAGCCAGTGTCTTAGCAGTTGTCACCATTTGAACCATAGCCCAGTCAGAGCCGTATTGTAGGACTACCGATCTGTTTGGTCTCACACCACTCAGATATTCAAAAGGTATAAACATTGAACAAGTGATAAATATATCTCTAAAACTGTCTAATAAGCAAATAGTCCACAATAAAGCTGTTACTACTCATATAGTTGTAGTAATGTTACTAAGCTTAGTGAGGTAAGGTTATATAGTGGCAATTTTGGAATTTTGGCTTCATTTAAAAAGACAGAAATATTGTACGAATATGTTCTTGTTTTAATCTTAGGTGTGGGATATGGGCTGCTTCAGATTGTCCACAGCGTCTGGCCGTGATTTGCCTTGTGCTTTACCAGGGGTGTGATTTTTGCCAGCAGTGGGTAGTTTCTGCAATTGTGTGATGTTTGGAATTCTAGGGAGCTTTCTGAGGGCTTTTAAATAAATGCTAGGGGACTGAGACTCAGAGTGGGTTGTTGTCGATTGTTGCTGGTTACTGTTGTTTGCTGATAGTTGTAATTTGTTAGGTAGGCGTGCAAAAAGAAAAGGAAGAAATTAGCCACCCTGATGGTAAAGATCAAACTTGCCTTAAGGAACTGGATGCCCCTAATCAGCAGGAAGCAGCCCAGCAATAGTCCTGCCCCCATTCTTTTCTCTGCCTTTTTCTTTCCTAGGTGGTGTTAGGGAGTTGAAATGGTAGGGTTAGGGTGGGAAAAAAGAACCCATAAAATAGCAAATGTTGGCTCCAAGGTTGTTGTGGAGAATCCTTAATCCCTATACCACATGTCTGTGAGGAACAAAAAGTCAAACTGTGTGAATACAAGGTGGAAACCTTTTATTTGTTATTCTTCCTTTCATAGGTATGCCATATGTCACAGTGGATACAAGCCATATATGCATAAGGGACATTGGAAGAAACAAAATACCCCTCTCTCTCCCAGAACAATTACAAGATCTGTAGTAGTCCACAATTAGAGTATACTTGTTGGATGTGAGACAAGTTTACAATTAATTGAATTTCCGACTCCATTGGGAATGCATCCACAGATTCACACTGCAGAAAACCTCTGTGAGCACTGGGAATGTGGAAATTCTTGTTTGTCCTGGTCCATTTTGAAATGTAGTGTGACTCATACTGAAGGAAAATGTACTAATGCAGTCACTGTGGTAAAGGTCTAGGTTCTAGTCCTCTTTAAATTTGTGAAAAACCTTACATAGGAAAAGCGTGATGTAAATATGAGCCATGTAATAAAGCTCACAGGTATTTTTAGAGATGAAAAAACAACCTATAATTTAGGGGAACACCATGAATATAAACAAAGCGATAAAACCTTAAGATTGGATTCCTCTACAATTAGACCAAATTGTGAAATTAATTCATATGTATAAAAAGATTCATCAGTGTAATGAATGTGGTCAAGCTTTAATATGTGTCAATTATCTTCACAGGCATGAAAGAAGTCATGCTGGAGAGAAACTCTCTGAATATACTCAACACAGTAAAGGTTTTGCACATCCCAGTCATCCTCAAATGCATGAAAGAATTCATACTGTTGAGAAGCCATACAAATGTAATCAATGTGATAAAGCCTTTTTAGAACATGGTAGTTTCCGAATACATAAAAGAACACATACTAGAGAGAAGCCCTGTGAATGTAATCAGTGTGGGAAAGCCTTTGCATGCCACATTAATCTTCGAATACATGAAAGAATTCATACTGGAGAGAAGCCTTACAAATGTAATCAATGTGATAAAGCCTTTTCACAGCACAGTCATCTCCGGAGACATAAAAGAACACATACTGGAGAGAAACCTTACGAATGTGATCAGTGTGGGAAAGGCTTTGCATGTCCCAGTTATCTTCAAAGACATGAAAAAATTCATACTGTAGAGAAACTTTACAAGTGTGATCAGTGTGATAAAGCCTTTTCACAACAGAGTATTCTCCGAATACATAAAAGAACACATACTGGAGAGAAACCCTATGAATGTAATCAATGTGGTAAAGCCTTTGCACATCCAAGTCATCTTCAAAGGCATGAAAAAATTCATACTGAAGAGAAATGTAATCAATGTGATAAAGCCTTTTCACAACACAGCCATCTCCGAAGTCATAAAAAAATACATACTAGAGAGAAACTCTATGAATGTAATCAGTGTGGGAAAACCTTTGCACGTCACAGTAATCTTCAAATACATGAAAGAATTCATACTGGAGAGAAACCATACGAATGTAGCGAATGTAGTAAAGCCTTTTCATGTCACAGTAGTCTCCGAATACATAAGAGGATACACACCGGAGAGAAACCCTATGAATGTAATCAATGTGGTAAAGTCTTTGCATGTTACAGTCATCTTCGAATACATAAAAGGATTCATACTGGAGAGAAGCCTTACCAATGTAATCAATGTGATAAAGCCTTTTCACAGCACAGCCATCTCCAAAGGCATAAAAGAACACATACAGGAGAGAAACCTTACGAATGTGATCAGTGTGGTAAAGCCTTCTCACAACAGAGTATTCTCCAAATACATAAAAAAACACATACTGGAGAGAAACTCTATAAATGTAATCAATGTGGTAAAGCCTTTGCACGGCACAGCAATCTTAGAAGACATGAAAGAATTCATACTGGAGAGAAACTCTATGACTGTCCCAGAGATCTTCAGAGGCAGGATGTAGGCTCCGATCTTTTACAAACCTACTTTATTTGGGGTTCTTTAATGCTTATGCCTCCTCCCTTCCAACCCACCTACCCTAGGTAGGAGAAAAAGCAGGCTAATGGGGACAGGAGATGTACACCTTTTTAGACTCAGTTCCTTGGCGGATTCCACTCTTCTTTGTCAGGACTGCAGCACACCAGCAAACAAGACAGTCTGCAAAAGCAACCACAACTGCAGCAGCTGGAACCCAGAACCTTGAAGAGTTCTCTGGAACATTTCTTTGTAGGAGCATCTCGAAGTGATGAAAAGCCAAACGATGTGAAATGATGAAAAAACAAAAAAGCCAAGACTCTGTTTTGGGGCTCATCTCTATCTCTTCTCACAGTCTGTACTAGGATGTTTATCAGCTGGCAAAAACAAAGCCCTTGAATGGGGCAGTTCCCCTTTTTGGGGGACAAACATCACGAGCCCTCTCACAACCCTGTTTCCAGCAGTCAAATATGCACCTTCACACAAGTCTGTTTCATATCCCATAAAAACATGTTTACATCCACTACAGCATGAAAGAAACCTTATTGGAGAAAACCTTTGCATGAATAATCAATGTGATTTCACAACAGAGTAATTTCTGAATACATTAAAAAAAAAAAGACATCCTGAGAGAAACTATGAATGTAATCAATATAGTAAAGCCTTTGCCCTCACAGTGCTTTCTTTTTTGTTTGTTTGGGTTTTGGTTTTTTTTTTTTGTCTTGTTTTTCCACAGTGCTCTCTTAATAAATAAAAGTAAAACATTGAATGAATGTAAGCAATATGGTAAAACTTATGTATGTATTAGTGTCTTCAAAATCATAAGAAAAAGACAGAAATTATAAATGCAGTCAGTGAGGTAAAGTTTTGCACTTCGCGGTATCTATACAAGAGTGAAAGCTTTAGTGCGCAATCAATCTTTTAATGGGTAGTGTCAGGGTTAGAGTTGGGGTCCATTTACAAGTGGGTTAGGGTTTAGGGTCAGGGTTAGGGTTTGGCTTTGAGTTAAAGTCAGGGGCTAGGGGGTTAGGGTTCTAGGTTCAGAGTTAGGGTCAGGAGAAAGGGTAGGGTTGGAGGTCAGTATCAGTGGTCAAATCAGGGTTAGAGTCAGGATCTGAGTCACGGTTAGAGTCAGGATTACGGTCAAAGCTTAGGGCGAAGGGTTAGGGGTAAGTGGTCAAGTCATGGCTAAGGATCAGGGATCTGGGTTACGGTTATAGGGTTAGAGTCAGGATTAGAGGGTCTGGGAAGGGGTCAGGGTCAAGGTGGTTAGGATTAGGGTTTGGATTAGAGGGTTAGAGTTTTAGGGTTAGGGTTAGAGAGGGTTAGGGTCAGGGTTTGAGGGTTAATGTTACAGGGTTAGGGTTAATGGGTTAAAGTTAAGGTTTTAGGGTTAGATGGTTAGTGTCAGGGTTAGGAGGGTCAGGGTCAGGTTTGTTAGGGTCAGGGTCACAAGGTTAAGGTAAGGGTTAGGGGGTGAGGTTAGGGTCAGGGACAGTGGAGGGTTAGTGGTTAGGGTCAGGATTGGAGGGTTAAGGTTTCGGGGGTAGGGTTAGGGAGTTAGGGTTACAGAGTCAGGGATCAAGGGTTAGGATCAGGGTCAGAGTTAGGGGGTTAGGGTCAGGGTTGTTATGGTTGGGTTAGGGTTAGAGTTGTTAGGGTAGGGGTTAGGGCCAGGTTCAATGGTAGGGTTAGGTTAGATTTAGGTTTAGGGGTTTGGGTCAGGGGTTAGGGTTGGTTGGGGTTAGGGTCAGGGTTAGGATTAGGGGATTAGGGTTGTTATGGTTAGGTTTCGGGCTAGAGTTAGGGTTAGAGCTAGTGTCAGGGGTTAGGGTCATCAGGGTCAGGGTTCTTAGGGTTAGGGGGTTAGGGTCGGGGTTAGGGTAAGACCCTCATTCCCAGGAAAGGAATGCTAACTAAAAAGTTTAGCTCATTAAAGGAGTAGAGGTCAGCAGGTGAGAAAGGCTGGAGACAGGGCTCTGTGACCACCCACTGTCTTTATGTCATGTAATTCCTAGGTACCCAGCCAGTTTTGGAAGATGTTGCTTTGGCATTCTCTGATGCAAGATCTCAGTCTAATTTAATGCTCACTGCCTGTGTCTGGGGTATCTAGGTTAGAAGATCTTTTAACCCTAGCAATTAATCACAATTTGATTATGAGGTAATTCCCTTTTCTCAGAAGTATGATGACCAACAATAAATGGCGTTGAAATTAGGAAGTTTAACTTCAGTTAAGATACCTAACTTCATCCACCTTTTCTCTTGAATGTATGTGTGTGTGAGTGGTTTATTTTCTATCTCTCTTGTGTTTCTTATTTCCCTGTAGATTCACAAATAAGTTAGCAGACTAAGGGTTTTATCATCAGCCTTCTAGGGCTAACAGGTCTAAGTTTACATTAGCTTGCTGGAGGTCTCCACAAAGAGGCCTATCTACAACCCCCCCTGCAGTTTCTAGCTAGAAGCCACTTTTACAACCTCAGCTATAGTGAAATTGTGGTCAATTTAATTTTTCCTCCTTGGCCACAGTGCAGCCAGTCTGTAGAGAAGAAACACCGACCCCTGCCTGGGCTCCCTTTCCTCTTTTTTCTTTCAATCCTGATCAGTTAGTTGCCTGAGCCATCAGCTCTGGTGACCCAAGAGATGAAGCGAACTGGAAGGGAATTTGCATCCCCCCCACAGACCCTACTAGACCTTTCCAAAGCTGTAGCCAGGCATTAACACCGAGACTCGGAATCCTAACGCCAAGAAAGTAAAACAGAAAAGGGCAGGAAGACCCATTTGTATTGTTTGTGTCATTTACAGTCAATGCAGATTACTAGTGACTTAAAGGAAACTTCTGTAAATTAATTATAAATTACATATGTAGTGTCACTGACAAATTCTACTTTAAGAAATAACCTTTTTTAGAAACTGGGTCATAGCTGGACTGTGGTAGTGCACGCCTTTAATCGCAGCACTCAGGAGGCAGAGGCAGGTGGATCACTGAGTTTGAAGCCAACTTGGTCTACAAAGTGAGTGCAGGACAGCCAGGCCTACACAGAGAAACCCTGTCTTGGAAAATCAAAAAAAAAAAAAAAAAGGAAGAGAAGAAACTGAGTCATACAGGAAAATGCTGTGTTCTGTAATGATATGCAATATGAGGTTCAGGAAAGTTCCCAGCACTTATATTTAGAGATCATGATGCTGAAAGAGCATCAATTTAATGGTTGTTATTTTATTATGGACTGTTAAAGATAATTGAGATGTGCAGATTGTCAGTTGCCTCATGAATGGTTGTATTCTTTTTTTTTTTTTTTTTTTTTTTTTTTTTTTTTTTTTTGGTTTTTGAGACAGGGTCTCTCTGTGTAGCCTTGGCTGTCCTGGATTCACTTTGTAGACGAGGCTGGCCTCGAACTCACAGTGATCCGCCTGCCTCTGCCTCCCAAGTGCTGGGATTAAAGGCGTGCGCCACCACGCCCGGCTATGAATAGTTGTATTCTTAAATATCCTTGCCTGTGCTTATGGTCGTAATTGATTGCCAGAAAGGGCTTTATTTGGCCTCCTATATTTGTTTCTAAATTAAACATAGATGAACTACTAATCAGTCTGTACCTGTCCCTTAGGTCACTATCCATTTTGGGGGACACCCTAATCGCTTACTGACCTCACCACCCCAAGGGAACATATGTTCTTCTGTGTCTTTTAGAGAATCTCAAATCCCTACACCCACATTAAGGGCTTTTATGTTTACATGCCTCTGCAATGAAACCTAGACAGATCCAAAACTAAAGCCGTCTCTCTCTCTCTCTCTCTCTCTCTCTCTCTCTCTCTCTGTGTGTGTGTGTGTGTGTGTGTGTGTGTGTGTGTGTGTGTGTGTTTGTGTGTTGAGACAGGGTTTCTCTGTGTAGCTTTGGCTGTCCTGGACCAGGCTGGCTTCAAACTCACAGTGATCTTTCTGCCTCTGCCTCCCGAGTGCTGGGATTAATAGCGTGTGCCACCACTACCTGGTCAAAACTAAAGCCTTTTAATTATTGCCAGCAATAGGGTAAAATGGAAGGAAGCTCCCACATCCAGACTTTTTCTTTGCTCTCCCAAAATTTTCATGAATTGTCATCATTGTCTCAAGTCTTTTCTCTTTGCTTTTCCCATGAGTTTCAAATGTACAGCTAAAGGGAGTTTTCTCCCTAACCTACTAACTTTGTCTTCTGCCCACATATACATTCCAGTATGCTGCCAGGCTCCCTACATCTGGAACATCGTCAAAGCAGCTACCCACAAGTGCCAGATGGACCTGCATTGTTCCTCCTAGCTTGACTTGCATTGCCCTTTCCAGCTGCAGATGTTCTCAGACCCTGAACAGCAAATGCAACAGCCTGTTCTTCCAGAATCTGGCCAACATTTTAGCCTTTTAACCCCCTATCGCCGCCCTACTGTCAGCAGTAAGTAGTTAAGACAATTACTTTGCCCCTTACCCGTTTGCAAAAGGCTGAAATGCTGTGCTCCAGGCCTGGGACAAGCAGCTCCAGGTTCCCCCAGCACTCCTCGGTCCCTGTCTGCTGCAGGACATGGCTGACATAGCCTGCCCTCTACCCTGAACTTTCAGGGCAGAATTTTTCCTTCCTCTCCACCATATAATTTGGACATTTGTTGCTATTGCTTTTTTTTCCTCTCTCTCTCTCTCTTTTCTCCCTTATCTACATTTATATACTTATCTTATATAAAAAACAATCTAACGATCCTCATTTTTTAAGTATAGGAAAAGGTAGGAATGCTAGTACTCTGCTTCAGTCTGCCTACCTGTGATGTCATTGCCTACCTGCCCTGCCCAGGGCCTATAAAAGGACAAACCTCCATGTGGCTCTCTCTACCCTCTCTCTCTATATATATACCTCCTCCTCTACCTCCCCCCCTTCCTCTCTCTCTCTCTCTCTTCCTCTCTCTCTCTCTGGGATACCCCCTTCCCCCTTTTCCTTCTCCCCCCATGCTCATTTAATAAACTCCATATAACATATATCTGAGCCTTGTATTCTATCATTATTTAATTATTAATTATACTATAAAATGCACTATATATAATATATATTATACAGTGTATTTTATAATACACTATATTTTTAATTTATAAAAATTAAACTACAGCTACATTGTTTTCCCAATACCCTTTGTTCCCTCCAACTTGTGCTTTGTCCACCTCCAAGGACCTCATTTCCTTTAGATGTTTTTCCTTCGGCATCTGTATCTTGGCATTTCCTGTACCAAATATGAACTGATTGTACAGTTTAATCAAAGACAACAGCTGTGAGACCTAGGCTACACAATAACTCTGGCCTATAATGTGTATAATTTCATTCCTAACCCTATAGATTTAAGGAAATGATGTAAATATATATTTACAGCCCAGTTGCAGAGGTCACACATGGCTCTGTAGAGTCTCCAGGAAGAGAAGGACAAGGACATCTCCAGCATGAGAGATAAATTGTGTACGCCTAACATGACATTTTCTTCCTTCCTCAAGCTGCAGCAATGTCCCTGTTCCTGAGCGGGACAGTGACTTTGCTCATTGCAAGAAGAGCTTAGGTTTGAGCTGAAGGAAAGCTACACCTGAATATGAGGCAGGTGTCTGAAGAGCAGTTTCAGCTTAGAGGTCAGCAATGTGAAGAGCAGTAAAGAGAGGAGGCAGAAGGCTGCAAGGTGACTGAGTGGTGTCCTTACTTGAGCAGATTAATACATCTCCTTGGTACATGGTGCAGTTACTGATCTAGCAAATGCCATTTTCTCAGTACCGGTCCATGAGCACCACCAGAAGCAATGTGCTTTTAGTTGGCACTGCCAGAAGTATACATTTACAGTTTTACCTCAAGGATATATTATCTCTCCAACCCTGTGTCATAACTTAGAAGGGATCTTGATCATCTGTGTCTTCCGTGATATATCATATTAGTGCACTATATTGATGACATTATGCAAAATGGGCCAAATGAGCAGGTGGTGATAACCATTTTAGACTTTTGGTAATACATGGGCATCAGAGGATGAGAAATAAATCCAACCAAATTTCAAGGGCCTTCTACCTCAGTGAAATTCTTAGGCGTCCAATGTGTGGGCTTCAGAGACATTGCTTCCAAGAGAAAGGAAAAGTCAGTGCGCTTGGCCCATCTAACCACCAAGAAAGAAGCACACTGTTCAGTGGACGTATTTGGATTCGGGAGACAGCACACTCCTCATTGGGTATGTTACACTGGCCAATATGTCAGATGACTCAGAAAGCTCCTATTTTGGGAGCAAGTGATGTCTTGCAATAGGAGAAGGCTGCTGTTCAAGCTGCTCTACCAGTTGGATCATATGATCCAGCAGATCTGATGGCACTAGAGGTGTCATTTATGCATTCAGTATTCATTCAGTAAACATTTGTTGACCATCAGCCACAGTGCTTGGTGCTTGGCCTGGAAATGGAGCAGTTACATGACAGAAAATGTCCTATCTGTCCAGAGCTAACATTCCAATGGGGGTTGTTTGAAATAGAAAAATATAGGAATTAAAGAGAAAAAAATACAGGAGGTAACTGAACTTTATTAGTGTTCTCCTTGTACTATAATTTGTAGAGAAAATCCAGAATATTTAATTATAAGAAGTAACAGGGCTAGGGTTACAGTCAGTGCTAGAGTACTTGCCTGGCAATCACAAGCCCTTGGTTCAATTCTCATTGCCAGAAAGGAAAAAGGAGAGAAGAGGGGAGAACAGAGAAGATGAAAGAAAGTCCTGTGTCCCAGGACAGTACAAGAGGGAACTCCAGGTTCCTCTTTGTGACTTTGCTGGCTCAGATCACAAGTGTGGAGTCTTGTTTTCACACTGAGACACAGTGGGGCTGCTGCGTTGCCTGGAGTTTTGCTTGAGAGCAGCAGAACACTTTCTAAGGGCATCGAATCTGGACTTCTGGGTGATGGATGGAGGCTCTTGTCATTTCTTTCTGAAAATGTCAAAGGTCCTAGCTAAAGAGCGGGGACCTCTGCAGTTTAAGTTCTTGGGGAGCACATGAGGTTTCCACTTCCCTCTTTCTCTGTGTGGAGGGAAGACAGAGGCTGAGTAATGCTTTAGCCTCATTACCCAGTGTTCCTTTCTGCTGGCAAGGGAAATGAGTACATGTTGGGATGAGAGTCAGACACTTTGAGCCTTTTCCCACTGAGGTCAAAGCAGACACATGGCCGGTAGGAACAGACAGACGAACACCACAGTGCTAGGTAGCAGCAAGACTGTTTTTCTTAGATGTGGCCGGCCTAGACTGCCTGTCAGACAGCATGGAGCCCTGTATTAAAAGCCTCACCTGATAGGCCAGCTCCTGATAGCCACACTTCTTAGTCCACTGCTCAGACCCACTTACGCTGCCTCAAAGCAAACAGCCTTGGCCCTCACTTCTCTTCCAGACCATCGTTTCATGGGAGTAGAGCAAGAGGAAGCATTCGTGTTCTGATGTACATACCTTCTTTTTCCACTATGCCGGTGCGTATGGCACCCCCTCCCCCACCCCGTGCCCCATGGAAGCTCCTAAGTTCTTCATGGACCTGAGTGCTGAAAGCCGCGTCATCGTGTGTGAGTCACCCCAGCATGGCCAGGCCAGGTTGCGGAGCCAGCACAAGAGAGCCTGTCAGCACGCACATAGACGTGACCCACACCTGGACTGACCTATGCTGGACTATTCTCAGCCTTATTTTTTTCACTTGGTTTTTCTCTCATGGGTTGTCCTGGCACTGGGAATCTGCTCTCGTGCCAGTGCTTCTCGGGGTTGGAAGCTGCCTTTCCTTGCAGCTGCCACGCTGACAGCACACAGGGTTTCCTGGCACAGGGTTGCCAGAAGCCCTGCAGAAAGACCGTGGTCCATCATATGAGTTCTTGGATAAAGCAGGTTACCTCTGTGCTTTTTAGGTCTTAATATAACAATTGAATATTGAGAGGGAAAGCAATTGGAACTATTTTTTTGATTTGTATGTACTTAAAACCATTTTTATACCTTTACAATCTGCATTTATATACCTTAAATCACATTCTCAGAACTATCATGCAAAGTTTTTTATTAAACATTTAAAAGGCCATATTCAGAAGAACTCTGAGGAGTCTGTGGGTCAACTGTAGACTTCACCTTTTCCAAACCGACTTTATTTGAGGTTCTTAAAATGCTTATACCTCCCTTCCAAGCCACCTACCCTAGATAGGAGAGAAAGGACAATTATGGGAACAGAAGTAGACCTTGTCGAATTCAGTTCCTGGAAGTGATACCCAGACCCAAAAAGCCCCAGCTTCCTGTTTTGGGTTCATATATGTATCTCCTCTTAGAGTCTGTACCAGGCTGTTTTTCAGCTGTTAAAAATCAAGCCCTGCCACCATGAAGTGGTTTGACTTCTAAGTGGATAAACATCATTTGTTCTCTCACAAGTCTGTTTCCCATCCCACACTCAGGATCAAAACAAAAACATGTTTACATCCACTATGGTCAGTGCTTAAGTTATTAAGTGTACCTGATTTCAAGTAAACTTTAATTGTTTTTAGTCACTTGCTTTCAGCTTAACCTTGAAAACATACACAAAAGACTAAATTTTGTTCTTCAAAACTAATTACATTTGCATTTAGTATAATTACAAGCATAATTATGAGCACACTAAAGAATTTGCTCATTTATAAAGGTGACTGGACATTAACTTGAATGTCCTAATTATCTTTAATAGCTTATAATAAGTTATGACTTTAATAAGATTAGTATTTTATAGTTTTATCCATATTGAGTTTTAGCCTGAAAACTACAATGTTTGGACTGAAGATCTCTTAGTACCAAAATGAAACTTTACCTCATAAATGTAGCCCACAGAGAAACTGGTAATTTTATAAGACCATAAATATAGTCCACAAAATGATTGGAAAGTTTGTTTTGTTTTTTATTCTTGTGTAGTATTAGAGAACATTAGAATGTTGTGTAACCTCTAAGTCAGTAATTGTTCACTGTGTAAATGTTAGGACTTTATTAATCTTATATATTAAATATGTTTTATTTATTAAATTTGTTGGTCTTTTAAATAAAAGTTTTATGATAAAAATCCATCATAATCCAAAATGTCTTCGAGACCTGTTGTTATTTCCTTAGTTTAAAAAGAGATAACAAGAGTTGGTTTTTGTTATTTGTGGTTTCTTGAGACAGGGTTTCTCTGTGTAGTCTTGGTTGTCCTGGACTCCCTTTGTAGACCAGGCTGGTCTAGATCTCACAGGATCAGCCTGCCTCTTCCTTCTGAGTGCTGGGATTAAAGATGTGTGTCGGGGCTGGAGAGATGGCTCAGTGGTTAAGAGCACTGCCTGCTTATCCAAAGGACCTGGGTTCAATTCCCAGGACCCACATGACAGCTCACAACTGTCTGTAACTGTAAGATCTGATATCCTCACACCAATGCACATAAATTAAAATTAAATAATAAAAAAAAAAGATGTGTGTCACCATGCCCGGCAACAAGAGTTGATTTGAAGTTACGTATAAGTATACAATATGGCTAGAGAGATGGCTCAGAGGTTAAGGGCACTGACTGTTCTTCCAGAGGTCCTGAATTCAATCTCAGCAACCACATGGTGATTCACAGCCATCTATGATGAGATCTGGTGTCCTCTTCTGGCCTGCAAGTGTAGGTACAGGTGGAGCATTGTATACATAATAATAAATAAATAAATCTTAAGGAGTATACAATCACAAATTAATAACCTTTTTGTTACAAGTTTTCAGAATAAGTTTTTTCATTTGGCATTGTATCTTTGCCCCCAACCCTCCCCACATGGTCTTTCATATTCTGAGAAACTTTACATTTTACCAGGAATTTTGAATATCCTTGACTTAGAATGAGGGAAAATTTTTGTAAGTAAGTAATGTAGTAGAAGTTAAAGAGCTAGACACCTTTGATTATACTTAGCCACCTTAATTTTTACATAAATATTTTTAGTATGAAAAGCTGAAAATAACCTGAGATGTAACAGTAACAAATACATTTGCCAGTTGTGTAACAATGTTTTTTGAAAGGGGTGTTAGACAATATCTGGTGCCCTTACACAGTATGTACAAAGGCTTTCCCTTTATATATTTATATATTAGCCCTTATTTATTTATTTATTTGGTTTTTTGAGACAGGGTTTCTCTACGTTATCTTGGCCATCCTGGACTTGCTTTGTAGGCCAGGCTGGCCTTGAACTCACATCGATCTACCTGCCTCTGACTCCGAGTGCTGGGATTAAAGGCGAGCGCCACCACTGCCCGGCAGTTTTCTTATCCCACATTGCCCTCAATTCCTTTGTCCATTTCCTTGCATTTCTATACCATCAACCATTTTCCTTGCACTTATCTTCATGAAACCGTGCTTTGAATGTTGGATATTATTTAAATTGCTCTTTTTTAGGGGGTACAGCTATGGTTATGATTGGCGTTTAGTACTTTTTTTTTTTTTAAATAATTTGTCACAAAAAAAATAATTGTTTTGTGAATGAGACCCAAAGAAATTGGAATTAGGGTGTTGGATGTCTTTTGCCCTGCCTTTTTATCCTAGGAGGCTTGTATTCCAAGCTAACAAGTTAGGCTGCCTATCTTTTATATGAAGGGTTCAGAATTCACTATAGGGCTCAGATATTGGGGTGCAGCACCCTACATAGACTGGTCTATGCTGGCAGCAAGAATGCTGAGAGGCTTGCAGGGCAGAGCCAGGGCAGCCTGACAGTTGGATCTGTGAAGGAGAGATAAACCTGTTTGATCCCAAGTGTGCGATCAGAACGGTCTTGTGAGAGAACAGGTGAGGTTAATCCACTAGAAGACCAACCGCCTTGTGCAAGAGCTTGATTGTTGTCAGCTGAAAAGATCCCGTGACCAGACGCTGGAAGAAGATATATAAAGGAGCCCAGAACTGGAGACAGAGCTTTTGGAGACCTGGGATAGTCTTGGCTGTTCAGTGCTCCACTTCAAGACACTCCTGGAGAGAACCACTCAAGGGAACGCTTCCGGGCTCTGGCTCCTGCTGAGGTTCTTGGGTTCTGGTTACTCCAGGTTCCAGCAGAAGAAATCCTGCTGATTACGCCAGGAGAATCATTCCTTGGAACTGATATCCTTACGGTATTGTTATCGTGTTCTTTAATCCTCTTTTCCTATTGTTTTGGTTAGTCAGGTTATAAGTGATGCATGTTCGGTTAATAAGTTGTAATAAAATATATCGGTTAAGAGATCTGAGCCTACAGAGCTGTGTGGCCTGCAACTTGAGAAGGAGTGGGAGGGACCAGTCTCTGCAGAGCAGGGACACTAAAAACCAGGAGAGTGACAAGGAAGAGAAAAAATATGAGCGGCCCTTGGAAAGGTTTAGGGGAACCATGTGACTGGAGCGGAGGGATAGTGGGTAGGTCTTTATGAATATGCACCATTTCCTTCTGTGGATGGGGGTCATGTGGGGGCAGGTTGTTTATAGAAACCCAACAACCCTCCATAGATGCAGTTTGCTGGCTGCCGGCCTGGGACAGTCACCAGTCAGCAGCACAGGGGCAGGAACAGCAGTCTTGCATCCCTGGACCCTCCCAGGTCAGAGGGGCTGTGGGATGGGAAATGGAGGGAGAGGAGCAGCGTGATTTCCTCAGCTGCCTTCCCCCCCCCCCCCCCGGTCTTCCTAGGCTGTCCTAGTCTCGCTTTCTAGACCAGGCTAGCCTTGAACTCACAGTGATCGCCTGCCTCCTGCTCTTAAGGGGGTAGGGGGGTTATTGTAAGGTTTTAAAAAATTTTTTTTATTGTTGCCAGAATAATTTTCATAAAATCATCTCATGGAGCATTTGCAGTATGTTTATTTGGACACCGGGTTCACTGCTACAGCAGTTACAAATCTCCTCGAATTCAAATTCACCTATGCTTTCTTAACTGCCTTGATCCTCTATTTGCCTATTCAAGAGCGTGTCCTTTGTCCCCGGGGAATAGGCATCCACAGAAAGCTTTGTACATGTTGGTCATATGTGGAACCAGTGCAGATTTGATTGAATCAGAAAATATACTTTATAAAGCACCATAGTTATGGTTGGAAACATTAACATCTCGGATGTGAGCACAGCATTCAGAAATGTGTCTTCAATGCTTAGTTATTAATGTTATACCTTGGGTCTGATGAAAACTGAAGATCTGACTGCTCCAGGGTGTGGTTGAGGTTTATTCTATGTTCATTCTGAGACTCCCTGGAGAAAAACCAACTTCACCACTGGAGCATATACTATTATAAATAGTAAATATGACCAAAAATGGACTTTGGTCAAGAGCTACAGGGGCTTGTGAATACAAACCTATATGCCACCATATTTTCCCATGTGGCTTTGTTAGTTTTGAAGAACTACAACTCCCAGCATTCCAGGTAGCTAATCTAGTTCTTAGGCAGGTGGTATTTGCAGGTCAATTTTTGGTTTTACAGTATGAGGGAGAAAACAGCCAAATGTATCTAGAAGGGTCCAGACTGAGCCAGCTCATGAGAGGACCAATAGGGAAGGAGATGGGGGCAGAAAGAGAAGGGAGGAGAGACTAGAGTTTAGAGAGGAACCAGGCAGCAAGAAATCACCTCTCCAAAAATGTCTCCTTTAACATGTTAAGCTCAGGTAGCCCTGTGTCCTTAGTCTCTTTGAGAGCCCAGCCCTCTATGCATGCTGTGAGAGCATGACATCAGGCCACACTGTTATTATAGATAGAAAACTCACTATAGATTACAACAAAATTAGAATACGCCTTTTTAGTGATTATGATCGTTGACTTAAGTCAGAAAACTGCTTCCTTGGTTCCAGGAAATCACTGTGCCTGTGCTCATGTGGCCAAACTCTCATTTTTAAACCCATGGCTTGTTAACACTCAGTTTTTTCACTGTAGACTTCTTGCAGGAGTGGGACTGCCTGGACCCTGGCCTCAGGGCTTTTTTTCAGAGACCTCCTGTTGTAGCAGTGCAGCAGTCTGGATTCTGTGGGTCAGAACCCAGTTTTCTTGCTGTTTTCCTTCCACAGGCTACCTGAGAAAAGTGCTCTGCACGTCTGTAAACTGTGATTGAATGAGTCTCACATCTCGTAGACTAAATAAAATATAGATATGGAGAGAATGGACAGCCTTGTCTTGTCCCTGATTTTAGTGGAACTGTTTTTACTTTCTTTCCATTTGATTTGATGTTGGCTATAGCTTGCTGCAGATTCCCTTTATTATGTTTAGGTATGTGTTGGAGGTGGGTCTGATGTATTTTGATGCTAATCACTGCTTGCCAGTTTGTATCTTGCCTAAGAGCCTAGCCTGTTTGACCAATAAAAGGCCATCAGTTCTGGGCAGGGCAAATGGGATGGGCGTGGCTAAGGTTCCCGGGCTTTGGGGAGACTGAGATAATCTTTTGAGAAGGGACCTGGGGAGAGGAGAGGAGAGGAGGATGAAGGCTGCGCCATGGGTTGGATGAAGGAAAAAGATATGGCCAGCGTGGATGGAGATTTGGTCCAGATGCTGAAAATTAGCAAGTATTTAGGATTATGGGTGGGAGGTAGCTTGATAGAAATTATTAGAAGCAGATGGCGTGAGAAATAGTTTATGGATCTGATATCTGCCCTGCTCAAGGCTGTTTTAAAATATATCAGGTGTCTGTGTCTTGACTGATTGCTAGTAGGTTAGAAAATAATGCTGTAATGATAATTATAGGACTAATACTGATAAATTAACCACAACAGGGATGTCCCTTGTATCCCTAATCTCTCCAAGACTTTTATCATGAATTGGTGTTGGATTTTGTCAAAGGCTTCTTAGGTGGCAAATGAGATGATCCTGTGTGTTTTTCTTTTTTTCTGTCAGTTTGGTTACATTTACTGATTTTTGTATGTTGAACCACCCCTGCATCTCTCGGATGAAGCCGACTTGAGCATTGTGTGTGATCTTTTTGATCTGTTCTTTGATTGAGTTTGTAAATATTTCATTGAGTAGTTTTGGATCTATGTCCATGATGGAAATTGGTCAGCAGTGCTCTTTCTTTGTAGAGTAATTATGTACTTTGGGTATCAAGGTAACTGTGGCTTCATAAAATGAATTGGGTAATAATCCTTCTGTTTCTATTTTGCAGAATAGGTTAAGCAGTATTGGTGTTAAGTCTTATTTGAAAGTCTGGTTGATTTCTACATTAAAACCATCCAGCTGTGAATTTTTTTGGTTGAGAGTCCTGTAAAGAATTTTTCTGTTTCACTAGGGGTTATAGGTCTACTTAAGTTGTTTATCTGATCTTGATTTAACTTTGGTAAGAGGTAAGAGTTGCCTATCAATTAAATTATCCATTTCTTTTAGATTTTCCAATTTATTGGAGTACAGGTTTTTAAAGTGTGTCCTTAACTAGTCTCAGGATTTCCTCATTGTCTGCTTGTGTGTCCTTTTTGTTTCCTATTTTTAAAATTTGCATATTCTTCTGTGTTTTAGGTAGTTTGGATAAGGGTTAGTTTGTTTTTTTGCTATGAATCCACTCTGTTTCATTGATTCTTTGTTGTTGGTGTTTTGTTTTGTTTTGGTTTGGTTTTTGGTCCAACGGAGATTAGTTTATTCAGGGTTGTGGTGTCAGCCTGGACTCCTGAACAGAAGCTACACCTTGATCCTGGGAGTTTCTTGCTAGGGCAGTGGGTGCTTGTGTCTGCCATGCCTCAGGCTCACACTTCATAGAGTAACACGGGGGAAATCCCCGTGGATTTGGGCCGGGGGAATCCAGCGTCACGATGCCCTGAGGAGTCGGATTCTTATATACCTGCCTTGGCTTGGCTCGCTTCTGTCCCTTCTTGGTGACAATTGCCTCCTCATAGAACTCGTGAGCCAGATCCCCATCTTTACCATAGATCATGGAGCCGTGGCGCGTGAATATGAAGGGAGGCACCGCTCTGGCTCTGTACCAAAGATTGCTCAGCGCCCACCGCCTTAGCGCCGCCGCCCCAGTAGCAGAGTCCCCGGTAGCAGAGGCCCCGGTAGCTTTGGAGCCACTGCCGCCCATGTGGGCCCCGTGGGCGCTTGGCAGACCCCGCGGCCTCTTGGCTCTCACAGTGTGACCATGCCCTGTCCTAGCCTTCACTCGCAGGTGCCGCAACTGTTGCCGGATCCTTTGTTTTCTTCTCTTTGTTATCTATTTACTTGATTTTGAGTGTTATGAGTTCCTTTAGCTTTTGTTAGTTTGGGAACTCTCTTGGAGGAACATTTTTAATTGTCTCTTGATCTTAAAGGTTTACCTCTCATTTCTTGGCAAGTCTGTGTTTTCCAGTTGTAATCATCAACGTTTGCGTTTTTGTTACTTAAGTGATTGATGTGGTTAACACATTGATTTGGGGGTTTTCAAACTTTCTCATATATTAATGTCTCTGTGTCCTAATTAGCTTCAGCTCTCAACATTTCAGACCCCACAGTCATGTGAGGGAGCCTCATTTGGGGGCATGCTCTCATCAGAATGTTTGGTTACTGTGTCTGTGAGAGATTGTGTGACTGACGATTGATTTGAGAAGGCTCTTCCACTGAGGCAATATCCCTAAGCAAATGGACCTGGGCCAGCCGAACTTGACACGGTGACTGTGCAAGAGAGCAACCCAGGAAACAATGTTTGTCTATGGTGTTTGCCTTGACTTTCTAGCTTGAGTTTCTATCCTAACCTCCCAAAATAATGGACTGTGATCTGACAGAACCATCCCAACTCCCATTTACTACCTGAGATGCTTTTGATTAGAGGACAGAGCAAGTTAAAACAAAAAATGGTACGCAAAAAGTGATTTTGATGTTGGACAGATCCTGGGAAGTTCTCTTTGGGAGGAATGTGGAAAATATCAGAAATTGAGCTTGATCGGCCATTCTTATAGGACCTGGAAGGTCAGAATGTTTTGAGTAGTGCAGACAGAGGAAGTTAAGGTCACAGGGATTCCAGCAGAAAATAGACTCCGGGAAAAATTTAGCTAGAGGACATTTGTGTGGTATTTCCCCAAATGTTTCTTATTCTGCTCATGCCCTGAGACAGAATTAAAACACAGTGGGCTGATTCTTAGATGGAATATTGAATCTTTTGAATGGTTAATACCTGTGACTCACTCAGGACTACATTAAAAAAAATGGGCCAGAAGTAAAAACAAAATCTGCAGTTTGTAGAGAAAAACAGCACTAGGCAGTTTCAGATGGCAGTCAAATGCTGAAACAGAGGCAGGACTTTTCAAGGAGAAAAGAAAGAGGGCCCTTGATCTGGGCTGGAAGCCTAACAAAGTGCCCTAAGGGTAACACACTTCCTCCTGCTAAGCCTTAAATTAATGGAAAGAGTATGCAAAGTGATTCCTAGTTGCAGGAAAAAACTTCATATAAAACCTGCTGCTACTGTGGTCCAAGTTAGGCAGGATCCACCCCAACTTTGAAGTCAATCTTGACAGGATCGCCTTATTGTGCTGGTTCTGGAAACAAGAAAGATGCAAGATTCAAAGAATCTTCCTCTGTGGTTTCAGTTCAGCAGTGTCCCGGCTATGTTTGGCAGCTTCATAGTCCCAGTGAGGAGACTGTGAGAGTTCACTGCATTGAAGCTGTGAGGATGAAGCCTGAGTTGCATTTTGAGGCCACAAACAAGATGTTGAGACACCCAAGCCATTGAGAAATCTGCAAGGAGAGATGCAGATAGGGAGTGGAAGTAACCAAACTGAGGGATGCATGAAAAGGTACAGGAATAGGTCATCTAAGCCCTTTGACATGAAGATCCATGTGTGTGAGACAGAGCTGCAGGATTTGGTGTTTGCCCTGCTGAATGTCTTGCCTTGGTCTAATTTCCCCTCACTGTGTACACATTCCTGTTTACTGGAATGAGAAGGACTATTCTGTGCCATTGTGTGTTGGAAAGATAGAACTTGTTTAATGATTTTATAAGATGTGTGAATCAAGAGGTTGTTGTAATCGTCAGAAGCGACTTTGGACATTTGTACAGTGAACAGGCTGTTGCTTTGGGCATTTGCACAGTGTACAGGCTGTTGCTTTGGGCATTTGGACAGTGTACAGGCTGTTGCTTTGGGCATTTGGACAGTGTACAGGCTGTTGCTTTGGGCATTTGGACAGTGTACAGGCTGTTGCTTTGGGCATTTGGACAGTGTACAGGCTGTTGCTTTGGGCATTTGGACAGTGTACAGGCTGTTGCTTTGGGCACTTGCACAGTGTACAGGCTGTTGCTTTGGGCACTTGCACAGTGGACAGGCTGTTGCTTTGGGCATTTGGACAGTGTACAGGCTGTTGCTTTGGGCATTTGCACAGTGTACAGGCTGTTGCTTTGGGCACTTGCACAGTGTACAGGCTGTTGCTTTGGGCACTTGCACAGTGTACAGGCTGTTGCTTTGGGCATTTGGACAGTGTACAGGCTGTTGCTTTGGGCATTTGGACAGTGTACAGGCTGTTGCTTTGGGCATTTGCACAGAGTACAGGCTGTTGCAGATTATTAGGATCATTACTGTTATACTAAATGCATTTGCATCACAGGATGACCATAAACCTATAGTAACCATGGTGAGAATACAGTTGTTTGAGTAAAAAAGCTCCTAGATTAGAGGCTGTCTTTGAACACTTGTCTGGCCTTTGTGGCTTTCTTTGGGGAGCTTATGGATGCTTTTGTAGGAGGAGCCTTTCTAGATTCTGTTGGTGTATTGTGTATAGTTTACTCTTGTTCATTCAAATGCTGATTTCTCTACCCCCACTATTTAGTTTGCATTGTGATGTTTATTTCAATTATCTCTGGTGTCAAGTTTGTGTCAAGTTGTGTCACCATTTGTACTCTTTATTGCCAATAGAAGTCAACTAGCCGGGGCTGAGAGATGGCTCAGTGGTTAAGAGCACTGCCTGCTCTTTCAGAGGACCCAGGTTCAATTCCCAGCACCCACATAGCAGCTCACAACTGTCTGTAACTCCAAGATCTGACATCCTCACACCAATTCACATAAATTAAAGTTAAATAAAATGTTTAAAAAAAAAAGTCAACTAGCCAGTGCTGAGCAATAACAGAGACTAGGTGGGACATCCTGGTCCAGTGTGGGGAGGAGAAAGATCTGGAAGGAAAGGAAGGATGCCTGTGGACAGGACCAGGCAACACCAGGAGAAATGAACTGGACCAAGGAGGCAGTAAAAAGCAAGTATAATGTGGGAAATCTGAATGGCAGGAAGGTATACTAGCTTGGAGGTTTAGGATATGGTAATTATTGCTTAGTATTATGCTCTCTGCTAATTAAACAGATCCTAGTCTCTCTGTGTGGTGTTTTGGTTAAGGAAAAAGCACTGATTATATTAAAATTATAAATATTAATAACCATTCAACAAGATTCCTTATTGGGGTTGAAATTTGGTTGTCTATAGACTCAATCCATTTCCTGTTCTTTGTGTCTACTGTGTTGTGGTTGAAACGGATCAGTCAGCTTCCTTCTCATGCTGTCTCATGCCTGCATCAGTATAGACTATCACTAAGTCACATAAGATACAGTAGAAGCAATTGCTACCCAATGCTAAGCTAATTTGCTAGTCTGGTGTTTTTATATTTTTTAATTTGTTGTTTTTGTTTCTGTTTTTGAATACAAAGTTTCTCTGTATAGTCCTAGCTGTCCTGAAAGTAAGTATGTAGACCAGACAGGTGTCAAACAGAGATCCACCTGACTCTGGCTCCAGAGTGCTGGGATTAGATGTGGGCCAACATGTCTGGCTGTTTTTTACGGTTTTAAAAAGATTTATTATTTATTATAATATATACAGTGCTCTTCCTTCATATACACCTGCAGGCCAGAAGAGGGCATCAGATCACATTATAGATGGTTGTGAGCTACCATGTGGTTGCTGGGAAATGAACTCAGGACCTCTGGAGGAGCAGTAAGTGCTCTTAATCTCTGAGACATCTCTCTATTCCTTTTTTTTTTTTTTTAAATAAAGTTAGCGGAAGTTCTTGGAATGTAGGTTCTTGTACAAGAAAGCATATGCTGTTGTGCTGATCTTCATCCACATATTGAATTTTGAAATTTTGCAGAATATATTATGTTTTTAGGATGGCATGTCTTCATGATATTAATACGATCTGAGCCTTCTGAGTCATTGCATTGCAGGCGTGTGACATTCTTCCTACATGTGTTTGTTCTGAATCTTTTGAATGACTATGAGTGTTTTTCCTGTATGCATGAACATGTATATCATGTGTGCCTCCTCTTCACTGCTGTCAGAACTCCTGAACTTGGAATAATGAATAGTTGTGAGCCCCATGTAAATAATGACAATTGACCTCAATTATTTTTTCCTTCACTTTTCTTTTTCTTATTTTCTTTTTTATTTTTATTTTTGGTTTTTCAAGACAGTATTTCTTTGTGTAGCCTTGGCTGTCATGGACTCACTTTGTAGACTGGGCTGGCCTCAAACTCATAGTGATCTGCCTGCCTCTGGCTCCCAAGTGCTGGTATTAAAGGTGTGCGCCACCATGCCCAGTTTACCTCAATTATTTTCAATACCAGCAAGAGCCTTTAACTGGTGAGCCATCTCTCCTGCCCTATTTTGTGTATTTATATTGCTATTTATATTTATTACATTAATACTGCTATTATTTCCTTCTGTTCATTTATAAATGTTTAAACATGCATTCCCTTTTAGTAAAATCTTACTATTGTTACAGTGTAAACTGGGGTACCTCAGGGTTATGGAAGATGAATACCGAACAGGAGTGAATGTATAATTCTTTGTAGGAACTTCAGTAAAGACCTCTGAGTTCTTTCTGTCTTTTTTGTTTGTTTGATTTTTTTTTTTCAAGGGAGTCAGGATCTTAATATGTACTTCTTAGTGTCCTGGAAGTCATGGCATAGAACAGGCTGGCACCTGCCTCTGCCTCCTGAGTGCAGGGATTAAAGGCATGAGCAAGTATACCCAGCTTGCCCATCATTTCTGTAGTTAGTAATTATTCCTATGACTTCTCTGATGTGTGATCTGTGTGCTTCTCTCTCTATGTCTGTTAATTGGCATTTCTCTTGCGAGGCTATTTCCTGTTCAAAGGGCACAGAAATGACAAATGCCAAGAGCTATGCAGGATTGGCAAAAGCAAGCCTGTGAGCCTCTGGAGGCAGCCCACTCAGTTTTCACAGCTGTATCCCTGGTTTAGGAAAAGCCTAAGTGATTTTGCCTCAAAACTGCTTCCTGTTGCTACGCTGTCTTTCCATGCTTTTCTCTTGTGTCAGGCATAATGCATTATGCAGATTTCCTGCATAATCTTATGAAAGTGGTTATATAGTTCCTGATAGTGATTTCTGAATTCAGTCAATTAACTTCTAGCCCTCCTTTAAATTAGCAAAAAACTGCTAGGAGTTCTGCGAACCAAATGAGTTACACCAGAAAGAAAAGCAAGATTGAACCACATTAATGATCGAGGAAATGCATTCATGTTAGGTTTAGTCCAGGTTGAGTTCTAGGTGTTTACCACAATAAGAAAGACCATATGAACATAAAAACAAAAAACAAATGGTTTTCTATACAAGACAGGACAGACACCTGTGTCTTGATAACAACCTTGACACCAAAAACTCTTGTTTGGAACACATGATGTACATATGAAATAAGAAAAAGATAAAGCTTCTGCTTGGAACTCAGTGAGCTTATAGATAAAACTATTTAAACTTTAATGAGCGAAAAATGTCCAGTTAGATATAGTTCTAATGAAATAACTTAAAATCAATAGTCCTACTGTAATTCTTCTGTGTAATGATTGTATAGGGGATAAAAATCTAGGACAAGAATAAAAGAGAGAGGGGCTTGCTAGAGCCTGTCCTACCCATTAGCTATGTGTCTGTGTACATATGTTCACATGTGAATAGATATGTGTACGCATGTTTAAATGTCTACATGTTGTTGTTGTGTGTGTGTGTGTGTAAAGTTGGGAAGTCCCTTGTGTGTATGAATGTATACCTGTCTGCATGTCTCATTGCTTACGTGTGCTGATATAGTGGAAGAGCCACAGCCAGGGTCGGGTTCCCCTGAGGATGGCCTGGATTTGCTGCATTCTTTGCAAAAGAGACTGCTAAAATCAACGCCGTCACCACAGGAAAGCTTGTGGAAGTCTGCTGGTCAAAGCCCATGTTTATTTTACTTGAATGAGTGTATGTGTAAAGTTTTTTTTCCTCTTTTTCCCCCCTCTCCTTGTCTAGCTGGCTACAAGAAAACCAGTCCAGAGTTATTCCTTGGCCTTTTTCAGGTTTCTAGCTTCCAGCAAGCCACTGTTGAACCCCCAAGTCAGCCACTATGTTTAAAAGCAAACTAAGGTTTTTCTTTTACAACCTCCTGTTGTTTGCAGCAGGAAACTGTCACAGCCACCTGCTGTTAAACAGTAGACTACTTAGCTAAGGAGCGGCTTTGGCAGCAGAAGAGCCAGAAAAACCAAATAGCTCAATTGATAAAGCATCAGATGATTCTTTAGAATTTGCTAACACTGTGTCCTGTCCAAATACTAGCCCTGTGTGTCAAGGCTGGCCCTTAATGGAGATGAACCTCATTATTCAGTTTCCTTCTAAAATGACTTTGTAGTTACAGTAGAACTTCTGTGTCTGGAAATGAGTGGAGGAAGCACCAGAGTTACATGACTGTGTTGTCAATGGCTCAGACATGTACAGTGATGTCAGTTTCCTGCTTTCTGTGTACACAAGTACAGCATACTTTAGGATGCAGTGGCCTATGATGATGAGCATGTGAACTTCACTCAGGAAGAGTGGGCTTTGCTGGATCCTTCCCAGAAGAGTCGCTACTAGGATGAACTAAGCTGCTGTAGGTAGGAGTGAATTATCTTCTGCTTTTTAAAGTCAGGGGACAAATGTTTCTCTCTTACTGATGTTCTTCTGCAATTTCAATTGAGGATGAGGAAGAATGAGGTGAATAAATCAGGCATGGTTCTCTGAAACTCTGAATATAATAACTTCAATTTTCATAATTTCCAATAATATATTTTCTGGCACTATATTTTAGGCTACAATTTCCAAGACCATAATATTGAAGAGCGTTGTCTAGGTCTAGAAGACATGGAAGGTAATTTTCATGTGCAAGCTGATAAATGTCCTGCAGCAGAAATTGTAATGTGCCCTGCAAGATTTAAATACAAGCAACAGTGTTAAAAAACGAAAAAACCGACCCCCTCTGCGCCCTGTCTCTGTGGGTCAGGGGGACCCAGGGGAGGGTGGCAGGTTGCAGTGACCGCCCCCATGAACCAGCAGAGGGAATGGTTTGAACCTCGGATATGGTAGGGGCCCCCGGATCTTTCCCTGGACGGCTAGACACTTAGAGCTGGGAAGGGACCAGTTAAGGGCTGGTGGGCTTTGGGGAGAGGTGGGCGTGGGGAGTATCTGGGACTGAGTAGTGCCTGGGCAGAAGCTGAGCACCCTGCACCCAAGGAGCCCCGTTGGCCTGGAGTGGCTGAGTGACTGAGTGCCCCAGAGCAGGACCTCCCCCTGGAAGGGCCTTGCAGCATCCGGTGGGAGGGCCTCGCACCTGCTGCTGTCCCGCCCTCTGCAGGAGGGAGGGGCCAAGCGCCCTCAGGAGGCATGGACAGCCGCGTTCTGAGTGTTCCCCACCCTGCCTCACCAATGGCCACTGACCCACCATGAGCTGCGGGGAAGGGAGAGATGGCTCCCGGGACACGTGTGAGCCTTCGATGGTGTTGACACCTCCAATGTCGTTGTGCAGCCAGGGCCTGGGGGCTGGAACGCGCCAACGCTGAACCTGCTGCCACCACTGTCAGGCCTGTGTGTGAACTGAGTGCGGGGACTGCCATTTCTGAGGAGACTTGAAGAAGCAGTGGGCGACAGGGGGGGGCGGGCGCATGAAGCAGTCCTGCCTGCTTCGGCAGTGCACTGCATCCGTGCTCCCACACACAGCTGCATGCGTGTGGGAACTGAGTGACTGCGGTTTCTGAGGAGGCATGAGGAAGCTGGGTGTGTCGGCGTGTCGGGCTGCCTGCTTCGGCAGTGCATTGCGCTCGTGCTCTCACACAGAAGCTGTGTGCCTTCTGTGTGGGGAAGCTGAGAAGGAGGGAGGTGGATGGAGAGGAAGAGAAGTTTGGTTTGAGCCTCATGGAGTGTACAGTCTGCAGTGAGATCATCCACCCTGGCTGCCTGAAGATGGGAAAGGCCGAGGGTGCTATCAATTCAGAGATCCCCAACTGCTAGGAGTGCCCCCAAGGTACCCAGGAAGGATGGACAAGGATGCAGGTGAGGGTCCAGGGCACCACAGGGTTGACAGTGGTGAGGGGGTGGATGGAAGCTGACAGAGGAGCCACCACCTCCACCTCTGCCCAGAAGAAAGGGACCCTTACCTGCTGGCCCTCCCCCGATGATGTGTCTGGGCCCTCAGACAGAAGGAGTGGGAGGCAGGGAATGAGACCTTCACCCCAAGAAAAAGGTGAAAGGAGGCCAAGAGAGGCACTTGAAGAAGGTGGGTGAGACGCCTGCCTCCTCCAAGGAGCAGACCCAGGCAGCCCTGGCCTTCTGCCCCCAGGGTTCTGAATCCCAGCCAGGTATTCTCATCCTGTCACCCTGGGCTCCCTCCTGAGAACTGTGAGAAACTCAAGCCACCTATGGCTTCTGCTGAGGGCCCGGCAGTGCCATCCCCATCACCACAGAGGGAGAAACTTGAGCATTTCAAGTGAGCTGCTGGAGTTGGTGCCTGATACCTCTTCTTCCTCCTAGGACTCAGACACAGACTCAGACTCCTAGGGCACATCGCTTAGTGAGGACAAAGCTCCTGGGGAGGCCTAGATTGGCCTTTGGCCAGCCTGGGGCGACTCTGGCAATAAGGAAAACCATGGGGTGGTGGTGGGCTAAATGCCCTGGCAGTGGGGGACCACTGTTCTCTTGGCCTCTGAGCCCTGCCCCACCACCATGGCCTCCACAGTTATGTGCCCCCCCCCTTGAATCCCTAAGCCCGTCACTCTGCCTTTGGCTGCTGCCTCGGGCGGCTTGGCTCCATGTGTCTGCATGTGTGTCTGCCAGACTTTGAGCCGCTGGTGCTACAAGCGTCTGTGGCCTCGGATGGACCTAAGCTGAAGGAAGTCGATGACCCCACCCATGCTTAATGTGGTTGTTTGCCGCCAGCCATGTGCTCTGGACCTCAGCTGGACAGGTGTTTCCACAAAAATCAGCTCATGGGCTTCTGAACCCACTGCAAGGCTTGCAGGAGTTGGTGCTTTCTGGGTGGTCCTGGCTCTCCGTTTCTGCCCTGGGCTCCACCCTGCTTCCTGCACTGTGCCTCTTAAGGATGTTAAAAACTCCCGGATCCTGGACCTCTTGCCCTCATTTCACCACCTAACGTGGTTAGGGTTAGGGTTAGGGTTAGGGTTAGGGTTAGGGTTGTTAGGGTTAGGGTTAGGGTTAGGGTTAGGGTTAGGGTTAGGGTTAGGGTTAGGGTTAGGGTTAGGGTTAGGGTTAGGGTTAGGGTTAGGGTTAGGGTTAGGGTTAGGGTTAGGGTTAGGGTTAGGGTTAGGGTTAGGGTTAGGGTTAGGGTTAGGGTTAGGGTTAGGGTTAGGGTTAGGGTTAGGGTTAGGGTTAGGGTTAGGGTTAGGGTTAGGGTTAGGGTTAGGGTTAGGGTTAGGGTTAGGGTTAGGGTTAGGGTTAGGGTTAGGGTTAGGGTTAGGGTTAGGGTTAGGGTTAGGGTTAGGGTTAGGGTTAGGGTTAGGGTTAGGGTTAGGGTTAGGGTTAGGGTTAGGGTTAGGGTTAGGGTTAGGGTTAGGGTTAGGGTTAGGGTTAGGGTTAGGGTTAGGGTTAGGGTTAGGGTTAGGGTTAGGGTTAGGGTTAGGGTTAGGGTTAGGGTTAGGGTTAGGGTTAGGGTTAGGGTTAGGGTTAGGGTTAGGGTTAGGGTTAGGGTTAGGGTTAGGGTTAGGGTTAGGGTTAGGGTTAGGGTTAGGGTTAGGGTTAGGGTTAGGGTTAGGGTTAGGGTTAGGGTTAGGGTTAGGGTTAGGGTTAGGGTTAGGGTTAGGGTTAGGGTTAGGGTTAGGGTTAGGGTTAGGGTTAGGGTTAGGGTTAGGGTTAGGGTTAGGGTTAGGGTTAGGGTTAGGGTTAGGGTTAGGGTTAGGGTTAGGGTTAGGGTTAGGGTTAGGGTTAGGGTTAGGGTTAGGGTTAGGGTTAGGGTTAGGGTTAGGGTTAGGGTTAGGGTTAGGGTTAGGGTTAGGGTTAGGGTTAGGGTTAGGGTTAGGGTTAGGGTTAGGGTTAGGGTTAGGGTTAGGGTTAGGGTTAGGGTTAGGGTTAGGGTTAGGGTTAGGGTTAGGGTTAGGGTTAGGGTTAGGGTTAGGGTTAGGGTTAGGGTTAGGGTTAGGGTTAGGGTTAGGGTTAGGGTTAGGGTTAGGGTTAGGGTTAGGGTTAGGGTTAGGGTTAGGGTTAGGGTTAGGGTTAGGGTTAGGGTTAGGGTTAGGGTTAGGGTTAGGGTTAGGGTTAGGGTTAGGGTTAGGGTTAGGGTTAGGGTTAGGGTTAGGGTTAGGGTTAGGGTTAGGGTTAGGGTTAGGGTTAGGGTTAGGGTTAGGGTTAGGGTTAGGGTTAGGGTTAGGGTTAGGGTTAGGGTTAGGGTTAGGGTTAGGGTTAGGGTTAGGGTTAGGGTTAGGGTTAGGGTTAGGGTTAGGGTTAGGGTTAGGGTTAGGGTTAGGGTTAGGGTTAGGGTTAGGGTTAGGGTTAGGGTTAGGGTTAGGGTTAGGGTTAGGGTTAGGGTTAGGGTTAGGGTTAGGGTTAGGGTTAGGGTTAGGGTTAGGGTTAGGGTTAGGGTTAGGGTTAGGGTTAGGGTTAGGGTTAGGGTTAGGGTTAGGGTTAGGGTTAGGGTTAGGGTTAGGGTTAGGGTTAGGGTTAGGGTTAGGGTTAGGGTTAGGGTTAGGGTTAGGGTTAGGGTTAGGGTTAGGGTTAGGGTTAGGGTTAGGGTTAGGGTTAGGGTTAGGGTTAGGGTTAGGGTTAGGGTTAGGGTTAGGGTTAGGGTTAGGGTTAGGGTTAGGGTTAGGGTTAGGGTTAGGGTTAGGGTTAGGGTTAGGGTTAGGGTTAGGGTTAGGGTTAGGGTTAGGGTTAGGGTTAGGGTTAGGGTTAGGGTTAGGGTTAGGGTTAGGGTTAGGGTTAGGGTTAGGGTTAGGGTTAGGGTTAGGGTTAGGGTTAGGGTTAGGGTTAGGGTTAGGGTTAGGGTTAGGGTTAGGGTTAGGGTTAGGGTTAGGGTTAGGGTTAGGGTTAGGGTTAGGGTTAGGGTTAGGGTTAGGGTTAGGGTTAGGGTTAGGGTTAGGGTTAGGGTTAGGGTTAGGGTTAGGGTTAGGGTTAGGGTTAGGGTTAGGGTTAGGGTTAGGGTTAGGGTTAGGGTTAGGGTTAGGGTTAGGGTTAGGGTTAGGGTTAGGGTTAGGGTTAGGGTTAGGGTTAGGGTTAGGGTTAGGGTTAGGGTTAGGGTTAGGGTTAGGGTTAGGGTTAGGGTTAGGGTTAGGGTTAGGGTTAGGGTTAGGGTTAGGGTTAGGGTTAGGGTTAGGGTTAGGGTTAGGGTTAGGGTTAGGGTTAGGGTTAGGGTTAGGGTTAGGGTTAGGGTTAGGGTTAGGGTTAGGGTTAGGGTTAGGGTTAGGGTTAGGGTTAGGGTTAGGGTTAGGGTTAGGGTTAGGGTTAGGGTTAGGGTTAGGGTTAGGGTTAGGGTTAGGGTTAGGGTTAGGGTTAGGGTTAGGGTTAGGGTTAGGGTTAGGGTTAGGGTTAGGGTTAGGGTTAGGGTTAGGGTTAGGGTTAGGGTTAGGGTTAGGGTTAGGGTTAGGGTTAGGGTTAGGGTTAGGGTTAGGGTTAGGGTTAGGGTTAGGGTTAGGGTTAGGGTTAGGGTTAGGGTTAGGGTTAGGGTTAGGGTTAGGGTTAGGGTTAGGGTTAGGGTTAGGGTTAGGGTTAGGGTTAGGGTTAGGGTTAGGGTTAGGGTTAGGGTTAGGGTTAGGGTTAGGGTTAGGGTTAGGGTTAGGGTTAGGGTTAGGGTTAGGGTTAGGGTTAGGGTTAGGGTTAGGGTTAGGGTTAGGGTTAGGGTTAGGGTTAGGGTTAGGGTTAGGGTTAGGGTTAGGGTTAGGGTTAGGGTTAGGGTTAGGGTTAGGGTTAGGGTTAGGGTTAGGGTTAGGGTTAGGGTTAGGGTTAGGGTTAGGGTTAGGGTTAGGGTTAGGGTTAGGGTTAGGGTTAGGGTTAGGGTTAGGGTTAGGGTTAGGGTTAGGGTTAGGGTTAGGGTTAGGGTTAGGGTTAGGGTTAGGGTTAGGGTTAGGGTTAGGGTTAGGGTTAGGGTTAGGGTTAGGGTTAGGGTTAGGGTTAGGGTTAGGGTTAGGGTTAGGGTTAGGGTTAGGGTTAGGGTTAGGGTTAGGGTTAGGGTTAGGGTTAGGGTTAGGGTTAGGGTTAGGGTTAGGGTTAGGGTTAGGGTTAGGGTTAGGGTTAGGGTTAGGGTTAGGGTTAGGGTTAGGGTTAGGGTTAGGGTTAGGGTTAGGGTTAGGGTTAGGGTTAGGGTTAGGGTTAGGGTTAGGGTTAGGGTTAGGGTTAGGGTTAGGGTTAGGGTTAGGGTTAGGGTTAGGGTTAGGGTTAGGGTTAGGGTTAGGGTTAGGGTTAGGGTTAGGGTTAGGGTTAGGGTTAGGGTTAGGGTTAGGGTTAGGGTTAGGGTTAGGGTTAGGGTTAGGGTTAGGGTTAGGGTTAGGGTTAGGGTTAGGGTTAGGGTTAGGGTTAGGGTTAGGGTTAGGGTTAGGGTTAGGGTTAGGGTTAGGGTTAGGGTTAGGGTTAGGGTTAGGGTTAGGGTTAGGGTTAGGGTTAGGGTTAGGGTTAGGGTTAGGGTTAGGGTTAGGGTTAGGGTTAGGGTTAGGGTTAGGGTTAGGGTTAGGGTTAGGGTTAGGGTTAGGGTTAGGGTTAGGGTTAGGGTTAGGGTTAGGGTTAGGGTTAGGGTTAGGGTTAGGGTTAGGGTTAGGGTTAGGGTTAGGGTTAGGGTTAGGGTTAGGGTTAGGGTTAGGGTTAGGGTTAGGGTTAGGGTTAGGGTTAGGGTTAGGGTTAGGGTTAGGGTTAGGGTTAGGGTTAGGGTTAGGGTTAGGGTTAGGGTTAGGGTTAGGGTTAGGGTTAGGGTTAGGGTTAGGGTTAGGGTTAGGGTTAGGGTTAGGGTTAGGGTTAGGGTTAGGGTTAGGGTTAGGGTTAGGGTTAGGGTTAGGGTTAGGG